>NW_028126370.1:600000-1000967 GCF_965194825.1 Balaenoptera physalus
CTAAGCTGTGTTTTTTAGATGTTTCAGGACACACCGTACACTTCTCCAGAGTGGCTGTTGGCAATTTACATCCCGCCCATCAGTGTAGCAAGGCTCCCATTTCTCCATGGCCTGTCCTGCATTTCTGGTTTTGACACTTTTTTCAGCATGGCCCTTTTGACCGATGGGAAACGAGACTTCTTTGTAGCGCTGATTTGCCTTTCCAGGTTGCTTGGTTGGCCAAAAACGGCGTATGCGTTTTTTCCTGAATAGATTCAGGAAAAAACGCATACGCCCTTTTTGGCCAAGGGCATCATTGTCAACGTTTTGCCGCTTTTCATGTGCTTTAAAGGCGATTCGAATCTACCTCCTGAAATCTGTTTCCTGCAATTCTGCCTTGATTTCAAATCCTCTTCTTTGCCTTCCCTCAATATATTTGTGGACGAGAGTTATCATTTATAACTCTGCAGGTTTGTGAATTGCAGTGCCCTGAAGCTCCATTTTACAAGTCGCTTTTTTGGGAGCTGGCCGCAAAAGCGCAGGATGGCTTCAGGCCCTGTTCTGGTTCCGGGGGGCAGGCTGAGCCTGTGGTTAATTCTTCTTCCTGATGGGAAAATAGAGTGACCTGTGCCTGTCCCAACACCAAGAGCTAGTCTCTCATTGGTTCCCCGTCTTCCCGTTCATCCTCAGGACAAATTGCAACCTGTACGGAACAGGAGGTTAAAGGTGCTGATGCTCCAAGAAGGGAGATTGCTGGTAAAGTGGCTGGAATGGCGAACCCGAGCACAAGGAGATGAGAAATGAGGTGCGTTTTAGAAACCTTTCCCCATCACACGGTGTACCATCTTCTGGGTTTCTCATGCATGTTTTCGATGTAGGAAGATGCCCTTGAACCTGGAGATTTGGGACCCATGCGATGGGTAGCACGCAGTATTACTTTAAAGGGTCTGCGTTTGCTCACCCAACCTCACCAAACCTCTCAGCCCCAAGAGTGTCGACCGTTATGTCTCATCCAGCTGTGGGTCTAGATATGGTCAATCCAGGTTGCATCACAGCCCCTGAACGAATTGTGTAAGAATTTCTCTCTCTTTCCCTGTCTTTGTTTCATGGGTTTTTAAAAGTAATTTATTTTTATAATGGGGTTTAGCTGCTTTTCACGGCTGTGTTTATGCCGCTTTACACCCACTTGACACACTAACAGAGAGATATCCATACTAGGTTTTAAGATTATTACTAGTCAGATATATTCATGTGCGGTGAATCGGGCGTGTTGAGTCCAGTTCTCTGAGCAAGGAGTAGGTCTTGTCTTTTACAAATTGGGTTTATGGAACGGTATCTGAGCTAATTTGAAACTCTTGTTTTATGTATCACCCCACCTCACCTTTCCCGTTAAGCAGCTATAGTGTGTTTTCTGCATGTGTGACTCTGTTCTGTTTTGTAATTCAGTTCAAGTGTAACGGTTTTTACATTCCCTCTATAAGTGACACCTTATGAGAAGTGTCCTTTTCTGTGTGACTTATTTCACTTAGAATCGTCTTACCTAAATCCACTCATCATGCTGCTACTAGCCTTATGACATTGATTTCATGGCTGAGTGATATTCCATTGTACATAAGGACCACAACTTTTTTATCCATTTTTCGCTTTCCTGGGATATTTAAGGTGGAATGAAGTGGAGGTCCTTGTCAACAGAGCAGCCCTAAACTTTGGGGTGCTTGTGTCTTGCTGATTTTCAATTTTCCCACTTTATCCCCCCATGCGTGGAAGTGCCCTGTGCTCTCTAAGCTGTGTTTTTTAGATGTTTCAGGACACACCGTACACTTCTCCAGAGTGGCTGTTGGCAATTTACATCCCGCCCATCAGTGTAGCAAGGCTCCCATTTCTCCATGGCCTGTCCTGCATTTCTGGTTTTGACACTTTTTTCAGCATGGCCCTTTTGACCGATGGGAAACGAGACTTCTTTGTAGCGCTGATTTGCCTTTCCAGGTTGCTTGGTTGGCCAAAAAGGGCGTATGCGTTTTTCCTGAATATATTCAGGAAAAAACGCATACGCCCTTTTTGGCCAAGGGCATCATTGTCAACGTTTTGCCGCTTTTCATGTGCTTTAAAGGCGATTCGAATCTACCTCCTGAAATCTGTTTCCTGCAATTCTGCCTTGATTTCAAATCCTCTTCTTTGCCTTCCCTCAATATATTTGTGGACGAGAGTTATCATTTATAACTCTGCAGGTTTGTGAATTGCAGTGCCCTGAAGCTCCATTTTACAAGTCGCTTTTTTGGGAGCTGGCCGCAAAAGCGCAGGATGGCTTCAGGCCCTGTTCTGGTTCCGGGGGGCAGGCTGAGCCTGTGGTTAATTCTTCTTCCTGATGGGAAAATAGAGTGACCTGTGCCTGTCCCAACACCAAGAGCTAGTCTCTCATTGGTTCCCCGTCTTCCCGTTCATCCTCAGGACAAATTGCAACCTGTACGGAACAGGAGGTTAAAGGTGCTGATGTTCCAAGTAGGGAGATTGCTAGTAAAGGGGCTGGAATGGCGAACCCGAGCACAAGGAGATGAGAAATGAGGTGCGTTTTAGAAACCTTTCCCCATCACACGGTGTACCATCTTCTGGGTTTCTCATGCATGTTTTCGATGTAGGAAGATGCCCTTGAACCTGGAGATTTGGGACCCATGCGATGGGTAGCACGCAGTATTACTTTAAAGGGTCTGCGTTTGCTCACCCAACCTCACCAAACCTCTCAGCCCCAAGAGTGTCGACCCTTATGTCTCATCCAGCTGTGGGTCTAGATATGGTCAATCCAGGTTGCATCACAGCCCCTGAACGAATTGTGTAAGAATTTCTCTCTCTTTCCCTGTCTTTGTTTCATGGGTTTTTAAAAGTAATTTATTTTTATAATGGGGTTTAGCTGCTTTTCACGGCTGTGTTTATGCCGCTTTACACCCACTTGACACACTAACAGAGAGATATCAATACATAGGTTTTAAGATTATTACTAGTCAGATATATTCATGTGCGGTGAATCGGGCGTGTTGAGTCCAGTTCTCTGAGCAAGGAGTAGGTCTTGTCTATTACATATTGGGTTTATGGAACGGTATCTGAGCTAATTTGAAGCTCTTGTTTTATGTATCACCCCACCTCACCTTTCCCGTTAAGCAGCCATAGTGTGTTTTCTGCATGTGTGACTCTGTTCTGTTTTGTAATTCAGTTCAAGTGTAACGGTTTTTACATTCCCTCTATAAGTGACACCTTATGAGAAGTGTCCTTTTCTGTGTGACTTATTTCACTTAGAATCGTCTTACCTAAATCCACTCATCATGCTGCTACTAGCCTTATGACATTGATTTCATGGCTGAGTGATATTCCATTGTACATAAGGACCACAAATTTTTAATCCATTTTTCGCTTTCCTGGGATATTTAAGGTGGAATGAAGTGGAGGTCCTTGTCAACAGAGCAGCCCTAAACTTTGGGGTGCTTGTGTCTTGCTGATTTTCAATTTTCCCACTTTATCCCCCCATGCGTGGAAGTGCCCTATGCTCTCTAAGCTGTGTTTTTTAGATGTTTCAGGACACACCGTACACTTCTCCAGAGTGGCTGTTGGCAATTTACATCCCGCCCATCAGTGTAGCAAGGCTCCCATTTCTCCATGGCCTGTCCTGCATTTCTGGTTTTGACACTTTTTTCAGCATGGCCCTTTTGACCGATGGGAAGCGAGACTTCTTTGTAGCGCTGATTTGCCTTTCCAGGTTGCTTGGTTGGCCAAAAAGGGTGTATGCGTTTTTTCCTGAATAGATTCAGGGAAAAACGCATACGCCCTTTTTGGCCAAGGGCATCATTGTCAACGTTTTGCCGCTTTTCATGTGCTTTAAAGGCGATTCGAATCTACCTCCTGAAATCTGTTTCCTGCAATTCTGCCTTGATTTCAAATCCTCTTCTTTGCCTTCCCTCAATATATTTGTGGACGAGAGTTATCATTTATAACTCTGCAGGTTTGTGAATTGCAGTGCCCTGAAGCTCCATTTTACAAGTCGCTTTTTTGGGAGCTGGCCGCAAAAGCGCAGGATGGCTTCAGGCCCTGTTCTGGTTCCGGGGGGCAGGCTGAGCCTGTGGTTAATTCTTCTTCCTGATGGGAAAATAGAGTGACCTGTGCCTGTCCCAACACCAAGAGCTAGTCTCTCATTGGTTCCCCGTCTTCCCGTTCATCCTCAGGACAAATTGCAACCTGTACGGAACAGGAGGTTAAAGGTGCTGATGCTCCAAGAAGGGAGATTGCTGGTAAAGTGGCTGGAATGGCGAACCCGAGCACAAGGAGATGAGAAATGAGGTGCGATTTAGAAACCTTTCCCCATCACACGGTGTACCATCTTCTGGGTTTCTCATGCATGTTTTCGATGTAGGAAGATGCCCTTGAACCTGGAGATTTGGGACCCATGCGATGGGTAGCACGCAGTATTACTTTAAAGGGTCTGCGTTTGCTCACCCAACCTCACCAAACCTCTCAGCCCCAAGAGTGTCGACCGTTATGTCTCATCCAGCTGTGGGTCTAGATATGGTCAATCCAGGTTGCATCACAGCCCCTGAACGAATTGTGTAAGAATTTCTCTCTCTTTCCCTGTCTTTGTTTCATGGGTTTTTAAAAGTAATTTATTTTTATAATGGGGTTTAGCTGCTTTTCACGGCTGTGTTTATGCCGCTTTACACCCACTTGACACACTAACAGAGAGATATCAATACTAGGTTTTAAGATTATTTCTAGTCAGATATATTCATGTGCGGTGAATCGGGCGTGTTGAGTCCAGTTCTCTGAGCAAGGAGTAGGTCTTGTCTATTACAAATTGGGTTTATGGAACGGTATCTGAGCTAATTTGAAACTCTTGTTTTATGTATCACCCCACCTCACCTTTCCCGTTAAGCAGCTATAGTGTGTTTTCTGCATGTGTGACTCTGTTCTGTTTTGTAATTCAGTTCAAGTGTAACGGTTTTTACATTCCCTCTATAAGTGACACCTTATGAGAAGTGTCCTTTTCTGTGTGACTTATTTCACTTAGAATCGTCTTACCTAAATCCACTCATCATGCTGCTACTAGCCTTATGACATTGATTTCATGGCTGAGTGATATTCCATTGTACATAAGGACCACAACTTTTTTTATCCATTTTTCGCTTTCCTGGGATATTTAAGGTGGAATGAAGTGGAGGTCCTTGTCAACAGAGCAGCCCTAAACTTTGGGGTGCTTGTGTCTTGCTGATTTTCAATTTTCCCACTTTATCACCCCATGCGTGGAAGTGCCCTATGCTCTCTAAGCTGTGTTTTTTAGATGTTTCAGGACACACCGTAAACTTCTCCAGAGTGGCTGTTGGCAATTTACATCCCGCCCATCAGTGTAGCAAGGCTCCCATTTCTCCATGGCCTGTCCTGCATTTCTGGTTTTGACACTTTTTTCAGCATGGCCCTTTTGACCGATGGGAAACGAGACTTCTTTGTAGCGCTGATTTGCCTTTCCAGGTTGCTTGGTTGGCCAAAAAGGGCGTATGCGTTTTTTCCTGAATATATTCAGGAAAAAACGCATACGCCCTTTTTGGCCAAGGGCATCATTGACAACGTTTTGCCGCTTTTCATGTGCTTTAAAGGCGATTCGAATCTACCTCCTGAAATCTGTTTCCTGCAATTCTGCCTTGATTTCAAATCCTCTTCTTTGCCTTCCCTCAATATATTTGTGGACGAGAGTTATCATTTATAACTGTGCAGGTTTGTGAATTGCAGTGCCCTGAAGCTCCATTTTACAAGTCGCTTTTTTGGGAGCTGGCCGCAAAAGCGCAGGATGGCTTCAGGCCCTGTTCTGGTTCCGGGGGGCAGGCTGAGCCTGTGGTTAATTCTTCTTCCTGATTGGAAAATAGAGTGACCTGTGCCTCTCCCAACACCAAGAGCTAGTCTCTCATTGGTTCCCCGTCTTCCCGTTCATCCTCAGGACAAATTGCAACCTGTACGGAACAGGAGGTTAAAGGTGCTGATGCTCCAAGTAGGGAGATTGCTAGTAAAGTGGCTGGAATGGCGAACCCGAGCACAAGGAGATGAGAAATGAGGTGCGTTTTAGAAACCTTTCCCCATCACACGGTGTACCATCTTCTGGGTTTCTCATGCATGTTTTCGATGTAGGAAGATGCCCTTGAACATGGAGATTTGGGACCCATGCGATGGGTAGCACGCAGTATTACTTTAAAGGGTCTGCGTTTGCTCACCCAACCTCACCAAACCTCACCAAACCTCTCAGCCCCAAGAGTGTCCACCCTTATGTCTCATCCAGCTGTGGGTCTAGATATGGTCAATCCAGGTTGCATCACAGCCCCTGAACGAATTGTGTAAGAATTTCTCTCTCTTTCCCTGTCTTTGTTTCATGGGTTTTTAAAAGTAATTTATTTTTATAATGGGGTTTAGCTGCTTTTCACGGCTGTGTTTATGCCGCTTTACACCCACTTGACACACTAACAGAGAGATATCAATACATAGGTTTTAAGATTATTACTAGTCAGATATATTCTTGTGCGGTGAATCGTGCGTGTTGAGTCCAGTTCTCTGAGCAAGGAGTAGGTCTTGTCTATTACATATTGGGTTTATGGAATGGTATCTGAGCTAATTTGAAGCTCTTGTTTTATGTATCACCCCACCTCACCTTTCCCGTTAAGCAGCCATAGTGTGTTTTCTGCATGTGTGACTCTGTTCTGTTTTGTAATTCAGTTCAAGTGTAACGGTTTTTACATTCCCTCTATAAGTGACACCTTATGAGAAGTGTCCTTTTCTGTGTGACTTATTTCACTTAGAATCGTCTTACCTAAATCCACTCATCATGCTGCTACTAGCCTTATGACATTGATTTCATGGCTGAGTGATATTCCATTGTACATAAGGACCACAACTTTTTTATCCATTTTTCGCTTTCCTGGGATATTTAAGGTGGAATGAAGTGGAGGTCCTTGTCAACAGAGCAGCCCTAAACTTTGGGGTGCTTGTGTCTTGCTGATTTTCAATTTTCCCACTTTATCCCCCCATGCGTGGAAGTGCCCTGTGCTCTCTAAGCTGTGTTTTTTAGATGTTTCAGGACACACCGTACACTTCTCCAGAGTGGCTGTTGGCAATTTACATCCCGCCCATCAGTGTAGCAAGGCTCCCATTTCTCCATGGCCTGTCCTGCATTTCTGGTTTTGACACTTTTTTCAGCATGGCCCTTTTGACCGATGGGAAACGAGACTTCTTTGTAGCGCTGATTTGCCTTTCCAGGTTGCTTGGTTGGCCAAAAAGGGCGTATGCGTTTTTTCCTGAATATATTCAGGAAAAAACGCATACGCCCTTTTTGGCCAAGGGCATCATTGTCAACGTTTTGCCGCTTTTCATGTGCTTTAAAGGCGATTCGAATCTACCTCCTGAAATCTGTTTCCTGCAATTCTGCCTTGATTTCAAATCCTCTTCTTTGCCTTCCCTCAATATATTTGTGGACGAGAGTTATCATTTATAACTCTGCAGGTTTGTGAATTGCAGTGCCCTGAAGCTCCATTTTACAAGTCGCTTTTTTGGGAGCTGGCCGCAAAAGCGCAGGATGGCTTCAGGCCCTGTTCTGGTTCTGGGGGGCAGGCTGAGCCTGTGGTTAATTCTTCTTCCTGATGGGAAAATAGAGTGACCTGTGCCTCTCCCAACACCAAGAGCTAGTCTCTCATTGGTTCCCCGTCTTCCCGTTCATCCTCAGGACAAATTGCAACCTGTACGGAACAGGAGGTTAAAGGTGCTGATGCTCCAAGAAGGGAGATTACTGGTAAAGTGGCTGGAATGGCGAACCCGAGCACAAGGAGATGAGAAATGAGGTGCGTTTTAGAAACCTTTCCCCATCACACGGTGTACCATCTTCTGGGTTTCTCATGCATGTTTTCGATGTAGGAAGATGCCCTTGAACCTGGAGATTTGGGACCCATGCGATGGGTAGCACGCAGTATTACTTTAAAGGGTCTGCGTTTGCTCACCCAACCTCACCAAACCTCTCAGCCCCAAGAGTGTCGACCCTTATGTCTCATCCAGCTGTGGGTCTAGATATGGTCAATCCAGGTTGCATCACAGCCCCTGAACGAATTGTGTAAGAATTTCTCTCTCTTTCCCTGTCTTTGTTTCATGGGTTTTTAAAAGTAATTTATTTTTATAATGGGGTTTAGCTGCTTTTCACGGCTGTGTTTATGCCGCTTTACACCCACTTGACACACTCACAGAGAGATATCAATACATAGGTTTTAAGATTATTACTAGTCAGATATATTCTTGTGCGGTGAATCGGGCGTGTTGAGTCCAGTTCTCTGAGCAACGAGTAGGTTTTGTCTATTACATATTGGGTTTATGGAACGGTATTTGAGCTAATTTGAAGCTCTTGTTTTATGTATCACCCCACCTCACCTTTCCCGTTAAGCAGCCATAGTGTGTTTTCTGCATGTGTGACTCTGTTCTGTTTTGTAATTCAGTTCAAGTGTAACGGTTTTTACATTCCCTCTATAAGTGACACCTTATGAGAAGTGTCCTTTTCTGTGTGACTTATTTCACTTAGAATCGTCTTACCTAAATCCACTCATCATGCTGCTACTAGCCTTATGACATTGATTTCATGGCTGAGTGATATTCCATTGTACATAAGGACCACAACTTTTTTATCCATTTTTCGCTTTCCTGGGATATTTAAGGTGGAATGAAGTGGAGGTCCTTGTCAACAGAGCAGCCCTAAACTTTGGGGTGCTTGTGTCTTGCTGATTTTCAATTTTCCCACTTTATCCCCCCATGCGTGGAAGTGCCCTATGCTCTCTAAGCTGTGTTTTTTAGATGTTTCAGGACACACCGTACACTTCTCCAGAGTGGCTGTTGGCAATTTACATCCCGCCCATCAGTGTAGCAAGGCTCCCATTTCTCCATGGCCTGTCCTGCATTTCTGGTTTTCACACTTTTTTCAGCATGGCCCTTTTGACCGATGGGAAGCGAGACTTCTTTGTAGCGCTGATTTGCCTTTCCAGGTTGCTTGGTTGGCCAAAAACGGCGTATGCGTTTTTTCCTGAATAGATTCAGGAAAAAACGCATACGCCCTTTTTGGCCAAGGGCATCATTGTCAACGTTTTGCCGCTTTTCATGTGCTTTAAAGGCGATTCGAATCTACCTCCTGAAATCTGTTTCCTGCAATTCTGCCTTGATTTCAAATCCTCTTCTTTGCCTTCCCTCAATATATTTGTGGACAAGAGTTATCATTTATAACTCTGCAGGTTTGTGAATTGCAGTGCCCTGAAGCTCCATTTTACAAGTCGCTTTTTTGGGAGCTGGCCGCAAAAGCGCAGGATGGCTTCAGGCCCTGTTCTGGTTCCGGGGGGCAGGCTGAGCCTGTGGTTAATTCTTCTTCCTGATTGGAAAATAGAGTGACCTGTGCCTCTCCCAACACCAAGAGCTAGTCTCTCATTGGTTCCCCGTCTTCCCGTTCATCCTCAGGACAAATTGCAACCTGTACGGAACAGGAGGTTAAAGGTGCTGATGCTCCAAGTAGGGAGATTGCTAGTAAAGTGGCTGGAATGGCGAACCCGAGCACAAGGAGATGAGAAATGAGGTGCGTTTTAGAAACCTTTCCCCATCACACGGTGTACCATCTTCTGGGTTTCTCATGCATGTTTTCGATGTAGGAAGATGCCCTTGAACCTGGAGATTTGGGACCCATGCGATGGGTAGCACGCAGTATTACTTTAAAGGGTCTGCGTTTGCTCACCCAACCTCACCAAACCTCACCAAACCTCTCAGCCCCAAGAGTGTCCACCCTTATGTCTCATCCAGCTGTGGGTCTAGATATGGTCAATCCAGGTTGCATCACAGCCCCTGAACGAATTGTGTAAGAATTTCTCTCTCTTTCCCTGTCTTTGTTTCATGGGTTTTTAAAAGTAATTTATTTTTATAATGGGGTTTAGCTGCTTTTCACGGCTGTGTTTATGCCGCTTTACACCCACTTGACACACTAACAGAGAGATATCAATACATAGGTTTTAAGATTATTACTAGTCAGATATATTCTTGTGCGGTGAATCGTGCGTGTTGAGTCCAGTTCTCTGAGCAAGGAGTAGGTCTTGTCTATTACATATTGGGTTTATGGAATGGTATCTGAGCTAATTTGAAGCTCTTGTTTTATGTATCACCCCACCTCACCTTTCCCGTTAAGCAGCCATAGTGTGTTTTCTGCATGTGTGACTCTGTTCTGTTTTGTAATTCAGTTCAAGTGTAACGGTTTTTACATTCCCTCTATAAGTGACACCTTATGAGAAGTGTCCTTTTCTGTGTGACTTATTTCACTTAGAATCGTCTTACCTAAATCCACTCATCATGCTGCTACTAGCCTTATGACATTGATTTCATGGCTGAGTGATATTCCATTGTACATAAGGACCACAACTTTTTTATCCATTTTTCGCTTTCCTGGGATATTTAAGGTGGAATGAAGTGGAGGTCCTTGTCAACAGAGCAGCCCTAAACTTTGGGGTGCTTGTGTCTTGCTGATTTTCAATTTTCCCACTTTATCCCCCCATGCGTGGAAGTGCCCTGTGCTCTCTAAGCTGTGTTTTTTAGATGTTTCAGGACACACCGTACACTTCTCCAGAGTGGCTGTTGGCAATTTACATCCCGCCCATCAGTGTAGCAAGGCTCCCATTTCTCCATGGCCTGTCCTGCATTTCTGGTTTTGACACTTTTTTCAGCATGGCCCTTTTGACCGATGGGAAACGAGACTTCTTTGTAGCGCTGATTTGCCTTTCCAGGTTGCTTGGTTGGCCAAAAAGGGCGTATGCGTTTTTTCCTGAATATATTCAGGAAAAAACGCATACGCCCTTTTTGGCCAAGGGCATCATTGTCAACGTTTTGCCGCTTTTCATGTGCTTTAAAGGCGATTCGAATCTACCTCCTGAAATCTGTTTCCTGCAATTCTGCCTTGATTTCAAATCCTCTTCTTTGCCTTCCCTCAATATATTTGTGGACGAGAGTTATCATTTATAACTCTGCAGGTTTGTGAATTGCAGTGCCCTGAAGCTCCATTTTACAAGTCGCTTTTTTGGGAGCTGGCCGCAAAAGCGCAGGATGGCTTCAGGCCCTGTTCTGGTTCCGGGGGGCAGGCTGAGCCTGTGGTTAATTCTTCTTCCTGATGGGAAAATAGAGTGACCTGTGCCTGTCCCAACACCAAGAGCTAGTCTCTCATTGGTTCCCCGTCTTCCCGTTCATCCTCAGGACAAATTGCAACCTGTACGGAACAGGAGGTTAAAGGTGCTGATGCTCCAAGAAGGGAGATTACTGGTAAAGTGGCTGGAATGGCGAACCCGAGCACAAGGAGATGAGAAATGAGGTGCGTTTTAGAAACCTTTCCCCATCACATGGTGTACCATCTTCTGGGTTTCTCATGCATGTTTTCGATGTAGGAAGATGCCCTTGAACCTGGAGATTTGGGACCCATGCGATGGGTAGCACGCAGTATTACTTTAAAGGGTCTGCGTTTGCTCACCCAACCTCACCAAACCTCTCAGCCCCAAGAGTGTCGACCCTTATGTCTCATCCAGCTGTGGGTCTAGATATGGTCAATCCAGGTTGCATCACAGCCCCTGAACGAATTGTGTAAGAATTTCTCTCTCTTTCCCTGTCTTTGTTTCATGGGTTTTTAAAAGTAATTTATTTTTATAATGGGGTTTAGCTGCTTTTCACGGCTGTGTTTATGCCGCTTTACACCCACTTGACACACTCACAGAGAGATATCAATACATAGGTTTTAAGATTATTACTAGTCAGATATATTCTTGTGCGGTGAATCGGGCGTGTTGAGTCCAGTTCTCTGAGCAACGAGTAGGTTTTGTCTATTACATATTGGGTTTATGGAACGGTATTTGAGCTAATTTGAAGCTCTTGTTTTATGTATCACCCCACCTCACCTTTCCCGTTAAGCAGCCATAGTGTGTTTTCTGCATGTGTGACTCTGTTCTGTTTTGTAATTCAGTTCAAGTGTAACGGTTTTTACATTCCCTCTATAAGTGACACCTTATGAGAAGTGTCCTTTTCTGTGTGACTTATTTCACTTAGAATCGTCTTACCTAAATCCACTCATCATGCTGCTACTAGCCTTATGACATTGATTTCATGGCTGAGTGATATTCCATTGTACATAAGGACCACAACTTTTTTATCCATTTTTCGCTTTCCTGGGATATTTAAGGTGGAATGAAGTGGAGGTCCTTGTCAACAGAGCAGCCCTAAACTTTGGGGTGCTTGTGTCTTGCTGATTTTCAATTTTCCCACTTTATCCCCCCATGCGTGGAAGTGCCCTATGCTCTCTAAGCTGTGTTTTTTAGATGTTTCAGGACACACCGTACACTTCTCCAGAGTGGCTGTTGGCAATTTACATCCCGCCCATCAGTGTAGCAAGGCTCCCATTTCTCCATGGCCTGTCCTGCATTTCTGGTTTTGACACTTTTTTCAGCATGGCCCTTTTGACCGATGGGAAGCGAGACTTCTTTGTAGCGCTGATTTGCCTTTCCAGGTTGCTTGGTTGGCCAAAAACGGCGTATGCGTTTTTTCCTGAATAGATTCAGGAAAAAACGCATACGCCCTTTTTGGCCAAGGGCATCATTGTCAACGTTTTGCCGCTTTTCATGTGCTTTAAAGGCGATTCGAATCTACCTCCTGAAATCTGTTTCCTGCAATTCTGCCTTGATTTCAAATCCTCTTCTTTGCCTTCCCTCAATATATTTGTGGACGACAGTTATCATTTATAACTCTGCAGGTTTGTGAATTGCAGTGCCCTGAAGCTCCATTTTACAAGTCGCTTTTTTGGGAGCTGGCCGCAAAAGCGCAGGATGGCTTCAGGCCCTGTTCTGGTTCCGGGGGGCAGGCTGAGCCTGTGGTTAATTCTTCTTCCTGATGGGAAAATAGAGTGACCTGTGCCTGTCCCAACACCAAGAGCTAGTCTCTCATTGGTTCCCCGTCTTCCCGTTCATCCTCAGGACAAATTGCAACCTGTACGGAACAGGAGGTTAAAGGTGCTGATGCTCCAAGAAGGGAGATTACTGGTAAAGTGGCTGGAATGGCGAACCCGAGCACAAGGAGATGAGAAATGAGGTGCGTTTTAGAAACCTTTCCCCATCACACGGTGTACCATCTTCTGTGTTTCTCATGCATGTTTTCGATGTAGGAAGATGCCCTTGAACCTGGAGATTTGGGACCCATGCGATGGGTAGCACGCAGTATTACTTTAAAGGGTCTGCGTTTGCTCACCCAACCTCACCAAACCTCTCAGCCCCAAGAGTGTCGACCCTTATGTCTCATCCAGCTGTGGGTCTAGATATGGTCAATCCAGGTTGCATCACAGCCCCTGAACGAATTGTGTAAGAATTTCTCTCTCTTTCCCTGTCTTTGTTTCATGGGTTTTTAAAAGTAATTTATTTTTATAATGGGGTTTAGCTGCTTTTCACGGCTGTGTTTATGCCGCTTTACACCCACTTGACACACTCACAGAGAGATATCAATACATAGGTTTTAAGATTATTACTAGTCAGATATATTCTTGTGCGGTGAATCGGGCGTGTTGAGTCCAGTTCTCTGAGCAACGAGTAGGTTTTGTCTATTACATATTGGGTTTATGGAACGGTATTTGAGCTAATTTGAAGCTCTTGTTTTATGTATCACCCCACCTCACCTTTCCCGTTAAGCAGCCATAGTGTGTTTTCTGCATGTGTGACTCTGTTCTGTTTTGTAATTCAGTTCAAGTGTAACGGTTTTTACATTCCCTCTATAAGTGACACCTTATGAGAAGTGTCCTTTTCTGTGTGACTTATTTCACTTAGAATCGTCTTACCTAAATCCACTCATCATGCTGCTACTAGCCTTATGACATTGATTTCATGGCTGAGTGATATTCCATTGTACATAAGGACCACAACTTTTTTATCCATTTTTCGCTTTCCTGGGATATTTAAGGTGGAATGAAGTGGAGGTCCTTGTCAACAGAGCAGCCCTAAACTTTGGGGTGCTTGTGTCTTGCTGATTTTCAATTTTCCCACTTTATCCCCCCATGCGTGGAAGTGCCCTATGCTCTCTAAGCTGTGTTTTTTAGATGTTTCAGGACACACCGTACACTTCTCCAGAGTGGCTGTTGGCAATTTACATCCCGCCCATCAGTGTAGCAAGGCTCCCATTTCTCCATGGCCTGTCCTGCATTTCTGGTTTTGACACTTTTTTCAGCATGGCCCTTTTGACCGATGGGAAGCGAGACTTCTTTGTAGCGCTGATTTGCCTTTCCAGGTTGCTTGGTTGGCCAAAAACGGCGTATGCGTTTTTTCCTGAATAGATTCAGGAAAAAACGCATACGCCCTTTTTGGCCAAGGGCATCATTGTCAACGTTTTGCCGCTTTTCATGTGCTTTAAAGGCGATTCGAATCTACCTCCTGAAATCTGTTTCCTGCAATTCTGCCTTGATTTCAAATCCTCTTCTTTGCCTTCCCTCAATATATTTGTGGACAAGAGTTATCATTTATAACTCTGCAGGTTTGTGAATTGCAGTGCCCTGAAGCTCCATTTTACAAGTCGCTTTTTTGGGAGCTGGCCGCAAAAGCGCAGGATGGCTTCAGGCCCTCTTCTGGTTCCGGGGGGCAGGCTGAGCCTGTGGTTAATTCTTCTTCTTGATGGGAAAATAGAGTGACCTGTGCCTGTCCCAACACCAAGAGCTAGTCTCTCATTGGTTCCCCGTCTTCCCGTTCATCCTCAGGACAAATTGCAACCTGTACGGAACAGGAGGTTAAAGGTGCTGATGCTCCAAGAAGGGAGATTGCTGGTAAAGTGGCTGGAATGGCGAACCCGAGCACAAGGAGATGAGAAATGAGGTGCGTTTTAGAAACCTTTCCCCATCACACGGTGTACCATCTTCTGGGTTTCTCATGCATGTTTTCGATGTAGGAAGATGCCCTTGAACCTGGAGATTTGGGACCCATGCGATGGGTAGCACGCAGTATTACTTTAAAGGGTCTGCGTTTGCTCACCCAACCTCACCAAACCTCTCAGCCCCAAGAGTGTCCACCCTTATGTCTCATCCAGCTGTGGGTCTAGATATGGTCAATCCAGGTTGCATCACAGCCCCTGAACGAATTGTGTAAGAATTTCTCTCTCTTTCCCTGTCTTTGTTTCATGGGTTTTTAAAAGTAATTTATTTTTATAATGGGGTTTAGCTGCTTTTCACGGCTGTGTTTATGCCGCTTTACACCCACTTGACACACTCACAGAGAGATATCAATACATAGGTTTTAAGATTATTACTAGTCAGATATATTCTTGTGCGGTGAATCGGGCGTGTTGAGTCCAGTTCTCTGAGCAACGAGTAGGTTTTGTCTATTACATATTGGGTTTATGGAACGGTATTTGAGCTAATTTGAAGCTCTTGTTTTATGTATCACCCCACCTCACCTTTCCCGTTAAGCAGCCATAGTGTGTTTTCTGCATGTGTGACTCTGTTCTGTTTTGTAATTCAGTTCAAGTGTAACGGTTTTTACATTCCCTCTATAAGTAACACCTTATGAGAAGTGTCCTTTTCTGTGTGACTTATTTCACTTAGAATCGTCTTACCTAAATCCACTCATCATGCTGCTACTAGCCTTATGACATTGATTTCATGGCTGAGTGATATTCCATTGTACATAAGGACCACAACTTTTTTATCCATTTTTCGCTTTCCTGGGATATTTAAGGTGGAATGAAGTGGAGGTCCTTGTCAACAGAGCAGCCCTAAACTTTGGGGTGCTTGTGTCTTGCTGATTTTCAATTTTCCCACTTTATCCCCCCATGCGTGGAAGTGCCCTATGCTCTCTAAGCTGTGTTTTTTAGATGTTTCAGGACACACCATACACTTCTCCAGAGTGGCTGTTGGCAATTTACATCCCGCCCATCAGTGTAGCAAGGCTCCCATTTCTCCATGGCCTGTCCTGCATTTCTGGTTTTGACACTTTTTTCAGCATGGCCCTTTTGACCGATGGGAAGCGAGACTTCTTTGTAGCGCTGATTTGCCTTTCCAGGTTGCTTGGTTGGCCAAAAACGGCGTATGCGTTTTTTCCTGAATAGATTCAGGAAAAAACGCATACGCCCTTTTTGGCCAAGGGCATCATTGTCAACGTTTTGCCGCTTTTCATGTGCTTTAAAGGCGATTCGAATCTACCTCCTGAAATCTGTTTCCTGCAATTCTGCCTTGATTTCAAATCCTCTTCTTTGCCTTCCCTCAATATATTTGTGGACGACAGTTATCATTTATAACTCTGCAGGTTTGTGAATTGCAGTGCCCTGAAGCTCCATTTTACAAGTCGCTTTTTTGGGAGCTGGCCGCAAAAGCGCAGGATGGCTTCAGGCCCTGTTCTGGTTCCGGGGGGCAGGCTGAGCCTGTGGTTAATTCTTCTTCCTGATGGGAAAATAGAGTGACCTGTGCCTGTCCCAACACCAAGAGCTAGTCTCTCATTGGTTCCCCGTCTTCCCGTTCATCCTCAGGACAAATTGCAACCTGTACGGAACAGGAGGTTAAAGGTGCTGATGCTCCAAGAAGGGAGATTACTGGTAAAGTGGCTGGAATGGCGAACCCGAGCACAAGGAGATGAGAAATGAGGTGCGTTTTAGAAACCTTTCCCCATCACACGGTGTACCATCTTCTGGGTTTCTCATGCATGTTTTCGATGTAGGAAGATGCCCTTGAACCTGGAGATTTGGGACCCATGCGATGGGTAGCACGCAGTATTACTTTAAAGGGTCTGCCTTTGCTCACCCAACCTCACCAAACCTCTCAGCCCCAAGAGTGTCGACCCTTATGTCTCATCCAGCTGTGGGTCTAGATATGGTCAATCCAGGTTGCATCACAGCCCCTGAACGAATTGTGTAAGAATTTCTCTCTCTTTCCCTGTCTTTGTTTCATGGGTTTTTAAAAGTAATTTATTTTTATAATGGGGTTTAGCTGCTTTTCACGGCTGTGTTTATGCCGCTTTACACCCACTTGACACACTCACAGAGAGATATCAATACATAGGTTTTAAGATTATTACTAGTCAGATATATTCTTGTGCGGTGAATCGTGCGTGTTGAGTCCAGTTCACTGAGCAAGGAGTAGGTCTTGTCTATTACATATTGGGTTTATGGAATGGTATCTGAGCTAATTTGAAGCTCTTGTTTTATGTATCACCCCACCTCACCTTTCCCGTTAAGCAGCCATAGTGTGTTTTCTGCATGTGTGACTCTGTTTTGTTTTGTAATTCAGTTCAAGTGTAACGGTTTTTACATTCCCTCTATAAGTGACACCTTATGAGAAGTGTCCTTTTCTGTGTGACTTATTTCACTTAGAATCGTCTTACCTAAATCCACTCATCATGCTGCTACTAGCCTTATGACATTGATTTCATGGCTGAGTGATATTCCATTGTACATAAGGACCACAACTTTTTTATCCATTTTTCGCTTTCCTGGGATATTTAAGGTGGAATGAAGTGGAGGTCCTTGTCAACAGAGCAGCCCTAAACTTTGGGGTGCTTGTGTCTTGCTGATTTTCAATTTTCCCACTTTATCCCCCCATGCGTGGAAGTGCCCTGTGCTCTCTAAGCTGTGTTTTTTAGATGTTTCAGGACACACCGTACACTTCTCCAGAGTGGCTGTTGGCAATTTACATCCCGCCCATCAGTGTAGCAAGGCTCCCATTTCTCCATGGCCTGTCCTGCATTTCTGGTTTTGACACTTTTTTCAGCATGGCCCTTTTGACCGATGGGAAACGAGACTTCTTTGTAGCGCTGATTTGCCTTTCCAGGTTGCTTGGTTGGCCAAAAAGGGCGTATGCGTTTTTTCCTGAATATATTCAGGAAAAAACGCATACGCCCTTTTTGGCCAAGGGCATCATTGTCAACGTTTTGCCGCTTTTCATGTGCTTTAAATGCGATTCGAATCTACCTCCTGAAATCTGTTTCCTGCAATTCTGCCTTGATTTCAAATCCTCTTCTTTGCCTTCCCTCAATATATTTGTGGACGAGAGTTATCATTTATAACTCTGCAGGTTTGTGAATTGCAGTGCCCTGAAGCTCCATTTTACAAGTCGCTTTTTTGGGAGCTGGCCGCAAAAGCGCAGGATGGCTTCAGGCCCTGTTCTGGTTCCGGGGGGCAGGCTGAGCCTGTAGTTAATTCTTCTTCCTGATGGGAAAATAGAGTGACCTGTGCCTGTCCCAACACCAAGAGCTAGTCTCTCATTGGTTCCCCGTCTTCCCGTTCATCCTCAGGACAAATTGCAACCTGTACGGAACAGGAGGTTAAAGGTGCTGATGCTCCAAGAAGGGAGATTGCTGGTAAAGTGGCTGGAATGGCGAACCCGAGCACAAGGAGATGAGAAATGAGGTGCGTTTTAGAAACCTTTCCCCATCACACGGTGTACCATCTTCTGGGTTTCTCATGCATGTTTTCGATGTAGGAAGATGCCCTTGAACCTGGAGATTTGGGACCCATGCGATGGGTAGCACGCAGTATTACTTTAAAGGGTCTGCGTTTGCTCACCCAACCTCACCAAACCTCTCAGCCCCAAGAGTGTCGACCCTTATGTCTCATCCAGCTGTGGGTCTAGATATGGTCAATCCAGGTTGCATCACAGCCCCTGAACGAATTGTGTAAGAATTTCTCTCTCTTTCCCTGTCTTTGTTTCATGGGTTTTTAAAAGTAATTTATTTTTATAATGGGGTTTAGCTGCTTTTCACGGCTGTGTTTATGCCGCTTTACACCCACTTGACACACTAACAGAGAGATATCAATACTAGGTTTTAAGATTATTTCTAGTCAGATATATTCATGTGCGGTGAATCGGGCGTGTTGAGTCCAGTTCTCTGAGCAAGGAGTAGGTCTTGTCTATTACAAATTGGGTTTATGGAACGGTATCTGAGCTAATTTGAAACTCTTGTTTTATGTATCACCCCACCTCACCTTTCCCGTTAAGCAGCTATAGTGTGTTTTCTGCATGTGTGACTCTGTTCTGTTTTGTAATTCAGTTCAAGTGTAACGGTTTTTACATTCCCTCTATAAGTGACACCTTATGAGAAGTGTCCTTTTCTGTGTGACTTATTTCACTTAGAATCGTCTTACCTAAATCCACTCATCATGCTGCTACTAGCCTTATGACATTGATTTCATGGCTGAGTGATATTCCATTGTACATAAGGACCACAACTTTTTTTATCCATTTTTCGCTTTCCTGGGATATTTAAGGTGGAATGAAGTGGAGGTCCTTGTCAACAGAGCAGCCCTAAACTTTGGGGTGCTTGTGTCTTGCTGATTTTCAATTTTCCCACTTTATCCCCCCATGCGTGGAAGTGCCCTATGCTCTCTAAGCTGTGTTTTTTAGATGTTTCAGGACACACCGTAAACTTCTCCAGAGTGGCTGTTGGCAATTTACATCCCGCCCATCAGTGTAGCAAGGCTCCCATTTCTCCATGGCCTGTCCTGCATTTCTGGTTTTGACACTTTTTTCAGCATGGCCCTTTTGACCGATGGGAAACGAGACTTCTTTGTAGCGCTGATTTGCCTTTCCAGGTTGCTTGGTTGGCCAAAAAGGGCGTATGCGTTTTTTCCTGAATATATTCAGGAAAAAACGCATACGCCCTTTTTGGCCAAGGGCATCATTGACAACGTTTTGCCGCTTTTCATGTGCTTTAAAGGCGATTCGAATCTACCTCCTGAAATCTGTTTCCTGCAATTCTGCCTTGATTTCAAATCCTCTTCTTTGCCTTCCCTCAATATATTTGTGGACGAGAGTTATCATTTATAACTCTGCAGGTTTGTGAATTGCAGTGCCCTGAAGCTCCATTTTACAAGTCGCTTTTTTGGGAGCTGGCCGCAAAAGCGCAGGATGGCTTCAGGCCCTGTTCTGGTTCCGGGGGGCAGGCTGAGCCTGTGGTTAATTCTTCTTCCTGATGGGAAAATAGAGTGACCTGTGCCTGTCCCAACACCAAGAGCTAGACTCTCATTGGCTCCCCGTCTTCCCGTTCATCCTCAGGACAAATTGCAACCTGTACGGAACAGGAGGTTAAAGGTGCTGAGGCTCCAAGCAGGGAGATTGCTAGTAAAGTGGCTGGAATGGCGAATCCGAGCACAAGGAGATGAGAAATGAGGTGCGTTTTAGAAACCTTTCCCCATCACACGGTGTACCATCTTCTGGGTTTCTCATGCATGTTTTCGATGTAGGAAGATGCCCTTGAACCTGGAGATTTGGGACCCATGCGATGGGTAGCACGCAGTATTACTTTAAAGGGTCTGCGTTTGCTCACCCAACCTCACCAAACCTCTCAGCCCCAAGAGTGTCCACCCTTATGTCTCATCCAGCTGTGGGTCTAGATATGGTCAATCCAGGTTGCATCACAGCCCCTGAACGAATTGTGTAAGAATTTCTCTCTCCTTCCCTGTCTTTGTTTCATGGGTTTTTAAAAGTAATTTATTTTTATAATGGGGTTTAGATGCTTTTCACGGCTGTGTTTATGCCGCTTTACACCCACTTGACACACTAACAGAGAGATATCAATACATAGGTTTTAAGATTATTACTAGTCAGATATATTCTTGTGCGGTGAATCGGGCGTGTTGAGTCCAGTTCTCTGAGCAACGAGTAGGTCTTGTCTATTACATATTGGGTTTATGGAACGGTATCTGAGCTAATTTGAAGCTCTTGTTTTATGTATCACCCCACCTCACCTTTCCCGTTAAGCAGCCATAGTGTGTTTTCTGCATGTGTGACTCTGTTCTGTTTTGTAATTCAGTTCAAGTGTAACGGTTTTTACATTCCCTCTATAAGTGACACCTTATGAGAAGTGTCCTTTTCTGTGTGACTTATTTCACTTAGAATCGTCTTACCTAAATCCACTCATCATGCTGCTACTAGCCTTATGACATTGATTTCATGGCTGAGTGATATTCCATTGTACATAAGGACCACAACTTTTTTATCCATTTTTCGCTTTCCTGGGATATTTAAGGTGGAATGAAGTGGAGGTCCTTGTCAACAGAGCAGCCCTAAACTTTGGGGTGCTTGTGTCTTGCTGATTTTCAATTTTCCCACTTTATCCCCCCATGCGTGGAGGTGCCCTATGCTCTCTAAGCTGTGTTTTTTAGATGTTTCAGGACACACCGTACACTTCTCCAGAGTGGCTGTTGGCAATTTACATCCCGCCCATCAGTGTAGCAAGGCTCCCATTTCTCCATGGCCTGTCCTGCATTTCTGGTTTTGACACTTTTTTCAGCATGGCCCTTTTGACCGATGGGAAGCGAGACTTCTTTGTAGCGCTGATTTGCCTTTCCAGGTTGCTTGGTTGGCCAAAAACGGCGTATGCGTTTTTTCCTGAATAGATTCAGGAAAAAACGCATACTCCCTTTTTGGCCAAGGGCATCATTGTCAACGTTTTGCCGCTTTTCATGTGCTTTAAAGGCGATTCGAATCTACCTCCTGAAATCTGTTTCCTGCAATTCTGCCTTGATTTCAAATCCTCTTCTTTGCCTTCCCTCAATATATTTGTGGACAAGAGTTATCATTTATAACTCTGCAGGTTTGTGAATTGCAGTGCCCTGAAGCTCCATTTTACAAGTCGCTTTTTTGGGAGCTGGCCGCAAAAGCGCAGGATGGCTTCAGGCCCTGTTCTGGTTCCGGGGGGCAGGCTGAGCCTGTGGTTAATTCTTCTTCCTGATGGGAAAATAGAGTGACCTGTGCCTCTCCCAACACCAAGAGCTAGTCTCTCATTGGTTCCCCGTCTTCCCGTTCATCCTCAGGACAAATTGCAACCTGTACGGAACAAGAGGTTAAAGGTGCTGATGCTCCAAGTAGGGAGATTGCTAGTAAAGTGGCTGGAATGGCGAACCCGAGCACAAGGAGATGAGAAATGAGGTGCGTTTTAGAAACCTTTCCCCATCACACGGTGTACCATCTTCTGGGTTTCTCATGCATGTTTTCGATGTAGGAAGATGCCCTTGAACCTGGAGATTTGGGACCCATGCGATGGGTAGCACGCAGTATTACTTTAAAGGGTCTGCGTTTGCTCACCCAACCTCACCAAACCTCACCAAACCTCTCAGCCCCAAGAGTGTCCACCCTTATGTCTCATCCAGCTGTGGGTCTAGATATGGTCAATCCAGGTTGCATCACAGCCCCTGAACGAATTGTGTAAGAATTTCTCTCTCTTTCCCTGTCTTTGTTTCATGGGTTTTTAAAAGTAATTTATTTTTATAATGGGGTTTAGCTGCTTTTCACGGCTGTGTTTATGCCGCTTTACACCCACTTGACACACTAACAGAGAGATATCAATACATAGGTTTTAAGATTATTACTAGTCAGATATATTCTTGTGCGGTGAATCGTGCGTGTTGAGTCCAGTTCTCTGAGCAAGGAGTAGGTCTTGTCTATTACATATTGGGTTTATGGAATGGTATCTGAGCTAATTTGAAGCTCTTGTTTTATGTATCACCCCACCTCACCTTTCCCGTTAAGCAGCCATAGTGTGTTTTCTGCATGTGTGACTCTGTTCTGTTTTGTAATTCAGTTCAAGTGTAACGGTTTTTACATTCCCTCTATAAGTGACACCTTATGAGAAGTGTCCTTTTCTGTGTGACTTATTTCACTTAGAATCGTCTTACCTAAATCCACTCATCATGCTGCTACTAGCCTTATGACATTGATTTCATGGCTGAGTGATATTCCATTGTACATAAGGACCACAACTTTTTGATCCATTTTTCGCTTTCCTGGGATATTTAAGGTGGAATGAAGTGGAGGTCCTTGTCAACAGAGCAGCCCTAAACTTTGGGGTGCTTGTGTCTTGCTGATGTTCAATTTTCGCACTTTATCCCCCCATGCGTGGAAGTGCCCTGTGCTCTCTAAGCTGTGTTTTTTAGATGTTTCAGGACACACCGTACACTTCTCCAGAGTGGCTGTTGGCAATTTACATCCCGCCCATCAGTGTAGCAAGGCTCCCATTTCTCCATGGCCTGTCCTGCATTTCTGGTTTTGACACTTTTTTCAGCATGGCCCTTTTGACCGATGGGAAACGAGACTTCTTTGTAGCGCTGATTTGCCTTTCCAGGTTGCTTTGTTGGCCAAAAAGGGCGTATGCGTTTTTTCCTGAATATATTCAGGAAAAAACGCATACGCCCTTTTTGGCCAAGGGCATCATTGTCAACGTTTTGCCGCTTTTCATGTGCTTTAAAGGCGATTCGAATCTACCTCCTGAAATCTGTTTCCTGCAATTCTGCCTTGATTTCAAATCCTCTTCTTTGCCTTCCCTCAATATATTTGTGGACGAGAGTTATCATTTATAACTCTGCAGGTTTGTGAATTGCAGTGCCCTGAAGCTCCATTTTACAAGTCGCTTTTTTGGGAGCTGGCCGCAAAAGCGCAGGATGGCTTCAGGCCCTGTTCTGGTTCCGGGGGGCAGGCTGAGCCTGTGGTTAATTCTTCTTCCTGATGGGAAAATAGAGTGACCTGTGCCTGTCCCAACACCAAGAGCTAGATTCTCATTGGTTCCCCGTCTTCCCGTTCATCCTCAGGACAAATTGCAACCTGTACGGAACAGGAGGTTAAAGGTGCTGATGCTCCAAGAAGGGAGATTGCTGGTAAAGTGGCTGGAATGGCGAACCCGAGCACAAGGAGATGAGAAATGAGGTGCGATTTAGAAACCTTTCCCCATCACACGGTGTACCATCTTCTGGGTTTCTCATGCATGTTTTCGATGTAGGAAGATGCCCTTGAACCTGGAGATTTGGGACCCATGCGATGGGTAGCACGCAGTATTACTTTAAAGGGTCTGCGTTTGCTCACCCAACCTCACCAAACCTCTCAGCCCCAAGAGTGTCGACCGTTATGTCTCATCCAGCTGTGGGTCTAGATATGGTCAATCCAGGTTGCATCACAGCCCCTGAACGAATTGTGTAAGAATTTCTCTCTCTTTCCCTGTCTTTGTTTCATGGGTTTTTAAAAGTAATTTATTTTTATAATGGGGTTTAGCTGCTTTTCACGGCTGTGTTTATGCCGCTTTACACCCACTTGACACACTAACAGAGAGATATCAATACTAGGTTTTAAGATTATTACTAGTCAGATATATTCATGTGCGGTGAATCGGGCGTGTTGAGTCCAGTTCTCTGAGCAAGGAGTAGGTCTTGTCTATTACAAATTGGGTTTATGGAACGGTATCTGAGCTAATTTGAAACTCTTGTTTTATGTATCACCCCACCTCACCTTTCCCGTTAAGCAGCTATAGTGTGTTTTCTGCATGTGTGACTCTGTTCTGTTTTGTAATTCAGTTCAAGTGTAACGGTTTTTACATTCCCTCTATAAGTGACACCTTATGAGAAGTGTCCTTTTCTGTGTGACTTATTTCACTTAGAATCGTCTTACCTAAAACCACTCATCATGCTGCTACTAGCCTTATGACATTGATTTCATGGCTGAGTGATATTCCATTGTACATAAGGACCACAACTTTTTTATCCATTTTTCGCTTTCCTGGGATATTTAAGGTGGAATGAAGTGGAGGTCCTTGTCAACAGAGCAGCCCTAAACTTTGGGGTGCTTGTGTCTTGCTGATTTTCAATTTTCCCACTTTATCCCCCCATGCGTGGAAGTGCCCTGTGCTCTCTAAGCTGTGTTTTTTAGATGTTTCAGGACACACCGTAAACTTCTCCAGAGTGGCTGTTGGCAATTTACATCCCGCCCATCAGTGTAGCAAGGCTCCCATTTCTCCATGGCCTGTCCTGCATTTCTGGTTTTGACACTTTTTTCAGCATGGCCCTTTTGACCGATGGGAAACGAGACTTCTTTGTAGCGCTGATTTGACTTTCCAGGTTGCTTGGTTGGCCAAAAAGGGCGTATGCGTTTTTTCCTGAATATATTCAGGAAAAAACGCATACGCCCTTTTTGGCCAAGGGCATCATTGTCAACGTTTTGCCGCTTTTCATGTGCTTTAAAGGCGATTCGTATCTACCTCCTGAAATCTGTTTCCTGCAATTCTGCCTTGATTTCAAATCCTCTTCTTTGCCTTCCCTCAATATATTTGTGGACGAGAGTTATCATTTATAACTCTGCAGGTTTGTGAATTGCAGTGCCCTGAAGCTCCATTTTACAAGTCGCTTTTTTGGGAGCTGGCCGCAAAAGCGCAGGATGGCTTCAGGCCCTGTTCTGGTTCCGGGGGGCAGGCTGAGCCTGTGGTTAATTCTTCTTCCTGATGGGAAAATAGAGTGACCTGTGCCTGTCCCAACACCAAGAGCTAGACTCTCATTGGTTCCCCGTCTTCCCGTTCATACTCAGGACAAATTGCAACCTGTACGGAACAGGAGGTTAAAGGTGCTGAGGCTCCAAGTAGGGAGATTGCTAGTAAAGTGGCTGGAATGGCGAATCCGAGCACAAGGAGATGAGAAATGAGGTGCGTTTTAGAAACCTTTCCCCATCACACGGTGTACCATCTTCTGGGTTTCTCATGCATGTTTTCGATGTAGGAAGATGCCCTTGAACCTGGAGATTTGGGACCCATGCGATGGGTAGCACGCAGTATTACTTTAAAGGGTCTGCGTTTGCTCACCCAACCTCACCAAACCTCTCAGCCCCAAGAGTGTCCACCCTTATGTCTCATCCAGCTGTGGGTCTAGATATGGTCAATCCAGGTTGCATCACAGCCCCTGAACGAATTGTGTAAGAATTTCTCTCTCCTTCCCTGTCTTTGTTTCATGGGTTTTTAAAAGTAATTTATTTTTATAATGGGGTTTAGATGCTTTTCACGGCTGTGTTTATGCCGCTTTACACCCACTTGACACACTAACAGAGAGATATCAATACATAGGTTTTAAGATTATTACTAGTCAGATATATTCTTGTGCGGTGAATCGTGCGTGTTGAGTCCAGTTCTCTGAGCAAGGAGTAGGTCTTGTCTATTACATATTGGGTTTATGGAATGGTATCTGAGCTAATTTGAAGCTCTTGTTTTATGTATCACCCCACCTCACCTTTCCCGTTAAGCAGCCATAGTGTGTTTTCTGCATGTGTGACTCTGTTCTGTTTTGTAATTCAGTTCAAGTGTAACGGTTTTTACATTCCCTCTATAAGTGACACCTTATGAGAAGTGTCCTTTTCTGTGTGACTTATTTCACTTAGAATCGTCTTACCTAAAACCACTCATCATGCTGCTACTAGCCTTATGACATTGATTTCATGGCTGAGTGATATTCCATTGTACATAAGGACCACAACTTTTTTATCCATTTTTCGCTTTCCTGGGATATTTAAGGTGGAATGAAGTGGAGGTCCTTGTCAACAGAGCAGCCCTAAACTTTGGGGTGCTTGTGTCTTGCTGATTTTCAATTTTCCCACTTTATCCCCCCATGCGTGGAAGTGCCCTGTGCTCTCTAAGCTGTGTTTTTTAGATGTTTCAGGACACACCGTAAACTTCTCCAGAGTGGCTGTTGGCAATTTACATCCCGCCCATCAGTGTAGCAAGGCTCCCATTTCTCCATGGCCTGTCCTGCATTTCTGGTTTTGACACTTTTTTCAGCATGGCCCTTTTGACCGATGGGAAACGAGACTTCTTTGTAGCGCTGATTTGACTTTCCAGGTTGCTTGGTTGGCCAAAAAGGGCGTATGCGTTTTTTCCTGAATATATTCAGGAAAAAACGCATACGCCCTTTTTGGCCAAGGGCATCATTGTCAACGTTTTGCCGCTTTTCATGTGCTTTAAAGGCGATTCGTATCTACCTCCTGAAATCTGTTTCCTGCAATTCTGCCTTGATTTCAAATCCTCTTCTTTGCCTTCCCTCAATATATTTGTGGACGAGAGTTATCATTTATAACTCTGCAGGTTTGTGAATTGCAGTGCCCTGAAGCTCCATTTTACAAGTCGCTTTTTTGGGAGCTGGCCGCAAAAGCGCAGGATGGCTTCAGGCCCTGTTCTGGTTCCGGGGGGCAGGCTGAGCCTGTGGTTAATTCTTCTTCCTGATGGGAAAATAGAGTGACCTGTGCCTGTCCCAACACCAAGAGCTAGACTCTCATTGGTTCCCCGTCTTCCCGTTCATACTCAGGACAAATTGCAACCTGTACGGAACAGGAGGTTAAAGGTGCTGAGGCTCCAAGTAGGGAGATTGCTAGTAAAGTGGCTGGAATGGCGAATCCGAGCACAAGGAGATGAGAAATGAGGTGCGTTTTAGAAACCTTTCCCCATCACACGGTGTACCATCTTCTGGGTTTCTCATGCATGTTTTCGATGTAGGAAGATGCCCTTGAACCTGGAGATTTGGGACCCATGCGATGGGTAGCACGCAGTATTACTTTAAAGGGTCTGCGTTTGCTCACCCAACCTCACCAAACCTCTCAGCCCCAAGAGTGTCCACCCTTATGTCTCATCCAGCTGTGGGTCTAGATATGGTCAATCCAGGTTGCATCACAGCCCCTGAACGAATTGTGTAAGAATTTCTCTCTCCTTCCCTGTCTTTGTTTCATGGGTTTTTAAAAGTAATTTATTTTTATAATGGGGTTTAGATGCTTTTCACGGCTGTGTTTATGCCGCTTTACACCCACTTGACACACTAACAGAGAGATATCAATACATAGGTTTTAAGATTATTACTAGTCAGATATATTCTTGTGCGGTGAATCGTGCGTGTTGAGTCCAGTTCTCTGAGCAAGGAGTAGGTCTTGTCTATTACATATTGGGTTTATGGAATGGTATCTGAGCTAATTTGAAGCTCTTGTTTTATGTATCACCCCACCTCACCTTTCCCGTTAAGCAGCCATAGTGTGTTTTCTGCATGTGTGACTCTGTTCTGTTTTGTAATTCAGTTCAAGTGTAACGGTTTTTACATTCCCTCTATAAGTGACACCTTATGAGAAGTGTCCTTTTCTGTGTGACTTATTTCACTTAGAATCGTCTTACCTAAATCCACTCATCATGCTGCTACTAGCCTTATGACATTGATTTCATGGCTGAGTGATATTCCATTGTACATAAGGACCACAACTTTTTGATCCATTTTTCGCTTTCCTGGGATATTTAAGGTGGAATGAAGTGGAGGTCCTTGTCAACAGAGCAGCCCTAAACTTTGGGGTGCTTGTGTCTTGCTGATGTTCAATTTTCGCACTTTATCCCCCCATGCGTGGAAGTGCCCTGTGCTCTCTAAGCTGTGTTTTTTAGATGTTTCAGGACACACCGTACACTTCTCCAGAGTGGCTGTTGGCAATTTACATCCCGCCCATCAGTGTAGCAAGGCTCCCATTTCTCCATGGCCTGTCCTGCATTTCTGGTTTTGACACTTTTTTCAGCATGGCCCTTTTGACCGATGGGAAACGAGACTTCTTTGTAGCGCTGATTTGCCTTTCCAGGTTGCTTTGTTGGCCAAAAAGGGCGTATGCGTTTTTTCCTGAATATATTCAGGAAAAAACGCATACGCCCTTTTTGGCCAAGGGCATCATTGTCAACGTTTTGCCGCTTTTCATGTGCTTTAAAGGCGATTCGAATCTACCTCCTGAAATCTGTTTCCTGCAATTCTGCCTTCATTTCAAATCCTCTTCTTTGCCTTCCCTCAATATATTTGTGGACGAGAGTTATCATTTATAACTCTGCAGGTTTGTGAATTGCAGTGCCCTGAAGCTCCATTTTACAAGTCGCTTTTTTGGGAGCTGGCCGCAAAAGCGCAGGATGGCTTCAGGCCCTGTTCTGGTTCCGGGGGGCAGGCTGAGCCTGTGGTTAATTCTTCTTCCTGATGGGAAAATAGAGTGACCTGTGCCTGTCCCAACACCAAGAGCTAGACTCTCATTGGTTCCCCGTCTTCCCGTTCATCCTCAGGACAAATTGCAACCTGTACGGAACAGGAGGTTAAAGGTGCTGATGCTCCAAGAAGGGAGATTGCTGGTAAAGTGGCTGGAATGGCGAACCCGAGCACAAGGAGATGAGAAATGAGGTGCGATTTAGAAACCTTTCCCCATCACACGGTGTACCATCTTCTGGGTTTCTCATGCATGTTTTCGATGTAGGAAGATGCCCTTGAACCTGGAGATTTGGGACCCATGCGATGGGTAGCACGCAGTATTACTTTAAAGGGTCTGCGTTTGCTCACCCAACCTCACCAAACCTCACCAAACCTCTCAGCCCCAAGAGTGTCCACCCTTATGTCTCATCCAGCTGTGGGTCTAGATATGGTCAATCCAGGTTGCATCACAGCCCCTGAACGAATTGTGTAAGAATTTCTCTCTCTTTCCCTGTCTTTGTTTCATGGGTTTTTAAAAGTAATTTATTTTTATAATGGGGTTTAGCTGCTTTTCACGGCTGTGTTTATGCCGCTTTACACCCACTTGACACACTAACAGAGAGATATCAATACTAGGTTTTAAGATTATTACTAGTCAGATATATTCATGTGCGGTGAATCGGGCGTGTTGAGTCCAGTTCTCTGAGCAAGGAGTAGGTCTTGTCTATTACAAATTGGGTTTATGGAACGGTATCTGAGCTAATTTGAAACTCTTGTTTTATGTATCACCCCACCTCACCTTTCCCGTTAAGCAGCTATAGTGTGTTTTCTGCATGTGTGACTCTGTTCTGTTTTGTAATTCAGTTCAAGTGTAACGGTTTTTACATTCCCTCTATAAGTGACACCTTATGAGAAGTGTCCTTTTCTGTGTGACTTATTTCACTTAGAATCGTCTTACCTAAAACCACTCATCATGCTGCTACTAGCCTTATGACATTGATTTCATGGCTGAGTGATATTCCATTGTACATAAGGACCACAACTTTTTTATCCATTTTTCGCTTTCCTGGGATATTTAAGGTGGAATGAAGTGGAGGTCCTTGTCAACAGAGCAGCCCTAAACTTTGGTGTGCTTGTGTCTTGCTGATTTTCAATTTTCCCACTTTATCCCCCCATGCGTGGAAGTGCCCTGTGCTCTCTAAGCTGTGTTTTTTAGATGTTTCAGGACACACCGTAAACTTCTCCAGAGTGGCTGTTGGCAATTTACATCCCGCCCATCAGTGTAGCAAGGCTCCCATTTCTCCATGGCCTGTCCTGCATTTCTGGTTTTGACACTTTTTTCAGCATGGCCCTTTTGACCGATGGGAAACGAGACTTCTTTGTAGCGCTGATTTGACTTTCCAGGTTGCTTGGTTGGCCAAAAAGGGCGTATGCGTTTTTTCCTGAATATATTCAGGAAAAAACGCATACGCCCTTTTTGGCCAAGGGCATCATTGTCAACGTTTTGCCGCTTTTCATGTGCTTTAAAGGCGATTCGAATCTACCTCCTGAAATCTGTTTCCTGCAATTCTGCCTTGATTTCAAATCCTCTTCTTTGCCTTCCCTCAATATATTTGTGGACGAGAGTTATCATTTATAACTCTGCAGGTTTGTGAATTGCAGTGCCCTGAAGCTCCATTTTACAAGTCGCTTTTTTGGGAGCTGGCCGCAAAAGCGCAGGATGGCTTCAGGCCCTGTTCTGGTTCCGGGGGGAAGGCTGAGCCTGTGGTTAATTCTTCTTCCTGATGGGAAAATAGAGTGACCTGTGCCTGTCCCAACACCAAGAGCTAGACTCTCATTGGTTCCCCGTCTTCCCGTTCATCCTCAGGACAAATTGCAACCTGTACGGAACAGGAGGTTAAAGGTGCTGAGGCTCCAAGTAGGGAGATTGCTAGTAAAGTGGCTGGAATGGCGAATCCGAGCACAAGGAGATGAGAAATGAGGTGCGTTTTAGAAACCTTTCCCCATCACACGGTGTACCATCTTCTGGGTTTCTCATGCATGTTTTCGATGTAGGAAGATGCCCTTGAACCTGGAGATTTGGGACCCATGCGATGGGTAGCACGCAGTATTACTTTAAAGGGTCTGCGTTTGCTCACCCAACCTCACCAAACCTCTCAGCCCCAAGAGTGTCCACCCTTATGTCTCATCCAGCTGTGGGTCTAGATATGGTCAATCCAGGTTGCATCACAGCCCCTGAACGAATTGTGTAAGAATTTCTCTCTCCTTCCCTGTCTTTGTTTCATGGGTTTTTAAAAGTAATTTATTTTTATAATGGGGTTTAGATGCTTTTCACGGCTGTGTTTATGCCGCTTTACACCCACTTGACACACTAACAGAGAGATATCAATACATAGGTTTTAAGATTATTACTAGTCAGATATATTCTTGTGCGGTGAATCGGGCGTGTTGAGTCCAGTTCTCTGAGCAAGGAGTAGGTCTTGTCTATTACATATTGGGTTTATGGAACGGTATCTGAGCTAATTTGAAGCTCTTGTTTTATGTATCACCCCACCTCACCTTTCCCGTTAAGCAGCCATAGTGTGTTTTCTGCATGTGTGACTCTGTTCTGTTTTGTAATTCAGTTCAAGTGTAACGGTTTTTACATTCCCTCTATAAGTGACACCTTATGAGAAGTGTCCTTTTCTGTGTGACTTATTTCACTTAGAATCGTCTTACCTAAATCCACTCATCATGCTGCTACTAGCCTTATGACATTGATTTCATGGCTGAGTGATATTCCATTGTACATAAGGACCACAACTTTTTTATCCATTTTTCGCTTTCCTGGGATATTTAAGGTGGAATGAAGTGGAGGTCCTTGTCAACAGAGCAGCCCTAAACTTTGGGGTGCTTGTGTCTTGCTGATTTTCAATTTTCCCACTTTATCCCCCCATGCGTGGAAGTGCCCTGTGCTCTCTAAGCTGTGTTTTTTAGATGTTTCAGGACACACCGTACACTTCTCCAGAGTGGCTGTTGGCAATTTACATCCCGCCCATCAGTGTAGCAAGGCTCCCATTTCTCCATGGCCTGTCCTGCATTTCTGGTTTTGACACTTTTTTCAGCATGGCCCTTTTGACCGATGGGAAGCGAGACTTCTTTGTAGCGCTGATTTGCCTTTCCAGGTTGCTTGGTTGGCCAAAAACGGCGTATGCGTTTTTTCCTGAATAGATTCAGGAAAAAACTCATACGCCCTTTTTGACCAAGGGCATCATTGTCAACGTTTTGCCGCTTTTCATGTGCTTTAAAGGCGATTCTAATCTACCTCCTGAAATCTGTTTCCTGCAATTCTGCCTTGATTTCAAATCCTCTTCTTTGCCTTCCCTCAATATATTTGTGGACGAGAGTTATCATTTATAACTCTGCAGGTTTGTGAATTGCAGTGCCCTGAAGCTCCATTTTACAAGTCGCTTTTTTGGGAGCTGGCCGCAAAAGCGCAGGATGGCTTCAGGCCCTGTTCTGGTTCCGGGGGGCAGGCTGAGCCTGTGGTTAATTCTTCTTCCTGATGGGAAAATAGAGTGACCTGTGCCTGTCCCAACACCAAGAGCTAGTCTCTCATTGGTTCCCCGTCTTCCCGTTCATCCTCAGGACAAATTGCAACCTGTACGGAACAGGAGGTTAAAGGTGCTGATGCTCCAAGAAGGGAGATTGCTGGTAAAGTGGCTGGAATGGCGAACCCGAGCACAAGGAGATGAGAAATGAGGTGCGTTTTAGAAACCTTTCCCCATCACACGGTGTACCATCTTCTGGGTTTCTCATGCATGTTTTCGATGTAGGAAGATGCCCTTGAACCTGGAGATTTGGGACCCATGCGATGGGTAGCACGCAGTATTACTTTAAAGGGTCTGCGTTTGCTCACCCAACCTCACCAAACCTCTCAGCCCCAAGAGTGTCCACCCTTATGTCTCATCCAGCTGTGGGTCTAGATATGGTCAATCCAGGTTGCATCACAGCCCCTGAACGAATTGTGTAAGAATTTCTCTCTCTTTCCCTGTCTTTGTTTCATGGGTTTTTAAAAGTAATTTATTTTTATAATGGGGTTTAGCTGCTTTTCACGGCTGTGTTTATGCCGCTTTACACCCACTTGACACACTAACAGAGAGATATCAATACATAGGTTTTAAGATTATTACTAGTCAGATATATTCTTGTGCGGTGAATCGTGCGTGTTGAGTCCAGTTCTCTGAGCAAGGAGTAGGTCTTGTCTATTACATATTGGGTTTATGGAATGGTATCTGAGCTAATTTGAAGCTCTTGTTTTATGTATCACCCCACCTCACCTTTCCCGTTAAGCAGCCATAGTGTGTTTTCTGCATGTGTGACTCTGTTCTGTTTTGTAATTCAGTTCAAGTGTAACGGTTTTTACATTCCCTCTATAAGTGACACCTTATGAGAAGTGTCCTTTTCTGTGTGACTTATTTCACTTAGAATCGTCTTACCTAAATCCACTCATCATGCTGCTACTAGCCTTATGACATTGATTTCATGGCTGAGTGATATTCCATTGTACATAAGGACCACAACTTTTTTATCCATTTTTCGCTTTCCTGGGATATTTAAGGTGGAATGAAGTGGAGGTCCTTGTCAACAGAGCAGCCCTAAACTTTGGGGTGCTTGTGTCTTGCTGATTTTCAATTTTCCCACTTTATCCCCCCATGCGTGGAAGTGCCCTGTGCTCTCTAAGCTGTGTTTTTTAGATGTTTCAGGACACACCGTACACTTCTCCAGAGTGGCTGTTGGCAATTTACATCCCGCCCATCAGTGTAGCAAGGCTCCCATTTCTCCATGGCCTGTCCTGCATTTCTGGTTTTGACACTTTTTTCAGCATGGCCCTTTTGACCGATGGGAAACGAGACTTCTTTGTAGCGCTGATTTGCCTTTCCAGGTTGCTTGGTTGGCCAAAAAGGGCGTATGCGTTTTTTCCTGAATATATTCAGGAAAAAACGCATACGCCCTTTTTGGCCAAGGGCATCATTGTCAACGTTTTGCCGCTTTTCATGTGCTTTAAAGGCGATTCGAATCTACCTCCTGAAATCTGTTTCCTGCAATTCTGCCTTGATTTCAAATCCTCTTCTTTGCCTTCCCTCAATATATTTGTGGACGAGAGTTATCATTTATAACTCTGCAGGTTTGTGAATTGCAGTGCCCTGAAGCTCCATTTTACAAGTCGCTTTTTTGGGAGCTGGCCGCAAAAGCGCAGGATGGCTTCAGGCCCTGTTCTGGTTCCGGGGGGCAGGCTGAGCCTGTGGTTAATTCTTCTTCCTGATGGGAAAATAGAGTGACCTGTGCCTGTCCCAACACCAAGAGCTAGTCTCTCATTGGTTCCCCGTCTTCCCGTTCATCCTCAGGACAAATTGCAACCTGTACGGAACAGGAGGTTAAAGGTGCTGATGCTCCAAGAAGGGAGATTGCTAGTAAAGTGGCTGGAATGGCGAACCCGAGCACAAGGAGATGAGAAATGAGGTGCGTTTTAGAAACCTTTCCCCATCACACGGTGTACCATCTTCTGGGTTTCTCATGCATGTTTTCGATGTAGGAAGATGCCCTTGAACCTGGAGATTTGGGACCCATGCGATGGGTAGCACGCAGTATTACTTTAAAGGGTCTGCGTTTGCTCACCCAACCTCACCAAACCTCTCAGCCCCAAGAGTGTCCACCCTTATGTCTCATCCAGCTGTGGGTCTAGATATGGTCAATCCAGGTTGCATCACAGCCCCTGAACGAATTGTGTAAGAATTTCTCTCTCTTTCCCTGTCTTTGTTTCATGGGTTTTTAAAAGTAATTTATTTTTATAATGGGGTTTAGCTGCTTTTCACGGCTGTGTTTATGCCGCTTTACACCCACTTGACACACTAACAGAGAGATATCAATACATAGGTTTTAAGATTATTACTAGTCAGATATATTCTTGTGCGGTGAATCGGGCGTGTTGAGTCCAGTTCTCTGAGCAACGAGTAGGTTTTGTCTATTACATATTGGGTTTATGGAACGGTATCTGAGCTAATTTGAAGCTCTTGTTTTATGTATCACCCCACCTCACCTTTCCCGTTAAGCAGCCATAGTGTGTTTTCTGCATGTGTGACTCTGTTCTGTTTTGTAATTCAGTTCAAGTGTAACGGTTTTTACATTCCCTCTATAAGTGACACCTTATGAGAAGTGTCCTTTTCTGTGTGACTTATTTCACTTAGAATCGTCTTACCTAAATCCACTCATCATGCTGCTACTAGCCTTATGACATTGATTTCATGGCTGAGTGATATTCCATTGTACATAAGGACCACAACTTTTTTATCCATTTTTCGCTTTCCTGGGATATTTAAGGTGGAATGAAGTGGAGGTCCTTGTCAACAGAGCAGCCCTAAACTTTGGGGTGCTTGTGTCTTGCTGATTTTCAATTTTCCCACTTTATCCCCCCATGCGTGGAAGTGCCCTATGCTCTCTAAGCTGTGTTTTTTAGATGTTTCAGGACACACCGTACACTTCTCCAGAGTGGCTGTTGGCAATTTACATCCCGCCCATCAGTGTAGCAAGGCTCCCATTTCTCCATGGCCTGTCCTGCATTTCTGGTTTTGACACTTTTTTCAGCATGGCCCTTTTGACCGATGGGAAGCGAGACTTCTTTGTAGCGCTGATTTGCCTTTCCAGGTTGCTTGGTTGGCCAAAAACGGCGTATGCGTTTTTTCCTGAATAGATTCAGGAAAAAACGCATACGCCCTTTTTGGCCAAGGGCATCATTGTCAACGTTTTGCCGCTTTTCATGTGCTTTAAAGGCGATTCGAATCTACCTCCTGAAATCTGTTTCCTGCAATTCTGCCTTGATTTTAAATCCTCTTCTTTGCCTTCCCTCAATATATTTGTGGACAAGAGTTATCATTTATAACTCTGCAGGTTTGTGAATTGCAGTGCCCTGAAGCTCCATTTTACAAGTCGCTTTTTTGGGAGCTGGCCGCAAAAGCGCAGGATGGCTTCAGGCCCTGTTCTGGTTCCGGGGGGCAGGCTGAGCCTGTGGTTAATTCTTCTTCCTGATTGGAAAATAGAGTCACCTGTGCCTCTCCCAACACCAAGAGCTAGTCTCTCATTGGTTCCCCGTCTTCCCGTTCATCCTCAGGACAAATTGCAACCTGTACGGAACAGGAGGTTAAAGGTGCTGATGCTCCAAGTAGGGAGATTGCTAGTAAAGTGGCTGGAATGGCGAACCCGAGCACAAGGAGATGAGAAATGAGGTGCGTTTTAGAAACCTTTCCCCATCACACGGTGTACCATCTTCTGGGTTTCTCATGCATGTTTTCGATGTAGGAAGATGCCCTTGAACCTGGAGATTTGGGACCCATGCGATGGGTAGCACGCAGTATTACTTTAAAGGGTCTGCGTTTGCTCACCCAACCTCACCAAACCTCTCAGCCCCAAGAGTGTCGACCCTTATGTCTCATCCAGCTGTGGGTCTAGATATGGTCAATCCAGGTTGCATCACAGCCCCTGAACGAATTGTGTAAGAATTTCTCTCTCTTTCCCTGTCTTTGTTTCATGGGTTTTTAAAAGTAATTTATTTTTATAATGGGGTTTAGCTGCTTTTCACGGCTGTGTTTATGCCGCTTTACACCCACTTGACACACTCACAGAGAGATATCAATACATAGGTTTTAAGATTATTACTAGTCAGATATATTCTTGTGCGGTGAATCGGGCGTGTTGAGTCCAGTTCTCTGAGCAACGAGTAGGTTTTGTCTATTACATATTGGGTTTATGGAACGGTATTTGAGCTAATTTGAAGCTCTTGTTTTATGTATCACCCCACCTCACCTTTCCCGTTAAGCAGCCATAGTGTGTTTTCTGCATGTGTGACTCTGTTCTGTTTTGTAATTCAGTTCAAGTGTAACGGTTTTTACATTCCCTCTATAAGTGACACCTTATGAGAAGTGTCCTTTTCTGTGTGACTTATTTCACTTAGAATCGTCTTACCTAAATCCACTCATCATGCTGCTACTAGCCTTATGACATTGATTTCATGGCTGAGTGATATTCCATTGTACATAAGGACCACAACTTTTTTATCCATTTTTCGCTTTCCTGGGATATTTAAGGTGGAATGAAGTGGAGGTCCTTGTCAACAGAGCAGCCCTAAACTTTGGGGTGCTTGTGTCTTGCTGATTTTCAATTTTCCCACTTTATCCCCCCATGCGTGGAAGTGCCCTATGCTCTCTAAGCTGTGTTTTTTAGATGTTTCAGGACACACCGTACACTTCTCCAGAGTGGCTGTTGGCAATTTACATCCCGCCCATCAGTGTAGCAAGGCTCCCATTTCTCCATGGCCTGTCCTGCATTTCTGGTTTTGACACTTTTTTCAGCATGGCCCTTTTGACCGATGGGAAGCGAGACTTCTTTGTAGCGCTGATTTGCCTTTCCAGGTTGCTTGGTTGGCCAAAAACGGCGTATGCGTTTTTTCCTGAATAGATTCAGGAAAAAACGCATACGCCCTTTTTGGCCAAGGGCATCATTGTCAACGTTTTGCCGCTTTTCATGTGCTTTAAAGGCGATTCGAATCTACCTCCTGAAATCTGTTTCCTGCAATTCTGCCTTGATTTCAAATCCTCTTCTTTGCCTTCCCTCAATATATTTGTGGACAAGAGTTATCATTTATAACTCTGCAGGTTTGTGAATTGCAGTGCCCTGAAGCTCCATTTTACAAGTCGCTTTTTTGGGAGCTGGCCGCAAAAGCGCAGGATGGCTTCAGGCCCTGTTCTGGTTCCGGGGGGCAGGCTGAGCCTGTGGTTAATTCTTCTTCCTGATGGGAAAATAGAGTGACCTGTGCCTGTCCCAACACCAAGAGCTAGTCTCTCATTGGTTCCCCGTCTTCCCGTTCATCCTCAGGACAAATTGCAACCTGTACGGAACAGGAGGTTAAAGGTGCTGATGCTCCAAGAAGGGAGATTGCTGGTAAAGTGGCTGGAATGGCGAACCCGAGCACAAGGAGATGAGAAATGAGGTGCGTTTTAGAAACCTTTCCCCATCACACGGTGTACCATCTTCTGGGTTTCTCTTGCATGTTTTCGATGTAGGAAGATGCCCTTGAACCTGGAGATTTGGGACCCATGCGATGGGTAGCACGCAGTATTACTTTAAAGGGTCTGCGTTTGCTCACCCAACCTCACCAAACCTCTCAGCCCCAAGAGTGTCCACCCTTATGTCTCATCCAGCTGTGGGTCTAGATATGGTCAATCCAGGTTGCATCACAGCCCCTGAACGAATTGTGTAAGAATTTCTCTCTCTTTCCCTGTCTTTGTTTCATGGGTTTTTAAAAGTAATTTATTTTTATAATGGGGTTTAGCTGCTTTTCACGGCTGTGTTTATGCCGCTTTACACCCACTTGACACACTAACAGAGAGATATCAATACATAGGTTTTAAGATTATTACTAGTCAGATATATTCTTGTGCGGTGAATCGTGCGTGTTGAGTCCAGTTCACTGAGCAAGGAGTAGGTCTTGTCTATTACATATTGGGTTTATGGAATGGTATCTGAGCTAATTTGAAGCTCTTGTTTTATGTATCACCCCACCTCACCTTTCCCGTTAAGCAGCCATAGTGTGTTTTCTGCATGTGTGACTCTGTTTTGTTTTGTAATTCAGTTCAAGTGTAACGGTTTTTACATTCCCTCTATAAGTGACACCTTATGAGAAGTGTCCTTTTCTGTGTGACTTATTTCACTTAGAATCGTCTTACCTAAATCCACTCATCATGCTGCTACTAGCCTTATGACATTGATTTCATGGCTGAGTGATATTCCATTGTACATAAGGACCACAACTTTTTTATCCATTTTTCGCTTTCCTGGGATATTTAAGGTGGAATGAAGTGGAGGTCCTTGTCAACAGAGCAGCCCTAAACTTTGGGGTGCTTGTGTCTTGCTGATTTTCAATTTTCCCACTTTATCCCCCCATGCGTGGAAGTGCCCTGTGCTCTCTAAGCTGTGTTTTTTAGATGTTTCAGGACACACCGTACACTTCTCCAGAGTGGCTGTTGGCAATTTACATCCCGCCCATCAGTGTAGCAAGGCTCCCATTTCTCCATGGCCTGTCCTGCATTTCTGATTTTGACACTTTTTTCAGCATGGCCCTTTTGACCGATGGGAAGCGAGACTTCTTTGTAGCGCTGATTTGCCTTTCCAGGTTGCTTGGTTGGCCAAAAAGGGCGTATGCGTTTTTTCCTGAATATATTCAGGAAAAAACGCATACGCCCTTTTTGGCCAAGGGCATCATTGTCAACGTTTTGCCGCTTTTCATGTGCTTTAAAGGCGATTCGAATCTACCTCCTGAAATCTGTTTCCTGCAATTCTGCCTTGATTTCAAATCCTCTTCTTTGCCTTCCCTCAATATATTTGTGGACGAGAGTTATCATTTATAACTCTGCAGGTTTGTGAATTGCAGTGCCCTGAAGCTCCATTTTACAAGTCGCTTTTTTGGGAGCTGGCCGCAAAAGCGCAGGATGGCTTCAGGCCCTGTTCTGGTTCCGGGGGGCAGGCTGAGCCTGTGGTTAATTCTTCTTCCTGATGGGAAAATAGAGTGACCTGTGCCTGTCCCAACACCAAGAGCTAGTCTCTCATTGGTTCCCCGTCTTCCCGTTCATCCTCAGGACAAATTGCAACCTGTACGGAACAGGAGGTTAAAGGTGCTGATGCTCCAAGAAGGGAGATTACTGATAAAGTGGCTGGAATGGCGAACCCGAGCACAAGGAGATGAGAAATGAGGTGCGTTTTAGAAACCTTTCCCCATCACACGGTGTACCATCTTCTGGGTTTCTCATGCATGTTTTCGATGTAGGAAGATGCCCTTGAACCTGGAGATTTGGGACCCATGCGATGGGTAGCACGCAGTATTACTTTAAAGGGTCTGCGTTTGCTCACCCAACCTCACCAAACCTCTCAGCCCCAAGAGTGTCGACCCTTATGTCTCATCCAGCTGTGGGTCTAGATATGGTCAATCCAGGTTGCATCACAGCCCCTGAACGAATTGTGTAAGAATTTCTCTCTCTTTCCCTGTCTTTGTTTCATGGGTTTTTAAAAGTAATTTATTTTTATAATGGGGTTTAGCTGCTTTTCACGGCTGTGTTTATGCCGCTTTACACCCACTTGACACACTCACAGAGAGATATCAATACATAGGTTTTAAGATTATTACTAGTCAGATATATTCTTGTGCGGTGAATCGGGCGTGTTGAGTCCAGTTCTCTGAGCAACGAGTAGGTTTTGTCTATTACATATTGGGTTTATGGAACGGTATTTGAGCTAATTTGAAGCTCTTGTTTTATGTATCACCCCACCTCACCTTTCCCGTTAAGCAGCCATAGTGTGTTTTCTGCATGTGTGACTCTGTTCTGTTTTGTAATTCAGTTCAAGTGTAACGGTTTTTACATTCCCTCTATAAGTGACACCTTATGAGAAGTGTCCTTTTCTGTGTGACTTATTTCACTTAGAATCGTCTTACCTAAATCCACTCATCATGCTGCTACTAGCCTTATGACATTGATTTCATGGCTGAGTGATATTCCATTGTACATAAGGACCACAACTTTTTTATCCATTTTTCGCTTTCCTGGGATATTTAAGGTGGAATGAAGTGGAGGTCCTTGTCAACAGAGCAGCCCTAAACTTTGGGGTGCTTGTGTCTTGCTGATTTTCAATTTTCCCACTTTATCCCCCCATGCGTGGAAGTGCCCTATGCTCTCTAAGCTGTGTTTTTTAGATGTTTCAGGACACACCGTACACTTCTCCAGAGTGGCTGTTGGCAATTTACATCCCGCCCATCAGTGTAGCAAGGCTCCCATTTCTCCATGGCCTGTCCTGCATTTCTGGTTTTGACACTTTTTTCAGCATGGCCCTTTTGACCGATGGGAAGCGAGACTTCTTTGTAGCGCTGATTTGCCTTTGCAGGTTGCTTGGTTGGCCAAAAACGGCGTATGCGTTTTTTCCTGAATAGATTCAGGAAAAAACGCATACGCCCTTTTTGGCCAAGGGCATCATTGTCAACGTTTTGCCGCTTTTCATGTGCTTTAAAGGCGATTCGAATCTACCTCCTGAAATCTGTTTCCTGCAATTCTGCCTTGATTTCAAATCCTCTTCTTTGCCTTCCCTCAATATATTTGTGGACAAGAGTTATCATTTATAACTCTGCAGGTTTGTGAATTGCAGTGCCCTGAAGCTCCATTTTACAAGTCGCTTTTTTGGGAGCTGGCCGCAAAAGCGCAGGATGGCTTCAGGCCCTGTTCTGGTTCCGGGGGGCAGGCTGAGCCTGTGGTTAATTCTTCTTCCTGATGGGAAAATAGAGTGACCTGTGCCTGTCCCAACACCAAGAGCTAGTCTCTCATTGGTTCCCCGTCTTCCCGTTCATCCTCAGGACAAATTGCAACCTGTACGGAACAGGAGGTTAAAGGTGCTGATGCTCCAAGAAGGGAGATTGCTGGTAAAGTGGCTGGAATGGCGAACCCGAGCACAAGGAGATGAGAAATGAGGTGCGTTTTAGAAACCTTTCCCCATCACACGGTGTACCATCTTCTGGGTTTCTCTTGCATGTTTTCGATGTAGGAAGATGCCCTTGAACCTGGAGATTTGGGACCCATGCGATGGGTAGCACGCAGTATTACTTTAAAGGGTCTGCGTTTGCTCACCCAACCTCACCAAACCTCTCAGCCCCAAGAGTGTCCACCCTTATGTCTCATCCAGCTGTGGGTCTAGATATGGTCAATCCAGGTTGCATCACAGCCCCTGAACGAATTGTGTAAGAATTTCTCTCTCTTTCCCTGTCTTTGTTTCATGGGTTTTTAAAAGTAATTTATTTTTATAATGGGGTTTAGCTGCTTTTCACGGCTGTGTTTATGCCGCTTTACACCCACTTGACACACTAACAGAGAGATATCAATACATAGGTTTTAAGATTATTACTAGTCAGATATATTCTTGTGCGGTGAATCGTGCGTGTTGAGTCCAGTTCACTGAGCAAGGAGTAGGTCTTGTCTATTACATATTGGGTTTATGGAATGGTATCTGAGCTAATTTGAAGCTCTTGTTTTATGTATCACCCCACCTCACCTTTCCCGTTAAGCAGCCATAGTGTGTTTTCTGCATGTGTGACTCTGTTTTGTTTTGTAATTCAGTTCAAGTGTAACGGTTTTTACATTCCCTCTATAAGTGACACCTTATGAGAAGTGTCCTTTTCTGTGTGACTTATTTCACTTAGAATCGTCTTACCTAAATCCACTCATCATGCTGCTACTAGCCTTATGACATTGATTTCATGGCTGAGTGATATTCCATTGTACATAAGGACCACAACTTTTTTATCCATTTTTCGCTTTCCTGGGATATTTAAGGTGGAATGAAGTGGAGGTCCTTGTCAACAGAGCAGCCCTAAACTTTGGGGTGCTTGTGTCTTGCTGATTTTCAATTTTCCCACTTTATCCCCCCATGCGTGGAAGTGCCCTGTGCTCTCTAAGCTGTGTTTTTTAGATGTTTCAGGACACACCGTACACTTCTCCAGAGTGGCTGTTGGCAATTTACATCCCGCCCATCAGTGTAGCAAGGCTCCCATTTCTCCATGGCCTGTCCTGCATTTCTGATTTTGACACTTTTTTCAGCATGGCCCTTTTGACCGATGGGAAGCGAGACTTCTTTGTAGCGCTGATTTGCCTTTCCAGGTTGCTTGGTTGGCCAAAAAGGGCGTATGCGTTTTTTCCTGAATATATTCAGGAAAAAACGCATACGCCCTTTTTGGCCAAGGGCATCATTGTCAACGTTTTGCCGCTTTTCATGTGCTTTAAAGGCGATTCGAATCTACCTCCTGAAATCTGTTTCCTGCAATTCTGCCTTGATTTCAAATCCTCTTCTTTGCCTTCCCTCAATATATTTGTGGACGAGAGTTATCATTTATAACTCTGCAGGTTTGTGAATTGCAGTGCCCTGAAGCTCCATTTTACAAGTCGCTTTTTTGGGAGCTGGCCGCAAAAGCGCAGGATGGCTTCAGGCCCTGTTCTGGTTCCGGGGGGCAGGCTGAGCCTGTGGTTAATTCTTCTTCCTGATGGGAAAATAGAGTGACCTGTGCCTGTCCCAACACCAAGAGCTAGTCTCTCATTGGTTCCCCGTCTTCCCGTTCATCCTCAGGACAAATTGCAACCTGTACGGAACAGGAGGTTAAAGGTGCTGATGCTCCAAGAAGGGAGATTGCTGGTAAAGTGGCTGGAATGGCGAACCCGAGCACAAGGAGATGAGAAATGAGGTGCGTTTTAGAAACCTTTCCCCATCACACGGTGTACCATCTTCTGGGTTTCTCATGCATGTTTTCGATGTAGGAAGATGCCCTTGAACCTGGAGATTTGGGACCCATGCGATGGGTAGCACGCAGTATTACTTTAAAGGGTCTGCGTTTGCTCACCCAACCTCACCAAACCTCTCAGCCCCAAGAGTGTCGACCCTTATGTCTCATCCAGCTGTGGGTCTAGATATGGTCAATCCAGGTTGCATCACAGCCCCTGAACGAATTGTGTAAGAATTTCTCTCTCTTTCCCTGTCTTTGTTTCATGGGTTTTTAAAAGTAATTTATTTTTATAATGGGGTTTAGCTGCTTTTCACGGCTGTGTTTATGCCGCTTTACACCCACTTGACACACTAACAGAGAGATATCAATACATAGGTTTTAAGATTATTACTAGTCAGATATATTCTTGTGCGGTGAATCGGGCGTGTTGAGTCCAGTTCTCTGAGCAACGAGTAGGTTTTCTCTATTACATATTGGGTTTATGGAACGGTATCTGAGCTAATTTGAAGCTCTTGTTTTATGTATCACCCCACCTCACCTTTCCCGTTAAGCAGCCATAGTGTGTTTTCTGCATGTGTGACTCTGTTCTGTTTTGTAATTCAGTTCAAGTGTAACGGTTTTTACATTCCCTCTATAAGTGACACCTTATGAGAAGTGTCCTTTTCTGTGTGACTTATTTCACTTAGAATCGTCTTACCTAAATCCACTCATCATGCTGCTACTAGCCTTATGACATTGATTTCATGGCTGAGTGATATTCCATTGTACATAAGGACCACAACTTTTTTATCCATTTTTCGCTTTCCTGGGATATTTAAGGTGGAATGAAGTGGAGGTCCTTGTCAACAGAGCAGCCCTAAACTTTGGGGTGCTTGTGTCTTGCTGATTTTCAATTTTCCCACTTTATCCCCCCATGCGTGGAAGTGCCCTATGCTCTCTAAGCTGTGTTTTTTAGATGTTTCAGGACACACCGTACACTTCTCCAGAGTGGCTGTTGGCAATTTACATCCCGCCCATCAGTGTAGCAAGGCTCCCATTTCTCCATGGCCTGTCCTGCATTTCTGGTTTTGACACTTTTTTCAGCACGGCCCTTTTGACCAATGGGAAGCGAGACTTCTTTGTAGCGCTGATTTGCCTTTCCAGGTTGCTTGGTTGGCCAAAAAGGGCGTATGCGTTTTTTCCTGAATATATTCAGGAAAAAACGCATACGCCCTTTTTGGCCAAGGGCATCATTGTCAACGTTTTGCCGCTTTTCATGTGCTTTAAAGGCGATTCGAATCTACCTCCTGAAATCTGTTTCCTGCAATTCTGCCTTGATTTCAAATCCTCTTCTTTGCCTTCCCTCAATATATTTGTGGACAAGAGTTATCATTTATAACTCTGCAGGTTTGTGAATTGCAGTGCCCTGAAGCTCCATTTTACAAGTCGCTTTTTTGGGAGCTGGCCGCAAAAGCGCAGGATGGCTTCAGGCCCTGTTCTGGTTCCGGGGGGCAGGCTGAGCCTGTGGTTAATTCTTCTTCCTGATGGGAAAATAGAGTGACCTGTGCCTCTCCCAACACCAAGAGCTAGTCTCTCATTGGTTCCCCGTCTTCCCGTTCATCCTCAGGACAAATTGCAACCTGTACGGAACAGGAGGTTAAAGGTGCTGATGCTCCAAGTAGGGAGATTGCTAGTAAAGTGGCTGGAATGGCGAACCCGAGCACAAGGAGATGAGAAATGAGGTGCGTTTTAGAAACCTTTCCCCATCACACGGTGTACCATCTTCTGGGTTTCTCATGCATGTTTTCGATGTAGGAAGATGCCCTTGAACCTGGAGATTTGGGACCCATGCGATGGGTAGCACGCAGTATTACTTTAAAGGGTCTGCGTTTGCTCACCCAACCTCACCAAACCTCACCAAACCTCTCAGCCCCAAGAGTGTCCACCCTTATGTCTCATCCAGCTGTGGGTCTAGATATGGTCAATCCAGGTTGCATCACAGCCCCTGAACGAATTGTGTAAGAATTTCTCTCTCTTTCCCTGTCTTTGTTTCATGGGTTTTTAAAAGTAATTTATTTTTATAATGGGGTTTAGCTGCTTTTCACGGCTGTGTTTATGCCGCTTTACACCCACTTGACACACTAACAGAGAGATATCAATACATAGGTTTTAAGATTATTACTAGTCAGATATATTCTTGTGCGGTGAATCGGGCGTGTTGAGTCCAGTTCTCTGAGCAACGAGTAGGTTTTGTCTATTACATATTGGGTTTATGGAACGGTATCTGAGCTAATTTGAAGCTCTTGTTTTATGTATCACCCCACCTCACCTTTCCCGTTAAGCAGCCATAGTGTGTTTTCTGCATGTGTGACTCTGTTCTGTTTTGTAATTCAGTTCAAGTGTAACGGTTTTTACATTCCCTCTATAAGTGACACCTTATGAGAAGTGTCCTTTTCTGTGTGACTTATTTCACTTAGAATCGTCTTACCTAAATCCACTCATCATGCTGCTACTAGCCTTATGACATTGATTTCATGGCTGAGTGATATTCCATTGTACATAAGGACCACAACTTTTTTATCCATTTTTCGCTTTCCTGGGATATTTAAGGTGGAATGAAGTGGAGGTCCTTGTCAACAGAGCAGCCCTAAACTTTGGGGTGCTTGTGTCTTGCTGATTTTCAATTTTCCCACTTTATCCCCCCATGCGTGGAAGTGCCCTATGCTCTCTAAGCTGTGTTTTTTAGATGTTTCAGGACACACCGTACACTTCTCCAGAGTGGCTGTTGGCAATTTACATCCCGCCCATCAGTGTAGCAAGGCTCCCATTTCTCCATGGCCTGTCCTGCATTTCTGGTTTTGACACTTTTTTCAGCATGGCCCTTTTGACCGATGGGAAGCGAGACTTCTTTGTAGCGCTGATTTGCCTTTCCAGGTTGCTTGGTTGGCCAAAAACGGCGTATGCGTTTTTTCCTGAATAGATTCAGGAAAAAACGCATACTCCCTTTTTGGCCAAGGGCATCATTGTCAACGTTTTGCCGCTTTTCATGTGCTTTAAAGGCGATTCGAATCTACCTCCTGAAATCTGTTTCCTGCAATTCTGCCTTGATTTCAAATCCTCTTCTTTGCCTTCCCTCAATATATTTGTGGACAAGAGTTATCATTTATAACTCTGCAGGTTTGTGAATTGCAGTGCCCTGAAGCTCCATTTTACAAGTCGCTTTTTTGGGAGCTGGCCGCAAAAGCGCAGGATGGCTTCAGGCCCTGTTCTGGTTCCGGGGGGCAGGCTGAGCCTGTGCTTAATTCTTCTTCCTGATGGGAAAATAGAGTGACCTGTGCCTCTCCCAACACCAAGAGCTAGTCTCTCATTGGTTCCCCGTCTTCCCGTTCATCCTCAGGACAAATTGCAACCTGTACGGAACAGGAGGTTAAAGGTGCTGATGCTCCAAGTAGGGAGATTGCTAGTAAAGTGGCTGGAATGGCGAACCCGAGCACAAGGAGATGAGAAATGAGGTGCGTTTTAGAAACCTTTCCCCATCACACGGTGTACCATCTTCTGGGTTTCTCATGCATGTTTTCGATGTAGGAAGATGCCCTTGAACCTGGAGATTTGGGACCCATGCGATGGGTAGCACGCAGTATTACTTTAAAGGGTCTGCGTTTGCTCACCCAACCTCACCAAACCTCACCAAACCTCTCAGCCCCAAGAGTGTCCACCCTTATGTCTCATCCAGCTGTGGGTCTAGATATGGTCAATCCAGGTTGCATCACAGCCCCTGAACGAATTGTGTAAGAATTTCTCTCTCTTTCCCTGTCTTTGTTTCATGGGTTTTTAAAAGTAATTTATTTTTATAATGGGGTTTAGCTGCTTTTCACGGCTGTGTTTATGCCGCTTTACACCCACTTGACACACTAACAGAGAGATATCAATACATAGGTTTTAAGATTATTACTAGTCAGATATATTCTTGTGCGGTGAATCGGGCGTGTTGAGTCCAGTTCTCTGAGCAACGAGTAGGTCTTGTCTATTACATATTGGGTTTATGGAACGGTATCTGAGCTAATTTGAAGCTCTTGTTTTATGTATCACCCCACCTCACCTTTCCCGTTAAGCAGCCATAGTGTGTTTTCTGCATGTGTGACTCTGTTCTGTTTTGTAATTCAGTTCAAGTGTAACGGTTTTTACATTCCCTCTATAAGTGACACCTTATGAGAAGTGTCCTTTTCTGTGTGACTTATTTCACTTAGAATCGTCTTACCTAAATCCACTCATCATGCTGCTACTAGCCTTATGACATTGATTTCATGGCTGAGTGATATTCCATTGTACATAAGGACCACAACTTTTTTATCCATTTTTCGCTTTCCTGGGATATTTAAGGTGGAATGAAGTGGAGGTCCTTGTCAACAGAGCAGCCCTAAACTTTGGGGTGCTTGTGTCTTGCTGATTTTCAATTTTCCCACTTTATCCCCCCATGCGTGGAAGTGCCCTATGCTTTCTAAGCTGTGTTTTTTAGATGTTTCAGGACACACCGTACACTTCTCCAGAGTGGCTGTTGGCAATTTACATCCCGCCCATCAGTGTAGCAAGGCTCCCATTTCTCCATGGCCTGTCCTGCATTTCTGGTTTTGACACTTTTTTCAGCATGGCCCTTTTGACCGATGGGAAGCGAGACTTCTTTGTAGCGCTGATTTGCCTTTCCAGGTTGCTTGGTTGGCCAAAAACGGCGTATGCGTTTTTTCCTGAATAGATTCAGGAAAAAACGCATACGCCCTTTTTGGCCAAGGGCATCATTGTCAACGTTTTGTCGCTTTTCATGTGCTTTAAAGGCGATTCGAATCTACCTCCTGAAATCTGTTTCCTGCAATTCTGCCTTGATTTCAAATCCTCTTCTTTGCCTTCCCTCAATATATTTGTGGACAAGAGTTATCATTTATAACTCTGCAGGTTTGTGAATTGCAGTGCCCTGAAGCTCCATTTTACAAGTCGCTTTTTTGGGAGCTGGCCGCAAAAGCTCAGGATGGCTTCAGGCCCTGTTCTGGTTCCGGGGGGCAGGCTGAGCCTGTGGTTAATTCTTCTTCCTGATGGGAAAATAGAGTGACCTGTGCCTGTCCCAACACCAAGAGCTAGTCTCTCATTGGTTCCCCGTCTTCCCGTTCATCCTCAGGACAAATTGCAACCTGTACGGAACAGGAGGTTAAAGGTGCTGAGGCTCCAAGTAGGGAGATTGCTAGTAAAGTGGCTGGAATGGCGAACCCGAGCACAAGGAGATGAGAAATGAGGTGTGTTTTAGAAACCTTTCCCCATCACACGGTGTACCATCTTCTGGGTTTCTCATGCATGTTTTCGATGTAGGAAGATGCCCTTGAACCTGGAGATTTGGGACCCATGCGATGGGTAGCACGCAGTATTACTTTAAAGGGTCTGCGTTTGCTCACCCAACCTCACCAAACCTCTCAGCCCCAAGAGTGTCCACCCTTATGTCTCATCCAGCTGTGGGTCTAGATATGGTCAATCCAGGTTGCATCACAGCCCCTGAACGAATTGTGTAAGAATTTCTCTCTCTTTCCCTGTCTTTGTTTCATGGGTTTTTAAAAGTAATTTATTTTTATAATGGGGTTTAGCTGCTTTTCACGGCTGTGTTTATGCCGCTTTACACCCACTTGACACACTAACAGAGAGATATCAATACATAGGTTTTAAGATTATTACTAGTCAGATATATTCTTGTGCGGTGAATCGTGCGTGTTGAGTCCAGTTCTCTGAGCAAGGAGTAGGTCTTGTCTATTACATATTGGGTTTATGGAATGGTATCTGAGCTAATTTGAAGCTCTTGTTTTATGTATCACCCCACCTCACCTTTCCCGTTAAGCAGCCATAGTGTGTTTTCTGCATGTGTGACTCTGTTCTGTTTTGTAATTCAGTTCAAGTGTAACGGTTTTTACATTCCCTCTATAAGTGACACCTTATGAGAAGTGTCCTTTTCTGTGTGACTTATTTCACTTAGAATCGTCTTACCTAAATCCACTCATCATGCTGCTACTAGCCTTATGACATTGATTTCATGGCTGAGTGATATTCCATTGTACATAAGGACCACAACTTTTTTATCCATTTTTCGCTTTCCTGGGATATTTAAGGTGGAATGAAGTGGAGGTCCTTGTCAACAGAGCAGCCCTAAACTTTGGGGTGCTTGTGTCTTGCTGATTTTCAATTTTCCCACTTTATCCCCCCATGCGTGGAAGTGCCCTGTGCTCTCTAAGCTGTGTTTTTTAGATGTTTCAGGACACACCGTACACTTCTCCAGAGTGGCTGTTGGCAATTTACATCTCGCCCATCAGTGTAGCAAGGCTCCCATTTCTCCATGGCCTGTCCTGCATTTCTGGTTTTGACACTTTTTTCAGCATGGCCCTTTTGACCGATGGGAAACGAGACTTCTTTGTAGCGCTGATTTGCCTTTCCAGGTTGCTTGGTTGGCCAAAAAGGGCGTATGCGTTTTTTCCTGAATATATTCAGGAAAAAACGCATACGCCCTTTTTGGCCAAGGGCATCATTGTCAACGTTTTGCCGCTTTTCATGTGCTTTAAAGGCGATTCGAATCTACCTCCTGAAATCTGTTTCCTGCAATTCTGCCTTGATTTCAAATCCTCTTCTTTGCCTTCCCTCAATATATTTGTGGACGAGAGTTATCATTTATAACTCTGCAGGTTTGTGAATTGCAGTGCCCTGAAGCTCCATTTTACAAGTCGCTTTTTTGGGAGCTGGCCGCAAAAGCGCAGGATGGCTTCAGGCCCTGTTCTGGTTCCGGGGGGCAGGCTGAGCCTGTGGTTAATTCTTCTTCCTGATGGGAAAATAGAGAGACCTGTGCCTGTCCCAACACCAAGAGCTAGACTCTCATTGGTTCCCCGTCTTCCCGTTCATCCTCAGGACAAATTGCAACCTGTACGGAACAGGAGGTTAAAGGTGCTGATGCTCCAAGAAGGTAGATTGCTGGTAAAGTGGCTGGAATGGCGAACCCGAGCACAAGGAGATGAGAAATGAGGTGCGTTTTAGAAACCTTTCCCCATCACACGGTGTACCATCTTCTGGGTTTCTCATGCATGTTTTCGATGAAGGAAGATGCCCTTGAACCTGGAGATTTGGGACCCATGCGATGGGTAGCACGCAGTATTACTTTAAAGGGTCTGCGTTTGCTCACCCAACCTCACCAAACCTCTCAGCCCCAAGAGTGTCGACCCTTATGTCTCATCCAGCTGTGGGTCTAGATATGGTCAATCCAGGTTGCATCACAGCCCCTGAACGAATTGTGTAAGAATTTCTCTCTCTTTCCCTGTCTTTGTTTCATGGGTTTTTAAAAGTAATTTATTTTTATAATGGGGTTTAGCTGCTTTTCACGGCTGTGTTTATGCCTCTTTACACCCACTTGACACACTAACAGAGAGATATCAATACATAGGTTTTAAGATTATTACTAGTCAGATATATTCTTGTGCGGTGAATCGGGCGTGTTGAGTCCAGTTCTCTGAGCAACGAGTAGGTCTTGTCTATTACATATTGGGTTTATGGAACGGTATCTGAGCTAATTTGAAGCTCTTGTTTTATGTATCACCCCACCTCACCTTTCCCGTTAAGCAGCCATAGTGTGTTTTCTGCATGTGTGACTCTGTTCTGTTTTGTAATTCAGTTCAAGTGTAACGGTTTTTACATTCCCTCTATAAGTGACACCTTATGAGAAGTGTCCTTTTCTGTGTGACTTATTTCACTTAGAATCGTCTTACCTAAATCCACTCATCATGCTGCTACTAGCCTTATGACATTGATTTCATGGCTGAGTGATATTCCATTGTACATAAGGACCACAACTTTTTTATCCATTTTTCGCTTTCCTGGGATATTTAAGGTGGAATGAAGTGGAGGTGCTTGTCAACAGAGCAGCCCTAAACTTTGGGGTGCATGTGTCTTGCTGATTTTCAATTTTCCCACTTTATCCCCCCATGCGTGGAAGTGCCCTATGTTTTCTAAGCTGTGTTTTTTAGATGTTTCAGGACACACCGTACACTTCTCCAGAGTGGCTGTTGGCAATTTACATCCCGCCCATCAGTGTAGCAAGGCTCCCATTTCTCCATGGCCTGTCCTGCATTTCTGGTTTTGACACTTTTTTCAGCATGGCCCTTTTGACCGATGGGAAGCGAGACTTCTTTGTAGCGCTGATTTGCCTTTCCAGGTTGCTTGGTTGGCCAAAAACGGCATATGCGTTTTTTCCTGAATAGATTCAGGAAAAAACGCATACGCCCTTTTTGGCCAAGGGCATCATTGTCAACGTTTTGCCGCTTTTCATGTGCTTTAAAGGCGATTCGAATCTACCTCCTGAAATCTGTTTCCTGCAATTCTGCCTTGATTTCAAATCCTCTTCTTTGCCTTCCCTCAATATATTTGTGGACAAGAGTTATCATTTATAACTCTGCAGGTTTGTGAATTGCAGTGCCCTGAAGCTCCATTTTACAAGTCGCTTTTTTGGGAGCTGGCCGCAAAAGCTCAGGATGGCTTAAGGCCCTGTTCTGGTTCCGGGGGGCAGGCTGAGCCTGTGGTTAATTCTTCTTCCTGATGGGAAAATAGAGTGACCTGTGCCTGTCCCAACACCAAGAGCTAGTCTCTCATTGGTTCCCCGTCTTCCCGTTCATCCTCAGGACAAATTGCAACCTGTACGGAACAGGAGGTTAAAGGTGCTGAGGCTCCAAGTAGGGAGATTGCTAGTAAAGTGGCTGGAATGGCGAACCCGAGCACAAGGAGATGAGAAATGAGGTGTGTTTTAGAAACCTTTCCCCATCACACGGTGTACCATCTTCTGGGTTTCTCATGCATGTTTTCGATGTAGAAAGATGCCCTTGAACCTGGAGATTTGGGACCCATGCGATGGGTAGCACGCAGTATTACTTTAAAGGGTCTGCGTTTGCTCACCCAACCTCACCAAACCTCTCAGCCCCAAGAGTGTCCACCCTTATGTCTCATCTAGCTGTGGGTCTAGATATGGTCAATCCAGGTTGCATCACAGCCCCTGAACGAATTGTGTAAGAATTTCTCTCTCTTTCCCTGTCTTTGTTTCATGGGTTTTTAAAAGTAATTTATTTTTATAATGGGGTTTAGCTGCTTTTCACGGCTGTGTTTATGCCGCTTTACACCCACTTGACACACTAACAGAGAGATATCAATACATAGGTTTTAAGATTATTACTAGTCAGATATATTCTTGTGCGGTGAATCGGGCGTGTTGAGTCCAGTTCTCTGAGCAACGAGTAGGTCTTGTCTATTACATATTGGGTTTATGGAACGGTATCTGAGCTAACTTGAAGCTCTTGTTTTATGTATCACCCCACCTCACCTTTCCCGTTAAGCAGCCATAGTGTGTTTTCTGCATGTGTGACTCTGTTCTGTTTTGTAATTCAGTTCAAGTGTAACGGTTTTTACATTCCCTCTATAAGTGACACCTTATGAGAAGTGTCCTTTTCTGTGTGACTTATTTCACTTAGAATCGTCTTACCTAAATCCACTCATCATGCTGCTACTAGCCTTATGACATTGATTTCATGGCTGAGTGATATTCCATTGTACATAAGGACCACAAATTTTTAATCCATTTTTCGCTTTCCTGGGATATTTAAGGTGGAATGAAGTGGAGGTCCTTGTCAACAGAGCAGCCCTAAACTTTGGGGTGCTTGTGTCTTGCTGATTTTCAATTTTCCCACTTTATCCCCCCATGCGTGGAAGTGCCCTATGCTCTCTAAGCTGTGTTTTTTAGATGTTTCAGGACACACCGTACACTTCTCCAGAGTGGCTGTTGGCAATTTACATCCCGCCCATCAGTGTAGCAAGGCTCCCATTTCTCCATGGCCTGTCCTGCATTTCTGGTTTTGACACTTTTTTCAGCATGGCCCTTTTGACCGATGGGAAGCGAGACTTCTTTGTAGCGCTGATTTGCCTTTCCAGGTTGCTTGGTTGGCCAAAAAGGGCGTATGCGTTTTTTCCTGAATATATTCAGGAAAAAACGCATACGCCCTTTTTGGCCAAGGGCATCATTGTCAACGTTTTGCCGCTTTTCATGTGCTTTAAAGGCGATTCGAATCTACCTCCTGAAATCTGTTTCCTGCAATTCTGCCTTGATTTCAAATCCTCTTCTTTGCCTTTCCTCAATATATTTGTGGACGAGAGTTATCATTTATAACTCTGCAGGTTTGTGAATTGCAGTGCCCTGAAGCTCCATTTTACAAGTCGCTTTTTTGGGAGCTGGCCGCAAAAGCTCAGGATGGCTTCAGGCCCTGTTCTGGTTCCGGGGGGCAGGCTGAGCCTGTGGTTAATTCTTCTTCCTGATGGGAAAATAGAGTGACCTGTGCCTGTCCCAACACCAAGAGCTAGTCTCTCATTGGTTCCCCGTCTTCCCGTTCATCCTCAGGACAAATTGCAACCTGTACGGAACAGGAGGTTAAAGGTGCTGAGGCTCCAAGTAGGGAGATTGCTAGTAAAGTGGCTGGAATGGCGAACCCGAGCACAAGGAGATGAGAAACGAGGTGTGTTTTAGAAACCTTTCCCCATCACACGGTGTACCATCTTCTGGGTTTCTCATGCATGTTTTCGATGTAGGAAGATGCCCTTGAACCTGGAGATTTGGGACCCATGCGATGGGTAGCACGCAGTATTACTTTAAAGGGTCTGCGTTTGCTCACCCAACCTCACCAAACCTCTCAGCCCCAAGAGTGTCCACCCTTATGTCTCATCCAGCTGTGGGTCTAGATATGGTCAATCCAGGTTGCATCACAGCCCCTGAACGAATTGTGTAAGAATTTCTCTCTCTTTCCCTGTCTTTGTTTCATGGGTTTTTAAAAGTAATTTATTTTTATAATGGGGTTTAGCTGCTTTTCACGGCTGTGTTTATGCCGCTTTACACCCACTTGACACACTCACAGAGAGATATCAATACATAGGTTTTAAGATTATTACTAGTCAGATATATTCTTGTGCGGTGAATCGGGCGTGTTGAGTCCAGTTCTCTGAGCAACGAGTAGGTTTTGTCTATTACATATTGGGTTTATGGAACGGTATTTGAGCTAATTTGAAGCTCTTGTTTTATGTATCACCCCACCTCACCTTTCCCGTTAAGCAGCCATAGTGTGTTTTCTGCATGTGTGACTCTGTTCTGTTTTGTAATTCAGTTCAAGTGTAACGGTTTTTACATTCCCTCTATAAGTGACACCTTATGAGAAGTGTCCTTTTCTGTGTGACTTATTTCACTTAGAATCGTCTTACCTAAATCCACTCATCATGCTGCTACTAGCCTTATGACATTGATTTCATGGCTGAGTGATATTCCATTGTACATAAGGACCACAACTTTTTTATCCATTTTTCGCTTTCCTGGGATATTTAAGGTGGAATGAAGTGGAGGTCCTTGTCAACAGAGCAGCCCTAAACTTTGGGGTGCTTGTGTCTTGCTGATTTTCAATTTTCCCACTTTATCCCCCCATGCGTGGAAGTGCCCTATGCTCTCTAAGCTGTGTTTTTTAGATGTTTCAGGACACACCGTACACTTCTCCAGAGTGGCTGTTGGCAATTTACATCCCGCCCATCAGTGTAGCAAGGCTCCCATTTCTCCATGGCCTGTCCTGCATTTCTGGTTTTGACACTTTTTTCAGCATGGCCCTTTTGACCGATGGGAAGCGAGACTTCTTTGTAGCGCTGATTTGCCTTTCCAGGTTGCTTGGTTGGCCAAAAACGGCGTATGCGTTTTTTCCTGAATAGATTCAGGAAAAAACGCATACGCCCTTTTTGGCCAAGGGCATCATTGTCAACGTTTTGCCGCTTTTCATGTGCTTTAAAGGCGATTCGAATCTACCTCCTGAAATCTGTTTCCTGCAATTCTGCCTTGATTTCAAATCCTCTTCTTTGCCTTCCCTCAATATATTTGTGGACAAGAGTTATCATTTATAACTCTGCAGGTTTGTGAATTGCAGTGCCCTGAAGCTCCATTTTACAAGTCGCTTTTTTGGGAGCTGGCCGCAAAAGCGCAGGATGGCTTCAGGCCCTGTTCTGGTTCCGGGGGGCAGGCTGAGCCTGTGGTTAATTCTTCTTCCTGATGGGAAAATAGAGTGACCTGTGCCTGTCCCAACACCAAGAGCTAGTCTCTCATTGGTTCCCCGTCTTCCCGTTCATCCTCAGGACAAATTGCAACCTGTACGGAACAGGAGGTTAAAGGTGCTGATGCTCCAAGAAGGGAGATTGCTGGTAAAGTGGCTGGAATGGCGAACCCGAGCACAAGGAGATGAGAAATGAGGTGCGTTTTAGAAACCTTTCCCCATCACACGGTGTACCATCTTCTGGGTTTCTCTTGCATGTTTTCGATGTAGGAAGATGCCCTTGAACCTGGAGATTTGGGACCCATGCGATGGGTAGCACGCAGTATTACTTTAAAGGGTCTGCGTTTGCTCACCCAACCTCACCAAACCTCTCAGCCCCAAGAGTGTCCACCCTTATGTCTCATCCAGCTGTGGGTCTAGATATGGTCAATCCAGGTTGCATCACAGCCCCTGAACGAATTGTGTAAGAATTTCTCTCTCTTTCCCTGTCTTTGTTTCATGGGTTTTTAAAAGTAATTTATTTTTATAATGGGGTTTAGCTGCTTTTCACGGCTGTGTTTATGCCGCTTTACACCCACTTGACACACTAACAGAGAGATATCAATACATAGGTTTTAAGATTATTACTAGTCAGATATATTCTTGTGCGGTGAATCGTGCGTGTTGAGTCCAGTTCACTGAGCAAGGAGTAGGTCTTGTCTATTACATATTGGGTTTATGGAATGGTATCTGAGCTAATTTGAAGCTCTTGTTTTATGTATCACCCCACCTCACCTTTCCCGTTAAGCAGCCATAGTGTGTTTTCTGCATGTGTGACTCTGTTTTGTTTTGTAATTCAGTTCAAGTGTAACGGTTTTTACATTCCCTCTATAAGTGACACCTTATGAGAAGTGTCCTTTTCTGTGTGACTTATTTCACTTAGAATCGTCTTACCTAAATCCACTCATCATGCTGCTACTAGCCTTATGACATTGATTTCATGGCTGAGTGATATTCCATTGTACATAAGGACCACAACTTTTTTATCCATTTTTCGCTTTCCTGGGATATTTAAGGTGGAATGAAGTGGAGGTCCTTGTCAACAGAGCAGCCCTAAACTTTGGGGTGCTTGTGTCTTGCTGATTTTCAATTTTCCCACTTTATCCCCCCATGCGTGGAAGTGCCCTGTGCTCTCTAAGCTGTGTTTTTTAGATGTTTCAGGACACACCGTACACTTCTCCAGAGTGGCTGTTGGCAATTTACATCCCGCCCATCAGTGTAGCAAGGCTCCCATTTCTCCATGGCCTGTCCTGCATTTCTGATTTTGACACTTTTTTCAGCATGGCCCTTTTGACCGATGGGAAACGAGACTTCTTTGTAGCGCTGATTTGCCTTTCCAGGTTGCTTGGTTGGCCAAAAAGGGCGTATGCGTTTTTTCCTGAATATATTCAGGAAAAAACGCATACGCCCTTTTTGGCCAAGGGCATCATTGTCAACGTTTTGCCGCTTTTCATGTGCTTTAAAGGCGATTCGAATCTACCTCCTGAAATCTGTTTCCTGCAATTCTGCCTTGATTTCAAATCCTCTTCTTTGCCTTCCCTCAATATATTTGTGGACGAGAGTTATCATTTATAACTCTGCAGGTTTGTGAATTGCAGTGCCCTGAAGCTCCATTTTACAAGTCGCTTTTTTGGGAGCTGGCCGCAAAAGCGCAGGATGGCTTCAGGCCCTGTTCTGGTTCCGGGGGGCAGGCTGAGCCTGTGGTTAATTCTTCTTCCTGATGGGAAAATAGAGTGACCTGTGCCTGTCCCAACACCAAGAGCTAGTCTCTCATTGGTTCCCCGTCTTCCCGTTCATCCTCAGGACAAATTGCAACCTGTACGGAACAGGAGGTTAAAGGTGCTGATGCTCCAAGAAGGGAGATTGCTGGTAAAGTGGCTGGAATGGCGAACCCGAGCACAAGGAGATGAGAAATGAGGTGCGTTTTAGAAACCTTTCCCCATCACACGGTGTACCATCTTCTGGGTTTCTCATGCATGTTTTCGATGTAGGAAGATGCCCTTGAACCTGGAGATTTGGGACCCATGCGATGGGTAGCACGCAGTATTACTTTAAAGGGTCTGCGTTTGCTCACCCAACCTCACCAAACCTCTCAGCCCCAAGAGTGTCGACCCTTATGTCTCATCCAGCTGTGGGTCTAGATATGGTCAATCCAGGTTGCATCACAGCCCCTGAACGAATTGTGTAAGAATTTCTCTCTCTTTCCCTGTCTTTGTTTCATGGGTTTTTAAAAGTAATTTATTTTTATAATGGGGTTTAGCTGCTTTTCACGGCTGTGTTTATGCCGCTTTACACCCACTTGACACACTAACAGAGAGATATCAATACATAGGTTTTAAGATTATTACTAGTCAGATATATTCTTGTGCGGTGAATCGGGCGTGTTGAGTCCAGTTCTCTGAGCAACGAGTAGGTTTTCTCTATTACATATTGGGTTTATGGAACGGTATCTGAGCTAATTTGAAGCTCTTGTTTTATGTATCACCCCACCTCACCTTTCCCGTTAAGCAGCCATAGTGTGTTTTCTGCATGTGTGACTCTGTTCTGTTTTGTAATTCAGTTCAAGTGTAACGGTTTTTACATTCCCTGTATAAGTGACACCTTATGAGAAGTGTCCTTTTCTGTGTGACTTATTTCACTTAGAATCGTCTTACCTAAATCCACTCATCATGCTGCTACTAGCCTTATGACATTGATTTCATGGCTGAGTGATATTCCATTGTACATAAGGACCACAACTTTTTTATCCATTTTTCGCTTTCCTGGGATATTTAAGGTGGAATGAAGTGGAGGTCCTTGTCAACAGAGCAGCCCTAAACTTTGGGGTGCTTGTGTCTTGCTGATTTTCAATTTTCCCACTTTATCCCCCCATGCGTGGAAGTGCCCTATGCTCTCTAAGCTGTGTTTTTTAGATGTTTCAGGACACACCGTACACTTCTCCAGAGTGGCTGTTGGCAATTTACATCCCGCCCATCAGTGTAGCAAGGCTCCCATTTCTCCATGGCCTGTCCTGCATTTCTGGTTTTGACACTTTTTTCAGCATGGCCCTTTTGACCGATGGGAAGCGAGACTTCTTTGTAGCGCTGATTTGCCTTTCCAGGTTGCTTGGTTGGCCAAAAAGGGCGTATGCGTTTTTTCCTGAATAGATTCAGGAAAAAACGCATACGCCCTTTTTGGCCAAGGGCATCATTGTCAACGTTTTGCCGCTTTTCATGTGCTTTAAAGGCGATTCGAATCTACCTCCTGAAATCTGTTTCCTGCAATTCTGCCTTGATTTCAAATCCTCTTCTTTGCCTTCCCTCAATATATTTGTGGACGAGAGTTATCATTTATAACTCTGCAGGTTTGTGAATTGCAGTGCCCTGAAGCTCCATTTTACAAGTCGCTTTTTTGGGAGCTGGCCGCAAAAGCGCAGGATGGCTTCAGGCCCTGTTCTGGTTCCGGGGGGCAGGCTGAGCCTGTGGTTAATTCTTCTTCCTGATGGGAAAATAGAGTGACCTGTGCCTGTCCCAACACCAAGAGCTAGTCTCTCATTGGTTCCCCGTCTTCCCGTTCATCCTCAGGACAAATTGCAACCTGTACGGAACAGGAGGTTAAAGGTGCTGATGCTCCAAGAAGGGAGATTGCTGGTAAAGTGGCTGGAATGGCGAACCCGAGCACAAGGAGATGAGAAATGAGGTGCGTTTTAGAAACCTTTCCCCATCACACGGTGTACCATCTTCTGGGTTTCTCATGCATGTTTTCGATGTAGGAAGATGCCCTTGAACCTGGAGATTTGGGACCCATGCGATGGGTAGCACGCAGTATTACTTTAAAGGGTCTGCGTTTGCTCACCCAACCTCACCAAACCTCTCAGCCCCAAGAGTGTCGACCCTTATGTCTCATCCAGCTGTGGGTCTAGATATGGTCAATCCAGGTTGCATCACAGCCCCTGAACGAATTGTGTAAGAATTTCTCTCTCTTTCCCTGTCTTTGTTTCATGGGTTTTTAAAAGTAATTTATTTTTATAATGGGGTTTAGCTGCTTTTCACGGCTGTGTTTATGCCGCTTTACACCCACTTGACACACTAACAGAGAGATATCAATACATAGGTTTTAAGATTATTACTAGTCAGATATATTCTTGTGCGGTGAATCGGGCGTGTTGAGTCCAGTTCTCTGAGCAACGAGTAGGTTTTGTCTATTACATATTGGGTTTATGGAACGGTATCTGAGCTAATTTGAAGCTCTTGTTTTATGTATCACCCCACCTCACCTTTCCCGTTAAGCAGCCATAGTGTGTTTTCTGCATGTGTGACTCTGTTCTGTTTTGTAATTCAGTTCAAGTGTAACGGTTTTTACATTCCCTCTATAAGTGACACCTTATGAGAAGTGTCCTTTTCTGTGTGACTTATTTCACTTAGAATCGTCTTACCTAAATCCACTCATCATGCTGCTACTAGCCTTATGACATTGATTTCATGGCTGAGTGATATTCCATTGTACATAAGGACCACAACTTTTTTATCCATTTTTCGCTTTCCTGGGATATTTAAGGTGGAATGAAGTGGAGGTCCTTGTCAACAGAGCAGCCCTAAACTTTGGGGTGCTTGTGTCTTGCTGATTTTCAATTTTCCCACTTTATCCCCCCATGCGTGGAAGTGCCCTATGCTCTCTAAGCTGTGTTTTTTAGATGTTTCAGGACACACCGTACACTTCTCCAGAGTGGCTGTTGGCAATTTACATCCCGCCCATCAGTGTAGCAAGGCTCCCATTTCTCCATGGCCTGTCCTGCATTTCTGGTTTTGACACTTTTTTCAGCATGGCCCTTTTGACCGATGGGAAGCGAGACTTCTTTGTAGCGCTGATTTGCCTTTCCAGGTTGCTTGGTTGGCCAAAAAGGGCGTATGCGTTTTTTCCTGAATAGATTCAGGAAAAAACGCATACGCCCTTTTTGGCCAAGGGCATCATTGTCAACGTTTTGCCGCTTTTCATGTGCTTTAAAGGCGATTCGAATCTACCTCCTGAAATCTGTTTCCTGCAATTCTGCCTTGATTTCAAATCCTCTTCTTTGCCTTCCCTCAATATATTTGTGGACAAGAGTTATCATTTATAACTCTGCAGGTTTGTGAATTGCAGTGCCCTGAAGCTCCATTTTACAAGTCGCTTTTTTGGGAGCTGGCCGCAAAAGCGCAGGATGGCTTCAGGCCCTGTTCTGGTTCCGGGGGGCAGGCTGAGCCTGTGGTTAATTCTTCTTCCTGATGGGAAAATAGAGTGACCTGTGCCTCTCCCAACACCAAGAGCTAGTCTCTCATTGGTTCCCCGTCTTCCCGTTCATCCTCAGGACAAATTGCAACCTGTACGGAACAGGAGGTTAAAGGTGCTGATGCTCCAAGTAGGGAGATTGCTAGTAAAGTGGCTGGAATGGCGAACCCGAGCACAAGGAGATGAGAAATGAGGTGCGTTTTAGAAACCTTTCCCCATCACACGGTGTACCATCTTCTGGGTTTCTCATGCATGTTTTCGATGTAGGAAGATGCCCTTGAACCTGGAGATTTGGGACCCATGCGATGGGTAGCACGCAGTATTACTTTAAAGGGTCTGCGTTTGCTCACCCAACCTCACCAAACCTCACCAAACCTCTCAGCCCCAAGAGTGTCCACCCTTATGTCTCATCCAGCTGTGGGTCTAGATATGGTCAATCCAGGTTGCATCACAGCCCCTGAACGAATTGTGTAAGAATTTCTCTCTCTTTCCCTGTCTTTGTTTCATGGGTTTTTAAAAGTAATTTATTTTTATAATGGGGTTTAGCTGCTTTTCACGGCTGTGTTTATGCCGCTTTACACCCACTTGACACACTAACAGAGAGATATCAATACATAGGTTTTAAGATTATTACTAGTCAGATATATTCTTGTGCGGTGAATCGGGCGTGTTGAGTCCAGTTCTCTGAGCAACGAGTAGGTCTTGTCTATTACATATTGGGTTTATGGAACGGTATCTGAGCTAATTTGAAGCTCTTGTTTTATGTATCACCCCACCTCACCTTTCCCGTTAAGCAGCCATAGTGTGTTTTCTGCATGTGTGACTCTGTTCTGTTTTGTAATTCAGTTCAAGTGTAACGGTTTTTACATTCCCTCTATAAGTGACACCTTATGAGAAGTGTCCTTTTCTGTGTGACTTATTTCACTTAGAATCGTCTTACCTAAATCCACTCATCATGCTGCTACTAGCCTTATGACATTGATTTCATGGCTGAGTGATATTCCATTGTACATAAGGACCACAACTTTTTTATCCATTTTTCGCTTTCCTGGGATATTTAAGGTGGAATGAAGTGGAGGTCCTTGTCAACAGAGCAGCCCTAAACTTTGGGGTGCTTGTGTCTTGCTGATTTTCAATTTTCCCACTTTATCCCCCCATGCGTGGAAGTGCCCTGTGCTCTCTAAGCTGTGTTTTTTAGATGTTTCAGGACACACCATACACTTCTCCAGAGTGGCTGTTGGCAATTTACATCCCGCCCATCAGTGTAGCAAGGCTCCCATTTCTCCATGGCCTGTCCTGCATTTCTGGTTTTGACACTTTTTTCAGCATGGCCCTTTTGACCGATGGGAAACGAGACTTCTTTGTAGCGCTGATTTGCCTTTCCAGGTTGCTTGGTTGGCCAAAAACGGCGTATGCGTTTTTTCCTGAATAGATTCAGGAAAAAACGCATACGCCCTTTTTGGCCAAGGGCATCATTGTCAACGTTTTGGCGCTTTTCATGTGCTTTAAAGGCGATTCGAATCTACCTCCTGAAATCTGTTTCCTGCAATTCTGCCTTGATTTCAAATCCTCTTCTTTGCCTTCCCTCAATATATTTGTGGACAAGAGTTATCATTTATAACTCTGCAGGTTTGTGAATTGCAGTGCCCTGAAGCTCCATTTTACAAGTCGCTTTTTTGGGAGCTGGCCGCAAAAGCGCAGGATGGCTTCAGGCCCTGTTCTGGTTCCGGGGGGCAGGCTGAGCCTGTGGTTAATTCTTCTTCCTGATGGGAAAATAGAGTGACCTGTGCCTCTCCCAACACCAAGAGCTAGTCTCTCATTGGTTCCCCGTCTTCCCGTTCATCCTCAGGACAAATTGCAACCTGTACGGAACAGGAGGTTAAAGGTGCTGATGCTCCAAGTAGGGAGATTGCTAGTAAAGTGGCTGGAATGGCGAACCCGAGCACAAGAAGATGAGAAATGAGGTGCGTTTTAGAAACCTTTCCCCATCACACGGTGTACCATCTTCTGGGTTTCTCATGCATGTTTTCGATGTAGGAAGATGCCCTTGAACCTGGAGATTTGGGACCCATGCGATGGGTAGCACGCAGTATTACTTTAAAGGGTCTGCGTTTGCTCACCCAACCTCACCAAACCTCACCAAACCTCTCAGCCCCAAGAGTGTCCACCCTTATGTCTCATCCAGCTGTGGGTCTAGATATGGTCAATCCAGGTTGCATCACAGCCCCTGAACGAATTGTGTAAGAATTTCTCTCTCTTTCCCTGTCTTTGTTTCATGGGTTTTTAAAAGTAATTTATTTTTATAATGGGGTTTAGCTGCTTTTCACGGCTGTGTTTATGCCGCTTTACACCCACTTGACACACTAACAGAGAGATATCAATACATAGGTTTTAAGATTATTACTAGTCAGATATATTCTTGTGCGGTGAATCGGGCGTGTTGAGTCCAGTTCTCTGAGCAACGAGTAGGTCTTGTCTATTACATATTGGGTTTATGGAACGGTATCTGAGCTAATTTGAAGCTCTTGTTTTATGTATCACCCCACCTCACCTTTCCCGTTAAGCAGCCATAGTGTGTTTTCTGCATGTGTGACTCTGTTCTGTTTTGTAATTCAGTTCAAGTGTAACGGTTTTTACATTCCCTCTATAAGTGACACCTTATGAGAAGTGTCCTTTTCTGTGTGACTTATTTCACTTAGAATCGTCTTACCTAAATCCACTCATCATGCTGCTACTAGCCTTATGACATTGATTTCATGGCTGAGTGATATTCCATTGTACATAAGGACCACAACTTTTTTATCCATTTTTCGCTTTCCTGGGATATTTAAGGTGGAATGAAGTGGAGGTCCTTGTCAACAGAGCAGCCCTAAACTTTGGGGTGCTTGTGTCTTGCTGATTTTCAATTTTCCCACTTTATCCCCCCATGCGTGGAAGTGCCCTATGCTTTCTAAGCTGTGTTTTTTAGATGTTTCAGGACACACCGTACACTTCTCCAGAGTGGCTGTTGGCAATTTACATCCCGCCCATCAGTGTAGCAAGGCTCCCATTTCTCCATGGCCTGTCCTGCATTTCTGGTTTTGACACTTTTTTCAGCATGGCCCTTTTGACCGATGGGAAGCGAGACTTCTTTGTAGCGCTGATTTGCCTTTCCAGGTTGCTTGGTTGGCCAAAAACGGCGTATGCGTTTTTTCCTGAATAGATTCAGGAAAAAACGCATACGCCCTTTTTGGCCAAGGGCATCATTGTCAACGTTTTGCCGCTTTTCATGTGCTTTAAAGGCGATTCGAATCTACCTCCTGAAATCTGTTTCCTGCAATTCTGCCTTGATTTCAAATCCTCTTCTTTGCCTTCCCTCAATATATTTGTGGACAAGAGTTATCATTTATAACTCTGCAGGTTTGTGAATTGCAGTGCCCTGAAGCTCCATTTTACAAGTCGCTTTTTTGGGAGCTGGCCGCAAAAGCTCAGGATGGCTTCAGGCCCTGTTCTGGTTCCGGGGGGCAGGCTGAGCCTGTGGTTAATTCTTCTTCCTGATGGGAAAATAGAGTGACCTGTGCCTGTCCCAACACCAAGAGCTAGTCTCTCATTGGTTCCCCGTCTTCCCGTTCATCCTCAGGACAAATTGCAACCTGTACGGAACAGGAGGTTAAAGGTGCTGAGGCTCCAAGTAGGGAGATTGCTAGTAAAGTGGCTGGAATGGCGAACCCGAGCACAAGGAGATGAGAAATGAGGTGTGTTTTAGAAACCTTTCCCCATCACACGGTGTACCATCTTCTGGGTTTCTCATGCATGTTTTCGATGTAGGAAGATGCCCTTGAACCTGGAGATTTGGGACCCATGCGATGGGTAGCACGCAGTATTACTTTAAAGGGTCTGCGTTTGCTCACCCAACCTCACCAAACCTCTCAGCCCCAAGAGTGTCCACCCTTATGTCTCATCCAGCTGTGGGTCTAGATATGGTCAATCCAGGTTGCATCACAGCCCCTGAACGAATTGTGTAAGAATTTCTCTCTCTTTCCCTGTCTTTGTTTCATGGGTTTTTAAAAGTAATTTATTTTTATAATGGGGTTTAGCTGCTTTTCACGGCTGTGTTTATGCCGCTTTACACCCACTTGACACACTAACAGAGAGATATCAATACATAGGTTTTAAGATTATTACTAGTCAGATATATTCTTGTGCGGTGAATCGTGCGTGTTGAGTCCAGTTCTCTGAGCAAGGAGTAGGTCTTGTCTATTACATATTGGGTTTATGGAATGGTATCTGAGCTAATTTGAAGCTCTTGTTTTATGTATCACCCCACCTCACCTTTCCCGTTAAGCAGCCATAGTGTGTTTTCTGCATGTGTGACTCTGTTCTGTTTTGTAATTCAGTTCAAGTGTAACGGTTTTTACATTCCCTCTATAAGTGACACCTTATGAGAAGTGTCCTTTTCTGTGTGACTTATTTCACTTAGAATCGTCTTACCTAAATCCACTCATCATGCTGCTACTAGCCTTATGACATTGATTTCATGGCTGAGTGATATTCCATTGTACATAAGGACCACAACTTTTTTATCCATTTTTCGCTTTCCTGGGATATTTAAGGTGGAATGAAGTGGAGGTCCTTGTCAACAGAGCAGCCCTAAACTTTGGGGTGCTTGTGTCTTGCTGATTTTCAATTTTCCCACTTTATCCCCCCATGCGTGGAAGTGCCCTGTGCTCTCTAAGCTGTGTTTTTTAGATGTTTCAGGACACACCGTACACTTCTCCAGAGTGGCTGTTGGCAATTTACATCTCGCCCATCAGTGTAGCAAGGCTCCCATTTCTCCATGGCCTGTCCTGCATTTCTGGTTTTGACACTTTTTTCAGCATGGCCCTTTTGACCGATGGGAAACGAGACTTCTTTGTAGCGCTGATTTGCCTTTCCAGGTTGCTTGGTTGGCCAAAAAGGGCGTATGCGTTTTTTCCTGAATATATTCAGGAAAAAACGCATACGCCCTTTTTGGCCAAGGGCATCATTGTCAACGTTTTGCCGCTTTTCATGTGCTTTAAAGGCGATTCGAATCTACCTCCTGAAATCTGTTTCCTGCAATTCTGCCTTGATTTCAAATCCTCTTCTTTGCCTTCCCTCAATATATTTGTGGACGAGAGTTATCATTTATAACTCTGCAGGTTTGTGAATTGCAGTGCCCTGAAGCTCCATTTTACAAGTCGCTTTTTTGGGAGCTGGCCGCAAAAGCGCAGGATGGCTTCAGGCCCTGTTCTGGTTCCGGGGGGCAGGCTGAGCCTGTGGTTAATTCTTCTTCCTGATGGGAAAATAGAGAGACCTGTGCCTGTCCCAACACCAAGAGCTAGACTCTCATTGGTTCCCCGTCTTCCCGTTCATCCTCAGGACAAATTGCAACCTGTACGGAACAGGAGGTTAAAGGTGCTGATGCTCCAAGAAGGGAGATTGCTGGTAAAGTGGCTGGAATGGCGAACCCGAGCACAAGGAGATGAGAAATGAGGTGCGTTTTAGAAACCTTTCCCCATCACACGGTGTACCATCTTCTGGGTTTCTCATGCATGTTTTCGATGAAGGAAGATGCCCTTGAACCTGGAGATTTGGGACCCATGCGATGGGTAGCACGCAGTATTACTTTAAAGGGTCTGCGTTTGCTCACCCAACCTCACCAAACCTCTCAGCCCCAAGAGTGTCGACCCTTATGTCTCATCCAGCTGTGGGTCTAGATATGGTCAATCCAGGTTGCATCACAGCCCCTGAACGAATTGTGTAAGAATTTCTCTCTCTTTCCCTGTCTTTGTTTCATGGGTTTTTAAAAGTAATTTATTTTTATAATGGGGTTTAGCTGCTTTTCACGGCTGTGTTTATGCCTCTTTACACCCACTTGACACACTAACAGAGAGATATCAATACATAGGTTTTAAGATTATTACTAGTCAGATATATTCTTGTGCGGTGAATCGGGCGTGTTGAGTCCAGTTCTCTGAGCAACGAGTAGGTCTTGTCTATTACATATTGGGTTTATGGAACGGTATCTGAGCTAATTTGAAGCTCTTGTTTTATGTATCACCCCACCTCACCTTTCCCGTTAAGCAGCCATAGTGTGTTTTCTGCATGTGTGACTCTGTTCTGTTTTGTAATTCAGTTCAAGTGTAACGGTTTTTACATTCCCTCTATAAGTGACACCTTATGAGAAGTGTCCTTTTCTGTGTGACTTATTTCACTTAGAATCGTCTTACCTAAATCCACTCATCATGCTGCTACTAGCCTTATGACATTGATTTCATGGCTGAGTGATATTCCATTGTACATAAGGACCACAACTTTTTTATCCATTTTTCGCTTTCCTGGGATATTTAAGGTGGAATGAAGTGGAGGTCCTTGTCAACAGAGCAGCCCTAAACTTTGGGGTGCTTGTGTCTTGCTGATTTTCAATTTTCCCACTTTATCCCCCCATGCGTGGAAGTGCCCTATGCTCTCTAAGCTGTGTTTTTTAGATGTTTCAGGACACACCGTACACTTCTCCAGAGTGGCTGTTGGCAATTTACATCCCGCCCATCAGTGTAGCAAGGCTCCCATTTCTCCATGGCCTGTCCTGCATTTCTGGTTTTGACACTTTTTTCAGCATGGCCCTTTTGACCGATGGGAAGCGAGACTTCTTTGTAGCGCTGATTTGCCTTTCCAGGTTGCTTGGTTGGCCAAAAAGGGCGTATGCGTTTTTTCCTGAATATATTCAGGAAAAAACGCATACGCCCTTTTTGGCCAAGGGCATCATTGTCAACGTTTTGCCGCTTTTCATGTGCTTTAAAGGCGATTCGAATCTACCTCCTGAAATCTGTTTCCTGCAATTCTGCCTTGATTTCAAATCCTCTTCTTTGCCTTTCCTCAATATATTTGTGGACGAGAGTTATCATTTATAACTCTGCAGGTTTGTGAATTGCAGTGCCCTGAAGCTCCATTTTACAAGTCGCTTTTTTGGGAGCTGGCCGCAAAAGCTCAGGATGGCTTCAGGCCCTGTTCTGGTTCCGGGGGGCAGGCTGAGCCTGTGGTTAATTCTTCTTCCTGATGGGAAAATAGAGTGACCTGTGCCTGTCCCAACACCAAGAGCTAGTCTCTCATTGGTTCCCCGTCTTCCCGTTCATCCTCAGGACAAATTGCAACCTGTACGGAACAGGAGGTTAAAGGTGCTGAGGCTCCAAGTAGGGAGATTGCTAGTAAAGTGGCTGGAATGGCGAACCCGAGCACAAGGAGATGAGAAATGAGGTGTGTTTTAGAAACCTTTCCCCATCACACGGTGTACCATCTTCTGGGTTTCTCATGCATGTTTTCGATGTAGGAAGATGCCCTTGAACCTGGAGATTTGGGACCCATGCGATGGGTAGCACGCAGTATTACTTTAAAGGGTCTGCGTTTGCTCACCCAACCTCACCAAACCTCTCAGCCCCAAGAGTGTCGACCCTTATGTCTCATCCAGCTGTGGGTCTAGATATGGTCAATCCAGGTTGCATCACAGCCCCTGAACGAATTGTGTAAGAATTTCTCTCTCTTTCCCTGTCTTTGTTTCATGGGTTTTTAAAAGTAATTTATTTTTATAATGGGGTTTAGCTGCTTTTCACGGCTGTGTTTATGCCGCTTTACACCCACTTGACACACTCACAGAGAGATATCAATACATAGGTTTTAAGATTATTACTAGTCAGATATATTCTTGTGCGGTGAATCGGGCGTGTTGAGTCCAGTTCTCTGAGCAACGAGTAGGTTTTGTCTATTACATATTGGGTTTATGGAACGGTATTTGAGCTAATTTGAAGCTCTTGTTTTATGTATCACCCCACCTCACCTTTCCCGTTAAGCAGCCATAGTGTGTTTTCTGCATGTGTGACTCTGTTCTGTTTTGTAATTCAGTTCAAGTGTAACGGTTTTTACATTCCCTCTATAAGTGACACCTTATGAGAAGTGTCCTTTTCTGTGTGACTTATTTCACTTAGAATCGTCTTACCTAAATCCACTCATCATGCTGCTACTAGCCTTATGACATTGATTTCATGGCTGAGTGATATTCCATTGTACATAAGGACCACAACTTTTTTATCCATTTTTCGCTTTCCTGGGATATTTAAGGTGGAATGAAGTGGAGGTCCTTGTCAACAGAGCAGCCCTAAACTTTGGGGTGCTTGTGTCTTGCTGATTTTCAATTTTCCCACTTTATCCCCCCATGCGTGGAAGTGCCCTATGCTCTCTAAGCTGTGTTTTTTAGATGTTTCAGGACACACCGTACACTTCTCCAGAGTGGCTGTTGGCAATTTACATCCCGCCCATCAGTGTAGCAAGGCTCCCATTTCTCCATGGCCTGTCCTGCATTTCTGGTTTTGACACTTTTTTCAGCATGGCCCTTTTGACCGATGGGAAGCGAGACTTCTTTGTAGCGCTGATTTGCCTTTCCAGGTTGCTTGGTTGGCCAAAAACGGCGTATGCGTTTTTTCCTGAATAGATTCAGGAAAAAACGCATACGCCCTTTTTGGCCAAGGGCATCATTGTCAACGTTTTGCCGCTTTTCATGTGCTTTAAAGGCGATTCGAATCTACCTCCTGAAATCTGTTTCCTGCAATTCTGCCTTGATTTCAAATCCTCTTCTTTGCCTTCCCTCAATATATTTGTGGACAAGAGTTATCATTTATAACTCTGCAGGTTTGTGAATTGCAGTGCCCTGAAGCTCCATTTTACAAGTCGCTTTTTTGGGAGCTGGCCGCAAAAGCGCAGGATGGCTTCAGGCCCTGTTCTGGTTCCGGGGGGCAGGCTGAGCCTGTGGTTAATTCTTCTTCCTGATGGGAAAATAGAGTGACCTGTGCCTGTCCCAACACCAAGAGCTAGTCTCTCATTGGTTCCCCGTCTTCCCGTTCATCCTCAGGACAAATTGCAACCTGTACGGAACAGGAGGTTAAAGGTGCTGATGCTCCAAGAAGGGAGATTGCTGGTAAAGTGGCTGGAATGGCGAACCCGAGCACAAGGAGATGAGAAATGAGGTGCGTTTTAGAAACCTTTCCCCATCACACGGTGTACCATCTTCTGGGTTTCTCTTGCATGTTTTCGATGTAGGAAGATGCCCTTGAACCTGGAGATTTGGGACCCATGCGATGGGTAGCACGCAGTATTACTTTAAAGGGTCTGCGTTTGCTCACCCAACCTCACCAAACCTCTCAGCCCCAAGAGTGTCCACCCTTATGTCTCATCCAGCTGTGGGTCTAGATATGGTCAATCCAGGTTGCATCACAGCCCCTGAACGAATTGTGTAAGAATTTCTCTCTCTTTCCCTGTCTTTGTTTCATGGGTTTTTAAAAGTAATTTATTTTTATAATGGGGTTTAGCTGCTTTTCACGGCTGTGTTTATGCCGCTTTACACCCACTTGACACACTAACAGAGAGATATCAATACATAGGTTTTAAGATTATTACTAGTCAGATATATTCTTGTGCGGTGAATCGTGCGTGTTGAGTCCAGTTCACTGAGCAAGGAGTAGGTCTTGTCTATTACATATTGGGTTTATGGAATGGTATCTGAGCTAATTTGAAGCTCTTGTTTTATGTATCACCCCACCTCACCTTTCCCGTTAAGCAGCCATAGTGTGTTTTCTGCATGTGTGACTCTGTTTTGTTTTGTAATTCAGTTCAAGTGTAACGGTTTTTACATTCCCTCTATAAGTGACACCTTATGAGAAGTGTCCTTTTCTGTGTGACTTATTTCACTTAGAATCGTCTTACCTAAATCCACTCATCATGCTGCTACTAGCCTTATGACATTGATTTCATGGCTGAGTGATATTCCATTGTACATAAGGACCACAACTTTTTTATCCATTTTTCGCTTTCCTGGGATATTTAAGGTGGAATGAAGTGGAGGTCCTTGTCAACAGAGCAGCCCTAAACTTTGGGGTGCTTGTGTCTTGCTGATTTTCAATTTTCCCACTTTATCCCCCCATGCGTGGAAGTGCCCTGTGCTCTCTAAGCTGTGTTTTTTAGATGTTTCAGGACACACCGTACACTTCTCCAGAGTGGCTGTTGGCAATTTACATCCCGCCCATCAGTGTAGCAAGGCTCCCATTTCTCCATGGCCTGTCCTGCATTTCTGATTTTGACACTTTTTTCAGCATGGCCCTTTTGACCGATGGGAAACGAGACTTCTTTGTAGCGCTGATTTGCCTTTCCAGGTTGCTTGGTTGGCCAAAAAGGGCGTATGCGTTTTTTCCTGAATATATTCAGGAAAAAACGCATACGCCCTTTTTGGCCAAGGGCATCATTGTCAACGTTTTGCCGCTTTTCATGTGCTTTAAAGGCGATTCGAATCTACCTCCTGAAATCTGTTTCCTGCAATTCTGCCTTGATTTCAAATCCTCTTCTTTGCCTTCCCTCAATATATTTGTGGACGAGAGTTATCATTTATAACTCTGCAGGTTTGTGAATTGCAGTGCCCTGAAGCTCCATTTTACAAGTCGCTTTTTTGGGAGCTGGCCGCAAAAGCGCAGGATGGCTTCAGGCCCTGTTCTGGTTCCGGGGGGCAGGCTGAGCCTGTGGTTAATTCTTCTTCCTGATGGGAAAATAGAGTGACCTGTGCCTGTCCCAACACCAAGAGCTAGTCTCTCATTGGTTCCCCGTCTTCCCGTTCATCCTCAGGACAAATTGCAACCTGTACGGAACAGGAGGTTAAAGGTGCTGATGCTCCAAGAAGGGAGATTGCTGGTAAAGTGGCTGGAATGGCGAACCCGAGCACAAGGAGATGAGAAATGAGGTGCGTTTTAGAAACCTTTCCCCATCACACGGTGTACCATCTTCTGGGTTTCTCATGCATGTTTTCGATGTAGGAAGATGCCCTTGAACCTGGAGATTTGGGACCCATGCGATGGGTAGCACGCAGTATTACTTTAAAGGGTCTGCGTTTGCTCACCCAACCTCACCAAACCTCTCAGCCCCAAGAGTGTCGACCCTTATGTCTCATCCAGCTGTGGGTCTAGATATGGTCAATCCAGGTTGCATCACAGCCCCTGAACGAATTGTGTAAGAATTTCTCTCTCTTTCCCTGTCTTTGTTTCATGGGTTTTTAAAAGTAATTTATTTTTATAATGGGGTTTAGCTGCTTTTCACGGCTGTGTTTATGCCGCTTTACACCCACTTGACACACTAACAGAGAGATATCAATACATAGGTTTTAAGATTATTACTAGTCAGATATATTCTTGTGCGGTGAATCGGGCGTGTTGAGTCCAGTTCTCTGAGCAACGAGTAGGTTTTCTCTATTACATATTGGGTTTATGGAACGGTATCTGAGCTAATTTGAAGCTCTTGTTTTATGTATCACCCCACCTCACCTTTCCCGTTAAGCAGCCATAGTGTGTTTTCTGCATGTGTGACTCTGTTCTGTTTTGTAATTCAGTTCAAGTGTAACGGTTTTTACATTCCCTCTATAAGTGACACCTTATGAGAAGTGTCCTTTTCTGTGTGACTTATTTCACTTAGAATCGTCTTACCTAAATCCACTCATCATGCTGCTACTAGCCTTATGACATTGATTTCATGGCTGAGTGATATTCCATTGTACATAAGGACCACAACTTTTTTATCCATTTTTCGCTTTCCTGGGATATTTAAGGTGGAATGAAGTGGAGGTCCTTGTCAACAGAGCAGCCCTAAACTTTGGGGTGCTTGTGTCTTGCTGATTTTCAATTTTCCCACTTTATCCCCCCATGCGTGGAAGTGCCCTATGCTCTCTAAGCTGTGTTTTTTAGATGTTTCAGGACACACCGTACACTTCTCCAGAGTGGCTGTTGGCAATTTACATCCCGCCCATCAGTGTAGCAAGGCTCCCATTTCTCCATGGCCTGTCCTGCATTTCTGGTTTTGACACTTTTTTCAGCATGGCCCTTTTGACCGATGGGAAGCGAGACTTCTTTGTAGCGCTGATTTGCCTTTCCAGGTTGCTTGGTTGGCCAAAAACGGCGTATGCGTTTTTTCCTGAATAGATTCAGGAAAAAACGCATACTCCCTTTTTGGCCAAGGGCATCATTGTCAACGTTTTGCCGCTTTTCATGTGCTTTAAAGGCGATTCGAATCTACCTCCTGAAATCTGTTTCCTGCAATTCTGCCTTGATTTCAAATCCTCTTCTTTGCCTTCCCTCAATATATTTGTGGACAAGAGTTATCATTTATAACTCTGCAGGTTTGTGAATTGCAGTGCCCTGAAGCTCCATTTTACAAGTCGCTTTTTTGGGAGCTGGCCGCAAAAGCGCAGGATGGCTTCAGGCCCTGTTCTGGTTCCGGGGGGCAGGCTGAGCCTGTGGTTAATTCTTCTTCCTGATGGGAAAATAGAGTGACCTGTGCCTGTCCCAACACCAAGAGCTAGTCTCTCATTGGTTCCCCGTCTTCCCGTTCATCCTCAGGACAAATTGCAACCTGTACGGAACAGGAGGTTAAAGGTGCTGATGCTCCAAGAAGGGAGATTGCTGGTAAAGTGGCTGGAATGGCGAACCCGAGCACAAGGAGATGAGAAATGAGGTGCGTTTTAGAAACCTTTCCCCATCACACGGTGTACCATCTTCTGGGTTTCTCATGCATGTTTTCGATGTAGGAAGATGCCCTTGAACCTGGAGATTTGGGACCCATGCGATGGGTAGCACGCAGTATTACTTTAAAGGGTCTGCGTTTGCTCACCCAACCTCACCAAACCTCTCAGCCCCAAGAGTGTCGACCCTTATGTCTCATCCAGCTGTGGGTCTAGATATGGTCAATCCAGGTTGCATCACAGCCCCTGAACGAATTGTGTAAGAATTTCTCTCTCTTTCCCTGTCTTTGTTTCATGGGTTTTTAAAAGTAATTTATTTTTATAATGGGGTTTAGCTGCTTTTCACGGCTGTGTTTATGCCGCTTTACACCCACTTGACACACTAACAGAGAGATATCAATACATAGGTTTTAAGATTATTACTAGTCAGATATATTCTTGTGCGGTGAATCGGGCGTGTTGAGTCCAGTTCTCTGAGCAACGAGTAGGTTTTCTCTATTACATATTGGGTTTATGGAACGGTATCTGAGCTAATTTGAAGCTCTTGTTTTATGTATCACCCCACCTCACCTTTCCCGTTAAGCAGCCATAGTGTGTTTTCTGCATGTGTGACTCTGTTCTGTTTTGTAATTCAGTTCAAGTGTAACGGTTTTTACATTCCCTCTATAAGTGACACCTTATGAGAAGTGTCCTTTTCTGTGTGACTTATTTCACTTAGAATCGTCTTACCTAAATCCACTCATCATGCTGCTACTAGCCTTATGACATTGATTTCATGGCTGAGTGATATTCCATTGTACATAAGGACCACAACTTTTTTATCCATTTTTCGCTTTCCTGGGATATTTAAGGTGGAATGAAGTGGAGGTCCTTGTCAACAGAGCAGCCCTAAACTTTGGGGTGCTTGTGTCTTGCTGATTTTCAATTTTCCCACTTTATCCCCCCATGCGTGGAAGTGCCCTATGCTCTCTAAGCTGTGTTTTTTAGATGTTTCAGGACACACCGTACACTTCTCCAGAGTGGCTGTTGGCAATTTACATCCCGCCCATCAGTGTAGCAAGGCTCCCATTTCTCCATGGCCTGTCCTGCATTTCTGGTTTTGACACTTTTTTCAGCATGGCCCTTTTGACCGATGGGAAGCGAGACTTCTTTGTAGCGCTGATTTGCCTTTCCAGGTTGCTTGGTTGGCCAAAAACGGCGTATGCGTTTTTTCCTGAATAGATTCAGGAAAAAACGCATACTCCCTTTTTGGCCAAGGGCATCATTGTCAACGTTTTGCCGCTTTTCATGTGCTTTAAAGGCGATTCGAATCTACCTCCTGAAATCTGTTTCCTGCAATTCTGCCTTGATTTCAAATCCTCTTCTTTGCCTTCCCTCAATATATTTGTGGACAAGAGTTATCATTTATAACTCTGCAGGTTTGTGAATTGCAGTGCCCTGAAGCTCCATTTTACAAGTCGCTTTTTTGGGAGCTGGCCGCAAAAGCGCAGGATGGCTTCAGGCCCTGTTCTGGTTCCGGGGGGCAGGCTGAGCCTGTGGTTAATTCTTCTTCCTGATGGGAAAATAGAGTGACCTGTGCCTGTCCCAACACCAAGAGCTAGTCTCTCATTGGTTCCCCGTCTTCCCGTTCATCCTCAGGACAAATTGCAACCTGTACGGAACAGGAGGTTAAAGGTGCTGATGCTCCAAGAAGGGAGATTGCTGGTAAAGTGGCTGGAATGGCGAACCCGAGCACAAGGAGATGAGAAATGAGGTGCGTTTTAGAAACCTTTCCCCATCACACGGTGTACCATCTTCTGGGTTTCTCATGCATGTTTTCGATGTAGGAAGATGCCCTTGAACCTGGAGATTTGGGACCCATGCGATGGGTAGCACGCAGTATTACTTTAAAGGGTCTGCGTTTGCTCACCCAACCTCACCAAACCTCTCAGCCCCAAGAGTGTCGACCCTTATGTCTCATCCAGCTGTGGGTCTAGATATGGTCAATCCAGGTTGCATCACAGCCCCTGAACGAATTGTGTAAGAATTTCTCTCTCTTTCCCTGTCTTTGTTTCATGGGTTTTTAAAAGTAATTTATTTTTATAATGGGGTTTAGCTGCTTTTCACGGCTGTGTTTATGCCGCTTTACACCCACTTGACACACTAACAGAGAGATATCAATACATAGGTTTTAAGATTATTACTAGTCAGATATATTCTTGTGCGGTGAATCGGGCGTGTTGAGTCCAGTTCTCTGAGCAACGAGTAGGTTTTGTCTATTACATATTGGGTTTATGGAACGGTATCTGAGCTAATTTGAAGCTCTTGTTTTATGTATCACCCCACCTCACCTTTCCCGTTAAGCAGCCATAGTGTGTTTTCTGCATGTGTGACTCTGTTCTGTTTTGTAATTCAGTTCAAGTGTAACGGTTTTTACATTCCCTCTATAAGTGACACCTTATGAGAAGTGTCCTTTTCTGTGTGACTTATTTCACTTAGAATCGTCTTACCTAAATCCACTCATCATGCTGCTACTAGCCTTATGACATTGATTTCATGGCTGAGTGATATTCCATTGTACATAAGGACCACAACTTTTTTATCCATTTTTCGCTTTCCTGGGATATTTAAGGTGGAATGAAGTGGAGGTCCTTGTCAACAGAGCAGCCCTAAACTTTGGGGTGCTTGTGTCTTGCTGATTTTCAATTTTCCCACTTTATCCCCCCATGCGTGGAAGTGCCCTATGCTCTCTAAGCTGTGTTTTTTAGATGTTTCAGGACACACCGTACACTTCTCCAGAGTGGCTGTTGGCAATTTACATCCCGCCCATCAGTGTAGCAAGGCTCCCATTTCTCCATGGCCTGTCCTGCATTTCTGGTTTTGACACTTTTTTCAGCATGGCCCTTTTGACCGATGGGAAGCGAGACTTCTTTGTAGCGCTGATTTGCCTTTCCAGGTTGCTTGGTTGGCCAAAAAGGGCGTATGCGTTTTTTCCTGAATAGATTCAGGAAAAAACGCATACGCCCTTTTTGGCCAAGGGCATCATTGTCAACGTTTTGCCGCTTTTCATGTGCTTTAAAGGCGATTCGAATCTACCTCCTGAAATCTGTTTCCTGCAATTCTGCCTTGATTTCAAATCCTCTTCTTTGCCTTCCCTCAATATATTTGTGGACAAGAGTTATCATTTATAACTCTGCAGGTTTGTGAATTGCAGTGCCCTGAAGCTCCATTTTACAAGTCGCTTTTTTGGGAGCTGGCCGCAAAAGCGCAGGATGGCTTCAGGCCCTGTTCTGGTTCCGGGGGGCAGGCTGAGCCTGTGGTTAATTCTTCTTCCTGATGGGAAAATAGAGTGACCTGTGCCTCTCCCAACACCAAGAGCTAGTCTCTCATTGGTTCCCCGTCTTCCCGTTCATCCTCAGGACAAATTGCAACCTGTACGGAACAGGAGGTTAAAGGTGCTGATGCTCCAAGTAGGGAGATTGCTAGTAAAGTGGCTGGAATGGCGAACCCGAGCACAAGGAGATGAGAAATGAGGTGCGTTTTAGAAACCTTTCCCCATCACACGGTGTACCATCTTCTGGGTTTCTCATGCATGTTTTCGATGTAGGAAGATGCCCTTGAACCTGGAGATTTGGGACCCATGCGATGGGTAGCACGCAGTATTACTTTAAAGGGTCTGCGTTTGCTCACCCAACCTCACCAAACCTCACCAAACCTCTCAGCCCCAAGAGTGTCCACCCTTATGTCTCATCCAGCTGTGGGTCTAGATATGGTCAATCCAGGTTGCATCACAGCCCCTGAACGAATTGTGTAAGAATTTCTCTCTCTTTCCCTGTCTTTGTTTCATGGGTTTTTAAAAGTAATTTATTTTTATAATGGGGTTTAGCTGCTTTTCACGGCTGTGTTTATGCCGCTTTACACCCACTTGACACACTAACAGAGAGATATCAATACATAGGTTTTAAGATTATTACTAGTCAGATATATTCTTGTGCGGTGAATCGGGCGTGTTGAGTCCAGTTCTCTGAGCAACGAGTAGGTCTTGTCTATTACATATTGGGTTTATGGAACGGTATCTGAGCTAATTTGAAGCTCTTGTTTTATGTATCACCCCACCTCACCTTTCCCGTTAAGCAGCCATAGTGTGTTTTCTGCATGTGTGACTCTGTTCTGTTTTGTAATTCAGTTCAAGTGTAACGGTTTTTACATTCCCTCTATAAGTGACACCTTATGAGAAGTGTCCTTTTCTGTGTGACTTATTTCACTTAGAATCGTCTTACCTAAATCCACTCATCATGCTGCTACTAGCCTTATGACATTGATTTCATGGCTGAGTGATATTCCATTGTACATAAGGACCACAACTTTTTTATCCATTTTTCGCTTTCCTGGGATATTTAAGGTGGAATGAAGTGGAGGTCCTTGTCAACAGAGCAGCCCTAAACTTTGGGGTGCTTGTGTCTTGCTGATTTTCAATTTTCCCACTTTATCCCCCCATGCGTGGAAGTGCCCTGTGCTCTCTAAGCTGTGTTTTTTAGATGTTTCAGGACACACCATACACTTCTCCAGAGTGGCTGTTGGCAATTTACATCCCGCCCATCAGTGTAGCAAGGCTCCCATTTCTCCATGGCCTGTCCTGCATTTCTGGTTTTGACACTTTTTTCAGCATGGCCCTTTTGACCGATGGGAAACGAGACTTCTTTGTAGCGCTGATTTGCCTTTCCAGGTTGCTTGGTTGGCCAAAAACGGCGTATGCGTTTTTTCCTGAATAGATTCAGGAAAAAACGCATACGCCCTTTTTGGCCAAGGGCATCATTGTCAACGTTTTGGCGCTTTTCATGTGCTTTAAAGGCGATTCGAATCTACCTCCTGAAATCTGTTTCCTGCAATTCTGCCTTGATTTCAAATCCTCTTCTTTGCCTTCCCTCAATATATTTGTGGACAAGAGTTATCATTTATAACTCTGCAGGTTTGTGAATTGCAGTGCCCTGAAGCTCCATTTTACAAGTCGCTTTTTTGGGAGCTGGCCGCAAAAGCGCAGGATGGCTTCAGGCCCTGTTCTGGTTCCGGGGGGCAGGCTGAGCCTGTGGTTAATTCTTCTTCCTGATGGGAAAATAGAGTGACCTGTGCCTCTCCCAACACCAAGAGCTAGTCTCTCATTGGTTCCCCGTCTTCCCGTTCATCCTCAGGACAAATTGCAACCTGTACGGAACAGGAGGTTAAAGGTGCTGATGCTCCAAGTAGGGAGATTGCTAGTAAAGTGGCTGGAATGGCGAACCCGAGCACAAGAAGATGAGAAATGAGGTGCGTTTTAGAAACCTTTCCCCATCACACGGTGTACCATCTTCTGGGTTTCTCATGCATGTTTTCGATGTAGGAAGATGCCCTTGAACCTGGAGATTTGGGACCCATGCGATGGGTAGCACGCAGTATTACTTTAAAGGGTCTGCGTTTGCTCACCCAACCTCACCAAACCTCACCAAACCTCTCAGCCCCAAGAGTGTCCACCCTTATGTCTTATCCAGCTGTGGGTCTAGATATGGTCAATCCAGGTTGCATCACAGCCCCTGAACGAATTGTGTAAGAATTTCTCTCTCTTTCCCTGTCTTTGTTTCATGGGTTTTTAAAAGTAATTTATTTTTATAATGGGGTTTAGCTGCTTTTCACGGCTGTGTTTATGCCGCTTTACACCCACTTGACACACTAACAGAGAGATATCAATACATAGGTTTTAAGATTATTACTAGTCAGATATATTCTTGTGCGGTGAATCGGGCGTGTTGAGTCCAGTTCTCTGAGCAACGAGTAGGTCTTGTCTATTACATATTGGGTTTATGGAACGGTATCTGAGCTAATTTGAAGCTCTTGTTTTATGTATCACCCCACCTCACCTTTCCCGTTAAGCAGCCATAGTGTGTTTTCTGCATGTGTGACTCTGTTCTGTTTTGTAATTCAGTTCAAGTGTAACGGTTTTTACATTCCCTCTATAAGTGACACCTTATGAGAAGTGTCCTTTTCTGTGTGACTTATTTCACTTAGAATCGTCTTACCTAAATCCACTCATCATGCTGCTACTAGCCTTATGACATTGATTTCATGGCTGAGTGATATTCCATTGTACATAAGGACCACAACTTTTTTATCCATTTTTCGCTTTCCTGGGATATTTAAGGTGGAATGAAGTGGAGGTCCTTGTCAACAGAGCAGCCCTAAACTTTGGGGTGCTTGTGTCTTGCTGATTTTCAATTTTCCCACTTTATCCCCCCATGCGTGGAAGTGCCCTATGCTTTCTAAGCTGTGTTTTTTAGATGTTTCAGGACACACCGTACACTTCTCCAGAGTGGCTGTTGGCAATTTACATCCCGCCCATCAGTGTAGCAAGGCTCCCATTTCTCCATGGCCTGTCCTGCATTTCTGGTTTTGACACTTTTTTCAGCATGGCCCTTTTGACCGATGGGAAGCGAGACTTCTTTGTAGCGCTGATTTGCCTTTCCAGGTTGCTTGGTTGGCCAAAAACGGCGTATGCGTTTTTTCCTGAATAGATTCAGGAAAAAACGCATACGCCCTTTTTGGCCAAGGGCATCATTGTCAACGTTTTGCCGCTTTTCATGTGCTTTAAAGGCGATTCGAATCTACCTCCTGAAATCTGTTTCCTGCAATTCTGCCTTGATTTCAAATCCTCTTCTTTGCCTTCCCTCAATATATTTGTGGACAAGAGTTATCATTTATAACTCTGCAGGTTTGTGAATTGCAGTGTCCTGAAGCTCCATTTTACAAGTCGCTTTTTTGGGAGCTGGCCGCAAAAGCTCAGGATGGCTTCAGGCCCTGTTCTGGTTCCGGGGGGCAGGCTGAGCCTGTGGTTAATTCTTCTTCCTGATGGGAAAATAGAGTGACCTGTGCCTGTCCCAACACCAAGAGCTAGTCTCTCATTGGTTCCCCGTCTTCCCGTTCATCCTCAGGACAAATTGCAACCTGTACGGAACAGGAGGTTAAAGGTGCTGAGGCTCCAAGTAGGGAGATTGCTAGTAAAGTGGCTGGAATGGCGAACCCGAGCACAAGGAGATGAGAAATGAGGTGTGTTTTAGAAACCTTTCCCCATCACACGGTGTACCATCTTCTGGGTTTCTCATGCATGTTTTCGATGTAGGAAGATGCCCTTGAACCTGGAGATTTGGGACCCATGCGATGGGTAGCACGCAGTATTACTTTAAAGGGTCTGCGTTTGCTCACCCAACCTCACCAAACCTCTCAGCCCCAAGAGTGTCCACCCTTATGTCTCATCCAGCTGTGGGTCTAGATATGGTCAATCCAGGTTGCATCACAGCCCCTGAACGAATTGTGTAAGAATTTCTCTCTCTTTCCCTGTCTTTGTTTCATGGGTTTTTAAAAGTAATTTATTTTTATAATGGGGTTTAGCTGCTTTTCACGGCTGTGTTTATGCCGCTTTACACCCACTTGACACACTAACAGAGAGATATCAATACATAGGTTTTAAGATTATTACTAGTCAGATATATTCTTGTGCGGTGAATCGTGCGTGTTGAGTCCAGTTCTCTGAGCAAGGAGTAGGTCTTGTCTATTACATATTGGGTTTATGGAATGGTATCTGAGCTAATTTGAAGCTCTTGTTTTATGTATCACCCCACCTCACCTTTCCCGTTAAGCAGCCATAGTGTGTTTTCTGCATGTGTGACTCTGTTCTGTTTTGTAATTCAGTTCAAGTGTAACGGTTTTTACATTCCCTCTATAAGTGACACCTTATGAGAAGTGTCCTTTTCTGTGTGACTTATTTCACTTAGAATCGTCTTACCTAAATCCACTCATCATGCTGCTACTAGCCTTATGACATTGATTTCATGGCTGAGTGATATTCCATTGTACATAAGGACCACAACTTTTTTATCCATTTTTCGCTTTCCTGGGATATTTAAGGTGGAATGAAGTGGAGGTCCTTGTCAACAGAGCAGCCCTAAACTTTGGGGTGCTTGTGTCTTGCTGATTTTCAATTTTCCCACTTTATCCCCCCATGCGTGGAAGTGCCCTGTGCTCTCTAAGCTGTGTTTTTTAGATGTTTCAGGACACACCGTACACTTCTCCAGAGTGGCTGTTGGCAATTTACATCTCGCCCATCAGTGTAGCAAGGCTCCCATTTCTCCATGGCCTGTCCTGCATTTCTGGTTTTGACACTTTTTTCAGCATGGCCCTTTTGACCGATGGGAAACGAGACTTCTTTGTAGCGCTGATTTGCCTTTCCAGGTTGCTTGGTTGGCCAAAAAGGGCGTATGCGTTTTTTCCTGAATATATTCAGGAAAAAACGCATACGCCCTTTTTGGCCAAGGGCATCATTGTCAACGTTTTGCCGCTTTTCATGTGCTTTAAAGGCGATTCGAATCTACCTCCTGAAATCTGTTTCCTGCAATTCTGCCTTGATTTCAAATCCTCTTCTTTGCCTTCCCTCAATATATTTGTGGACGAGAGTTATCATTTATAACTCTGCAGGTTTGTGAATTGCAGTGCCCTGAAGCTCCATTTTACAAGTCGCTTTTTTGGGAGCTGGCCGCAAAAGCGCAGGATGGCTTCAGGCCCTGTTCTGGTTCCGGGGGGCAGGCTGAGCCTGTGGTTAATTCTTCTTCCTGATGGGAAAATAGAGAGACCTGTGCCTGTCCCAACACCAAGAGCTAGACTCTCATTGGTTCCCCGTCTTCCCGTTCATCCTCAGGACAAATTGCAACCTGTACGGAACAGGAGGTTAAAGGTGCTGATGCTCCAAGAAGGGAGATTGCTGGTAAAGTGGCTGGAATGGCGAACCCGAGCACAAGGAGATGAGAAATGAGGTGCGTTTTAGAAACCTTTCCCCATCACACGGTGTACCATCTTCTGGGTTTCTCATGCATGTTTTCGATGAAGGAAGATGCCCTTGAACCTGGAGATTTGGGACCCATGCGATGGGTAGCACGCAGTATTACTTTAAAGGGTCTGCGTTTGCTCACCCAACCTCACCAAACCTCTCAGCCCCAAGAGTGTCGACCCTTATGTCTCATCCAGCTGTGGGTCTAGATATGGTCAATCCAGGTTGCATCACAGCCCCTGAACGAATTGTGTAAGAATTTCTCTCTCTTTCCCTGTCTTTGTTTCATGGGTTTTTAAAAGTAATTTATTTTTATAATGGGGTTTAGCTGCTTTTCACGGCTGTGTTTATGCCTCTTTACACCCACTTGACACACTAACAGAGAGATATCAATACATAGGTTTTAAGATTATTACTAGTCAGATATATTCTTGTGCGGTGAATCGGGCGTGTTGAGTCCAGTTCTCTGAGCAACGAGTAGGTCTTGTCTATTACATATTGGGTTTATGGAACGGTATCTGAGCTAATTTGAAGCTCTTGTTTTATGTATCACCCCACCTCACCTTTCCCGTTAAGCAGCCATAGTGTGTTTTCTGCATGTGTGACTCTGTTCTGTTTTGTAATTCAGTTCAAGTGTAACGGTTTTTACATTCCCTCTATAAGTGACACCTTATGAGAAGTGTCCTTTTCTGTGTGACTTATTTCACTTAGAATCGTCTTACCTAAATCCACTCATCATGCTGCTACTAGCCTTATGACATTGATTTCATGGCTGAGTGATATTCCATTGTACATAAGGACCACAACTTTTTTATCCATTTTTCGCTTTCCTGGGATATTTAAGGTGGAATGAAGTGGAGGTCCTTGTCAACAGAGCAGCCCTAAACTTTGGGGTGCTTGTGTCTTGCTGATTTTCAATTTTCCCACTTTATCCCCCCATGCGTGGAAGTGCCCTATGCTCTCTAAGCTGTGTTTTTTAGATGTTTCAGGACACACCGTACACTTCTCCAGAGTGGCTGTTGGCAATTTACATCCCGCCCATCAGTGTAGCAAGGCTCCCATTTCTCCATGGCCTGTCCTGCATTTCTGGTTTTGACACTTTTTTCAGCATGGCCCTTTTGACCGATGGGAAGCGAGACTTCTTTGTAGCGCTGATTTGCCTTTCCAGGTTGCTTGGTTGGCCAAAAAGGGCGTATGCGTTTTTTCCTGAATATATTCAGGAAAAAACGCATACGCCCTTTTTGGCCAAGGGCATCATTGTCAACGTTTTGCCGCTTTTCATGTGCTTTAAAGGCGATTCGAATCTACCTCCTGAAATCTGTTTCCTGCAATTCTGCCTTGATTTCAAATCCTCTTCTTTGCCTTTCCTCAATATATTTGTGGACGAGAGTTATCATTTATAACTCTGCAGGTTTGTGAATTGCAGTGCCCTGAAGCTCCATTTTACAAGTCGCTTTTTTGGGAGCTGGCCGCAAAAGCTCAGGATGGCTTCAGGCCCTGTTCTGGTTCCGGGGGGCAGGCTGAGCCTGTGGTTAATTCTTCTTCCTGATGGGAAAATAGAGTGACCTGTGCCTGTCCCAACACCAAGAGCTAGTCTCTCATTGGTTCCCCGTCTTCCCGTTCATCCTCAGGACAAATTGCAACCTGTACGGAACAGGAGGTTAAAGGTGCTGAGGCTCCAAGTAGGGAGATTGCTAGTAAAGTGGCTGGAATGGCGAACCCGAGCACAAGGAGATGAGAAATGAGGTGTGTTTTAGAAACCTTTCCCCATCACACGGTGTACCATCTTCTGGGTTTCTCATGCATGTTTTCGATGTAGGAAGATGCCCTTGAACCTGGAGATTTGGGACCCATGCGATGGGTAGCACGCAGTATTACTTTAAAGGGTCTGCGTTTGCTCACCCAACCTCACCAAACCTCTCAGCCCCAAGAGTGTCGACCCTTATGTCTCATCCAGCTGTGGGTCTAGATATGGTCAATCCAGGTTGCATCACAGCCCCTGAACGAATTGTGTAAGAATTTCTCTCTCTTTCCCTGTCTTTGTTTCATGGGTTTTTAAAAGTAATTTATTTTTATAATGGGGTTTAGCTGCTTTTCACGGCTGTGTTTATGCCGCTTTACACCCACTTGACACACTCACAGAGAGATATCAATACATAGGTTTTAAGATTATTAGTAGTCAGATATATTCTTGTGCGGTGAATCGGGCGTGTTGAGTCCAGTTCTCTGAGCAACGAGTAGGTTTTGTCTATTACATATTGGGTTTATGGAACGGTATTTGAGCTAATTTGAAGCTCTTGTTTTATGTATCACCCCACCTCACCTTTCCCGTTAAGCAGCCATAGTGTGTTTTCTGCATGTGTGACTCTGTTCTGTTTTGTAATTCAGTTCAAGTGTAACGGTTTTTACATTCCCTCTATAAGTGACACCTTATGAGAAGTGTCCTTTTCTGTGTGACTTATTTCACTTAGAATCGTCTTACCTAAATCCACTCATCATGCTGCTACTAGCCTTATGACATTGATTTCATGGCTGAGTGATATTCCATTGTACATAAGGACCACAACTTTTTTATCCATTTTTCGCTTTCCTGGGATATTTAAGGTGGAATGAAGTGGAGGTCCTTGTCAACAGAGCAGCCCTAAACTTTGGGGTGCTTGTGTCTTGCTGATTTTCAATTTTCCCACTTTATCCCCCCATGCGTGGAAGTGCCCTATGCTCTCTAAGCTGTGTTTTTTAGATGTTTCAGGACACACCGTACACTTCTCCAGAGTGGCTGTTGGCAATTTACATCCCGCCCATCAGTGTAGCAAGGCTCCCATTTCTCCATGGCCTGTCCTGCATTTCTGGTTTTGACACTTTTTTCAGCATGGCCCTTTTGACCGATGGGAAGCGAGACTTCTTTGTAGCGCTGATTTGCCTTTCCAGGTTGCTTGGTTGGCCAAAAACGGCGTATGCGTTTTTTCCTGAATAGATTCAGGAAAAAACGCATACGCCCTTTTTGGCCAAGGGCATCATTGTCAACGTTTTGCCGCTTTTCATGTGCTTTAAAGGCGATTCGAATCTACCTCCTGAAATCTGTTTCCTGCAATTCTGCCTTGATTTCAAATCCTCTTCTTTGCCTTCCCTCAATATATTTGTGGACAAGAGTTATCATTTATAACTCTGCAGGTTTGTGAATTGCAGTGCCCTGAAGCTCCATTTTACAAGTCGCTTTTTTGGGAGCTGGCCGCAAAAGCGCAGGATGGCTTCAGGCCCTGTTCTGGTTCCGGGGGGCAGGCTGAGCCTGTGGTTAATTCTTCTTCCTGATGGGAAAATAGAGTGACCTGTGCCTGTCCCAACACCAAGAGCTAGTCTCTCATTGGTTCCCCGTCTTCCCGTTCATCCTCAGGACAAATTGCAACCTGTACGGAACAGGAGGTTAAAGGTGCTGATGCTCCAAGAAGGGAGATTGCTGGTAAAGTGGCTGGAATGGCGAACCCGAGCACAAGGAGATGAGAAATGAGGTGCGTTTTAGAAACCTTTCCCCATCACACGGTGTACCATCTTCTGGGTTTCTCTTGCATGTTTTCGATGTAGGAAGATGCCCTTGAACCTGGAGATTTGGGACCCATGCGATGGGTAGCACGCAGTATTACTTTAAAGGGTCTGCGTTTGCTCACCCAACCTCACCAAACCTCTCAGCCCCAAGAGTGTCCACCCTTATGTCTCATCCAGCTGTGGGTCTAGATATGGTCAATCCAGGTTGCATCACAGCCCCTGAACGAATTGTGTAAGAATTTCTCTCTCTTTCCCTGTCTTTGTTTCATGGGTTTTTAAAAGTAATTTATTTTTATAATGGGGTTTAGCTGCTTTTCACGGCTGTGTTTATGCCGCTTTACACCCACTTGACACACTAACAGAGAGATATCAATACATAGGTTTTAAGATTATTACTAGTCAGATATATTCTTGTGCGGTGAATCGTGCGTGTTGAGTCCAGTTCACTGAGCAAGGAGTAGGTCTTGTCTATTACATATTGGGTTTATGGAATGGTATCTGAGCTAATTTGAAGCTCTTGTTTTATGTATCACCCCACCTCACCTTTCCCGTTAAGCAGCCATAGTGTGTTTTCTGCATGTGTGACTCTGTTTTGTTTTGTAATTCAGTTCAAGTGTAACGGTTTTTACATTCCCTCTATAAGTGACACCTTATGAGAAGTGTCCTTTTCTGTGTGACTTATTTCACTTAGAATCGTCTTACCTAAATCCACTCATCATGCTGCTACTAGCCTTATGACATTGATTTCATGGCTGAGTGATATTCCATTGTACATAAGGACCACAACTTTTTTATCCATTTTTCGCTTTCCTGGGATATTTAAGGTGGAATGAAGTGGAGGTCCTTGTCAACAGAGCAGCCCTAAACTTTGGGGTGCTTGTGTCTTGCTGATTTTCAATTTTCCCACTTTATCCCCCCATGCGTGGAAGTGCCCTGTGCTCTCTAAGCTGTGTTTTTTAGATGTTTCAGGACACACCGTACACTTCTCCAGAGTGGCTGTTGGCAATTTACATCCCGCCCATCAGTGTAGCAAGGCTCCCATTTCTCCATGGCCTGTCCTGCATTTCTGATTTTGACACTTTTTTCAGCATGGCCCTTTTGACCGATGGGAAACGAGACTTCTTTGTAGCGCTGATTTGCCTTTCCAGGTTGCTTGGTTGGCCAAAAAGGGCGTATGCGTTTTTTCCTGAATATATTCAGGAAAAAACGCATACGCCCTTTTTGGCCAAGGGCATCATTGTCAACGTTTTGCCGCTTTTCATGTGCTTTAAAGGCGATTCGAATCTACCTCCTGAAATCTGTTTCCTGCAATTCTGCCTTGATTTCAAATCCTCTTCTTTGCCTTCCCTCAATATATTTGTGGACGAGAGTTATCATTTATAACTCTGCAGGTTTGTGAATTGCAGTGCCCTGAAGCTCCATTTTACAAGTCGCTTTTTTGGGAGCTGGCCGCAAAAGCGCAGGATGGCTTCAGGCCCTGTTCTGGTTCCGGGGGGCAGGCTGAGCCTGTGGTTAATTCTTCTTCCTGATGGGAAAATAGAGTGACCTGTGCCTGTCCCAACACCAAGAGCTAGTCTCTCATTGGTTCCCCGTCTTCCCGTTCATCCTCAGGACAAATTGCAACCTGTACGGAACAGGAGGTTAAAGGTGCTGATGCTCCAAGAAGGGAGATTGCTGGTAAAGTGGCTGGAATGGCGAACCCGAGCACAAGGAGATGAGAAATGAGGTGCGTTTTAGAAACCTTTCCCCATCACACGGTGTACCATCTTCTGGGTTTCTCATGCATGTTTTCGATGTAGGAAGATGCCCTTGAACCTGGAGATTTGGGACCCATGCGATGGGTAGCACGCAGTATTACTTTAAAGGGTCTGCGTTTGCTCACCCAACCTCACCAAACCTCTCAGCCCCAAGAGTGTCGACCCTTATGTCTCATCCAGCTGTGGGTCTAGATATGGTCAATCCAGGTTGCATCACAGCCCCTGAACGAATTGTGTAAGAATTTCTCTCTCTTTCCCTGTCTTTGTTTCATGGGTTTTTAAAAGTAATTTATTTTTATAATGGGGTTTAGCTGCTTTTCACGGCTGTGTTTATGCCGCTTTACACCCACTTGACACACTAACAGAGAGATATCAATACATAGGTTTTAAGATTATTACTAGTCAGATATATTCTTGTGCGGTGAATCGGGCGTGTTGAGTCCAGTTCTCTGAGCAACGAGTAGGTTTTCTCTATTACATATTGGGTTTATGGAACGGTATCTGAGCTAATTTGAAGCTCTTGTTTTATGTATCACCCCACCTCACCTTTCCCGTTAAGCAGCCATAGTGTGTTTTCTGCATGTGTGACTCTGTTCTGTTTTGTAATTCAGTTCAAGTGTAACGGTTTTTACATTCCCTCTATAAGTGACACCTTATGAGAAGTGTCCTTTTCTGTGTGACTTATTTCACTTAGAATCGTCTTACCTAAATCCACTCATCATGCTGCTACTAGCCTTATGACATTGATTTCATGGCTGAGTGATATTCCATTGTACATAAGGACCACAACTTTTTTATCCATTTTTCGCTTTCCTGGGATATTTAAGGTGGAATGAAGTGGAGGTCCTTGTCAACAGAGCAGCCCTAAACTTTGGGGTGCTTGTGTCTTGCTGATTTTCAATTTTCCCACTTTATCCCCCCATGCGTGGAAGTGCCCTATGCTCTCTAAGCTGTGTTTTTTAGATGTTTCAGGACACACCGTACACTTCTCCAGAGTGGCTGTTGGCAATTTACATCCCGCCCATCAGTGTAGCAAGGCTCCCATTTCTCCATGGCCTGTCCTGCATTTCTGGTTTTGACACTTTTTTCAGCATGGCCCTTTTGACCGATGGGAAGCGAGACTTCTTTGTAGCGCTGATTTGCCTTTCCAGGTTGCTTGGTTGGCCAAAAACGGCGTATGCGTTTTTTCCTGAATAGATTCAGGAAAAAACGCATACTCCCTTTTTGGCCAAGGGCATCATTGTCAACGTTTTGCCGCTTTTCATGTGCTTTAAAGGCGATTCGAATCTACCTCCTGAAATCTGTTTCCTGCAATTCTGCCTTGATTTCAAATCCTCTTCTTTGCCTTCCCTCAATATATTTGTGGACAAGAGTTATCATTTATAACTCTGCAGGTTTGTGAATTGCAGTGCCCTGAAGCTCCATTTTACAAGTCGCTTTTTTGGGAGCTGGCCGCAAAAGCGCAGGATGGCTTCAGGCCCTGTTCTGGTTCCGGGGGGCAGGCTGAGCCTGTGGTTAATTCTTCTTCCTGATGGGAAAATAGAGTGACCTGTGCCTCTCCCAACACCAAGAGCTAGTCTCTCATTGGTTCCCCGTCTTCCCGTTCATCCTCAGGACAAATTGCAACCTGTACGGAACAGGAGGTTAAAGGTGCTGATGCTCCAAGTAGGGAGATTGCTAGTAAAGTGGCTGGAATGGCGAACCCGAGCACAAGGAGATGAGAAATGAGGTGCGTTTTAGAAACCTTTCCCCATCACACGGTGTACCATCTTCTGGGTTTCTCATGCATGTTTTCGATGTAGGAAGATGCCCTTGAACCTGGAGATTTGGGACCCATGCGATGGGTAGCACGCAGTATTACTTTAAAGGGTCTGCGTTTGCTCACCCAACCTCACCAAACTTCACCAAACCTCTCAGCCCCAAGAGTGTCCACCCTTATGTCTCATCCAGCTGTGGGTCTAGATATGGTCAATCCAGGTTGCATCACAGCCCCTGAACGAATTGTGTAAGAATTTCTCTCTCTTTCCCTGTCTTTGTTTCATGGGTTTTTAAAAGTAATTTATTTTTATAATGGGGTTTAGCTGCTTTTCACGGCTGTGTTTATGCCGCTTTACACCCACTTGACACACTAACAGAGAGATATCAATACATAGGTTTTAAGATTATTACTAGTCAGATATATTCTTGTGCGGTGAATCGTGCGTGTTGAGTCCAGTTCTCTGAGCAAGGAGTAGGTCTTGTCTATTACATATTGGGTTTATGGAATGGTATCTGAGCTAATTTGAAGCTCTTGTTTTATGTATCACCCCACCTCACCTTTCCCGTTAAGTAGCCATAGTGTGTTTTCTGCATGTGTGACTCTGTTTTGTTTTGTAATTCAGTTCAAGTGTAACGGTTTTTACATTCCCTCTATAAGTGACACCTTATGAGAAGTGTCCTTTTCTGTGTGACTTATTTCACTTAGAATCGTCTTACCTAAATCCACTCATCATGCTGCTACTAGCCTTATGACATTGATTTCATGGCTGAGTGATATTCCATTGTACATAAGGACCACAACTTTTTTATCCATTTTTCGCTTTCCTGGGATATTTAAGGTGGAATGAAGTGGAGGTCCTTGTCAACAGAGCAGCCCTAAACTTTGGGGTGCTTGTGTCTTGCTGATTTTCAATTTTCCCACTTTATCCCCCCATGCGTGGAAGTGCCCTGTGCTCTCTAAGCTGTGTTTTTTAGATGTTTCAGGACACACCGTACACTTCTCCAGAGTGGCTGTTGGCAATTTACATCCCGCCCATCAGTGTAGCAAGGCTCCCATTTCTCCATGGCCTGTCCTGCATTTCTGGTTTTGACACTTTTTTCAGCATGGCCCTTTTGACCGATGGGAAACGAGACTTCTTTGTAGCGCTGATTTGCCTTTCCAGGTTGCTTGGTTGGCCAAAAAGGGCGTATGCGTTTTTTCCTGAATATATTCAGGAAAAAACGCATACGCCCTTTTTGGCCAAGGGCATCATTGTCAACGTTTTGGCGCTTTTCATGTGCTTTAAAGGCGATTCGAATCTACCTCCTGAAATCTGTTTCCTGCAATTCTGCCTTGATTTCAAATCCTCTTCTTTGCCTTCCCTCAATATATTTGTGGACAAGAGTTATCATTTATAACTCTGCAGGTTTGTGAATTGCAGTGCCCTGAAGCTCCATTTTACAAGTCGCTTTTTTGGGAGCTGGCCGCAAAAGCGCAGGATGGCTTCAGGCCCTGTTCTGGTTCCGGGGGGCAGGCTGAGCCTGTGGTTAATTCTTCTTCCTGATGGGAAAATAGAGTGACCTGTGCCTCTCCCAACACCAAGAGCTAGTCTCTCATTGGTTCCCCGTCTTCCCGTTCATCCTCAGGACAAATTGCAACCTGTACGGAACAGGAGGTTAAAGGTGCTGATGCTCCAAGTAGGGAGATTGCTAGTAAAGTGGCTGGAATGGCGAACCCGAGCACAAGAAGATGAGAAATGAGGTGCGTTTTAGAAACCTTTCCCCATCACACGGTGTACCATCTTCTGGGTTTCTCATGCATGTTTTCGATGTAGGAAGATGCCCTTGAACCTGGAGATTTGGGACCCATGCGATGGGTAGCACGCAGTATTACTTTAAAGGGTCTGCGTTTGCTCACCCAACCTCACCAAACCTCACCAAACCTCTCAGCCCCAAGAGTGTCCACCCTTATGTCTCATCCAGCTGTGGGTCTAGATATGGTCAATCCAGGTTGCATCACAGCCCCTGAACGAATTGTGTAAGAATTTCTCTCTCTTTCCCTGTCTTTGTTTCATGGGTTTTTAAAAGTAATTTATTTTTATAATGGGGTTTAGCTGCTTTTCACGGCTGTGTTTATGCCGCTTTACACCCACTTGACACACTAACAGAGAGATATCAATACATAGGTTTTAAGATTATTACTAGTCAGATATATTCTTGTGCGGTGAATCGGGCGTGTTGAGTCCAGTTCTCTGAGCAACGAGTAGGTCTTGTCTATTACATATTGGGTTTATGGAACGGTATCTGAGCTAATTTGAAGCTCTTGTTTTATGTATCACCCCACCTCACCTTTCCCGTTAAGCAGCCATAGTGTGTTTTCTGCATGTGTGACTCTGTTCTGTTTTGTAATTCAGTTCAAGTGTAACGGTTTTTACATTCCCTCTATAAGTGACACCTTATGAGAAGTGTCCTTTTCTGTGTGACTTATTTCACTTAGAATCGTCTTACCTAAATCCACTCATCATGCTGCTACTAGCCTTATGACATTGATTTCATGGCTGAGTGATATTCCATTGTACATAAGGACCACAACTTTTTTATCCATTTTTCGCTTTCCTGGGATATTTAAGGTGGAATGAAGTGGAGGTCCTTGTCAACAGAGCAGCCCTAAACTTTGGGGTGCTTGTGTCTTGCTGATTTTCAATTTTCCCACTTTATCCCCCCATGCGTGGAAGTGCCCTGTGCTCTCTAAGCTGTGTTTTTTAGATGTTTCAGGACACACCGTACACTTCTCCAGAGTGGCTGTTGGCAATTTACATCCCGCCCATCAGTGTAGCAAGGCTCCCATTTCTCCATGGCCTGTCCTGCATTTCTGGTTTTGACACTTTTTTCAGCATGGCCCTTTTGACCGATGGGAAGCGAGACTTCTTTGTAGCGCTGATTTGCCTTTCCAGGTTGCTTGGTTGGCCAAAAACGGCGTATGCGTTTTTTCCTGAATAGATTCAGGAAAAAACGCATACGCCCTTTTTGGCCAAGGGCATCATTGTCAACGTTTTGCCGCTTTTCATGTGCTTTAAAGGCGATTCGAATCTACCTCCTGAAATCTGTTTCCTGCAATTCTGCCTTGATTTCAAATCCTCTTCTTTGCCTTCCCTCAATATATTTGTGGACAAGAGTTATCATTTATAACTCTGCAGGTTTGTGAATTGCAGTGCCCTGAAGCTCCATTTTACAAGTCGCTTTTTTGGGAGCTGGCCGCAAAAGCTCAGGATGGCTTCAGGCCCTGTTCTGGTTCCGGGGGGCAGGCTGAGCCTGTGGTTAATTCTTCTTCCTGATGGGAAAATAGAGAGACCTGTGCCTGTCCCAACACCAAGAGCTAGACTCTCATTGGTTCCCCGTCTTCCCGTTCATCCTCAGGACAAATTGCAACCTGTACGGAACAGGAGGTTAAAGGTGCTGATGCTCCAAGAAGGGAGATTGCTGGTAAAGTGGCTGGAATGGCGAACCCGAGCACAAGGAGATGAGAAATGAGGTGCGTTTTAGAAACCTTTCCCCATCACACGGTGTACCATCTTCTGGGTTTCTCATGCATGTTTTCGATGAAGGAAGATGCCCTTGAACCTGGAGATTTGGGACCCATGCGATGGGTAGCACGCAGTATTACTTTAAAGGGTCTGCGTTTGCTCACCCAACCTCACCAAACCTCTCAGCCCCAAGAGTGTCGACCCTTATGTCTCATCCAGCTGTGGGTCTAGATATGGTCAATCCAGGTTGCATCACAGCCCCTGAACGAATTGTGTAAGAATTTCTCTCTCTTTCCCTGTCTTTGTTTCATGGGTTTTTAAAAGTAATTTATTTTTATAATGGGGTTTAGCTGCTTTTCACGGCTGTGTTTATGCCTCTTTACACCCACTTGACACACTAACAGAGAGATATCAATACATAGGTTTTAAGATTATTACTAGTCAGATATATTCTTGTGCGGTGAATCGGGCGTGTTGAGTCCAGTTCTCTGAGCAACGAGTAGGTCTTGTCTATTACATATTGGGTTTATGGAACGGTATCTGAGCTAATTTGAAGCTCTTGTTTTATGTATCACCCCACCTCACCTTTCCCGTTAAGCAGCCATAGTGTGTTTTCTGCATGTGTGACTCTGTTCTGTTTTGTAATTCAGTTCAAGTGTAACGGTTTTTACATTCCCTCTATAAGTGACACCTTATGAGAAGTGTCCTTTTCTGTGTGACTTATTTCACTTAGAATCGTCTTACCTAAATCCACTCATCATGCTGCTACTAGCCTTATGACATTGATTTCATGGCTGAGTGATATTCCATTGTACATAAGGACCACAACTTTTTTATCCATTTTTTGCTTTCCTGGGATATTTAAGGTGGAATGAAGTGGAGGTCCTTGTCAACAGAGCAGCCCTAAACTTTGGGGTGCATGTGTCTTGCTGATTTTCAATTTTCCCACTTTATCCCCCCATGCGTGGAAGTGCCCTATGTTTTCTAAGCTGTGTTTTTTAGATGTTTCAGGACACACCGTACACTTCTCCAGAGTGGCTGTTGGCAATTTACATCCCGCCCATCAGTGTAGCAAGGCTCCCATTTCTCCATGGCCTGTCCTGCATTTCTGGTTTTGACACTTTTTTCAGCATGGCCCTTTTGACCGATGGGAAGCGAGACTTCTTTGTAGCGCTGATTTGCCTTTCCAGGTTGCTTGGTTGGCCAAAAACGGCATATGCGTTTTTTCCTGAATAGATTCAGGAAAAAACGCATACGCCCTTTTTGGCCAAGGGCATCATTGTCAACGTTTTGCCGCTTTTCATGTGCTTTAAAGGCGATTCGAATCTACCTCCTGAAATCTGTTTCCTGCAATTCTGCCTTGATTTCAAATCCTCTTCTTTGCCTTCCCTCAATATATTTGTGGACAAGAGTTATCATTTATAACTCTGCAGGTTTGTGAATTGCAGTGCCCTGAAGCTCCATTTTACAAGTCGCTTTTTTGGGAGCTGGCCGCAAAAGCTCAGGATGGCTTAAGGCCCTGTTCTGGTTCCGGGGGGCAGGCTGAGCCTGTGGTTAATTCTTCTTCCTGATGGGAAAATAGAGTGACCTGTGCCTGTCCCAACACCAAGAGCTAGTCTCTCATTGGTTCCCCGTCTTCCCGTTCATCCTCAGGACAAATTGCAACCTGTACGGAACAGGAGGTTAAAGGTGCTGAGGCTCCAAGTAGGGAGATTGCTAGTAAAGTGGCTGGAATGGCGAACCCGAGCACAAGGAGATGAGAAATGAGGTGTGTTTTAGAAACCTTTCCCCATCACACGGTGTACCATCTTCTGGGTTTCTCATGCATGTTTTCGATGTAGGAAGATGCCCTTGAACCTGGAGATTTGGGACCCATGCGATGGGTAGCACGCAGTATTACTTTAAAGGGTCTGCGTTTGCTCACCCAACCTCACCAAACCTCTCAGCCCCAAGAGTGTCCACCCTTATGTCTCATCCAGCTGTGGGTCTAGATATGGTCAATCCAGGTTGCATCACAGCCCCTGAACGAATTGTGTAAGAATTTCTCTCTCTTTCCCTGTCTTTGTTTCATGGGTTTTTAAAAGTAATTTATTTTTATAATGGGGTTTAGCTGCTTTTCACGGCTGTGTTTATGCCGCTTTACACCCACTTGACACACTAACAGAGAGATATCAATACATAGGTTTTAAGATTATTACTAGTCAGATATATTCTTGTGCGGTGAATCGGGCGTGTTGAGTCCAGTTCTCTGAGCAACGAGTAGGTCTTGTCTATTACATATTGGGTTTATGGAACGGTATCTGAGCTAACTTGAAGCTCTTGTTTTATGTATCACCCCACCTCACCTTTCCCGTTAAGCAGCCATAGTGTGTTTTCTGCATGTGTGACTCTGTTCTGTTTTGTAATTCAGTTCAAGTGTAACGGTTTTTACATTCCCTCTATAAGTGACACCTTATGAGAAGTGTCCTTTTCTGTGTGACTTATTTCACTTAGAATCGTCTTACCTAAATCCACTCATCATGCTGCTACTAGCCTTATGACATTGATTTCATGGCTGAGTGATATTCCATTGTACATAAGGACCACAAATTTTTAATCCATTTTTCGCTTTCCTGGGATATTTAAGGTGGAATGAAGTGGAGGTCCTTGTCAACAGAGCAGCCCTAAACTTTGGGGTGCTTGTGTCTTGCTGATTTTCAATTTTCCCACTTTATCCCCCCATGCGTGGAAGTGCCCTATGCTCTCTAAGCTGTGTTTTTTAGATGTTTCAGGACACACCGTACACTTCTCCAGAGTGGCTGTTGGCAATTTACATCCCGCCCATCAGTGTAGCAAGGCTCCCATTTCTCCATGGCCTGTCCTGCATTTCTGGTTTTGACACTTTTTTCAGCATGGCCCTTTTGACCGATGGGAAGCGAGACTTCTTTGTAGCGCTGATTTGCCTTTCCAGGTTGCTTGGTTGGCCAAAAAGGGCGTATGCGTTTTTTCCTGAATATATTCAGGAAAAAACGCATACGCCCTTTTTGGCCAAGGGCATCATTGTCAACGTTTTGCCGCTTTTCATGTGCTTTAAAGGCGATTCGAATCTACCTCCTGAAATCTGTTTCCTGCAATTCTGCCTTGATTTCAAATCCTCTTCTTTGCCTTTCCTCAATATATTTGTGGACGAGAGTTATCATTTATAACTCTGCAGGTTTGTGAATTGCAGTGCCCTGAAGCTCCATTTTACAAGTCGCTTTTTTGGGAGCTGGCCGCAAAAGCTCAGGATGGCTTCAGGCCCTGTTCTGGTTCCAGGGGGCAGGCTGAGCCTGTGGTTAATTCTTCTTCCTGATGGGAAAATAGAGTGACCTGTGCCTGTCCCAACACCAAGAGCTAGTCTCTCATTGGTTCCCCGTCTTCCCGTTCATCCTCAGGACAAATTGCAACCTGTACGGAACAGGAGGTTAAAGGTGCTGAGGCTCCAAGTAGGGAGATTGCTAGTAAAGTGGCTGGAATGGCGAACCCGAGCACAAGGAGATGAGAAATGAGGTGTGTTTTAGAAACCTTTCCCCATCACACGGTGTACCATCTTCTGGGTTTCTCATGCATGTTTTCGATGTAGGAAGATGCCCTTGAACCTGGAGATTTGGGACCCATGCGATGGGTAGCACGCAGTATTACTTTAAAGGGTCTGCGTTTGCTCACCCAACCTCACCAAACCTCTCAGCCCCAAGAGTGTCGACCCTTATGTCTCATCCAGCTGTGGGTCTAGATATGGTCAATCCAGGTTGCATCACAGCCCCTGAACGAATTGTGTAAGAATTTCTCTCTCTTTCCCTGTCTTTGTTTCATGGGTTTTTAAAAGTAATTTATTTTTATAATGGGGTTTAGCTGCTTTTCACGGCTGTGTTTATGCCGCTTTACACCCACTTGACACACTCACAGAGAGATATCAATACATAGGTTTTAAGATTATTACTAGTCAGATATATTCTTGTGCGGTGAATCGGGCGTGTTGAGTCCAGTTCTCTGAGCAACGAGTAGGTTTTGTCTATTACATATTGGGTTTATGGAACGGTATTTGAGCTAATTTGAAGCTCTTGTTTTATGTATCACCCCACCTCACCTTTCCCGTTAAGCAGCCATAGTGTGTTTTCTGCATGTGTGACTCTGTTCTGTTTTGTAATTCAGTTCAAGTGTAACGGTTTTTACATTCCCTCTATAAGTGACACCTTATGAGAAGTGTCCTTTTCTGTGTGACTTATTTCACTTAGAATCGTCTTACCTAAATCCACTCATCATGCTGCTACTAGCCTTATGACATTGATTTCATGGCTGAGTGATATTCCATTGTACATAAGGACCACAACTTTTTTATCCATTTTTCGCTTTCCTGGGATATTTAAGGTGGAATGAAGTGGAGGTCCTTGTCAACAGAGCAGCCCTAAACTTTGGGGTGCTTGTGTCTTGCTGATTTTCAATTTTCCCACTTTATCCCCCCATGCGTGGAAGTGCCCTATGCTCTCTAAGCTGTGTTTTTTAGATGTTTCAGGACACACCGTACACTTCTCCAGAGTGGCTGTTGGCAATTTACATCCCGCCCATCAGTGTAGCAAGGCTCCCATTTCTCCATGGCCTGTCCTGCATTTCTGGTTTTGACACTTTTTTCAGCATGGCCCTTTTGACCGATGGGAAGCGAGACTTCTTTGTAGCGCTGATTTGCCTTTCCAGGTTGCTTGGTTGGCCAAAAACGGCGTATGCGTTTTTTCCTGAATAGATTCAGGAAAAAACGCATACGCCCTTTTTGGCCAAGGGCATCATTGTCAACGTTTTGCCGCTTTTCATGTGCTTTAAAGGCGATTCGAATCTACCTCCTGAAATCTGTTTCCTGCAATTCTGCCTTGATTTCAAATCCTCTTCTTTGCCTTCCCTCAATATATTTGTGGACGAGAGTTATCATTTATAACTCTGCAGGTTTGTGAATTGCAGTGCCCTGAAGCTCCATTTTACAAGTCGCTTTTTTGGGAGCTGGCTGCAAAAGCGCAGGATGGCTTCAGGCCCTGTTCTGGTTCCGGGGGGCAGGCTGAGCCTGTGGTTAATTCTTCTTCCTGATGGGAAAATAGAGTGACCTGTGCCTGTCCCAACACCAAGAGCTAGTCTCTCATTGGTTCCCCGTCTTCCCGTTCATCCTCAGGACAAATTGCAACCTGTACGGAACAGGAGGTTAAAGGTGCTGATGCTCCAAGAAGGGAGATTGCTGGTAAAGTGGCTGGAATGGCGAACCCGAGCATAAGGAGATGAGAAATGAGGTGCGTTTTAGAAACCTTTCCCCATCACACGGTGTACCATCTTCTGGGTTTCTCTTGCATGTTTTCGATGTAGGAAGATGCCCTTGAACCTGGAGATTTGGGACCCATGCGATGGGTAGCACGCAGTATTACTTTAAAGGGTCTGCGTTTGCTCACCCAACCTCACCAAACCTCTCAGCCCCAAGAGTGTCCACCCTTATGTCTCATCCAGCTGTGGGTCTAGATATGGTCAATCCAGGTTGCATCACAGCCCCTGAACGAATTGTGTAAGAATTTCTCTCTCTTTCCCTGTCTTTGTTTCATGGGTTTTTAAAAGTAATTTATTTTTATAATGGGGTTTAGCTGCTTTTCACGGCTGTGTTTATGCCGCTTTACACCCACTTGACACACTAACAGAGAGATATCAATACATAGGTTTTAAGATTATTACTAGTCAGATATATTCTTGTGCGGTGAATCGTGCGTGTTGAGTCCAGTTCACTGAGCAAGGAGTAGGTCTTGTCTATTACATATTGGGTTTATGGAATGGTATCTGAGCTAATTTGAAGCTCTTGTTTTATGTATCACCCCACCTCACCTTTCCCGTTAAGCAGCCATAGTGTGTTTTCTGCATGTGTGACTCTGTTTTGTTTTGTAATTCAGTTCAAGTGTAACGGTTTTTACATTCCCTCTATAAGTGACACCTTATGAGAAGTGTCCTTTTCTGTGTGACTTATTTCACTTAGAATCGTCTTACCTAAATCCACTCATCATGCTGCTACTAGCCTTATGACATTGATTTCATGGCTGAGTGATATTCCATTGTACATAAGGACCACAACTTTTTTATCCATTTTTCGCTTTCCTGGGATATTTAAGGTGGAATGAAGTGGAGGTCCTTGTCAACAGAGCAGCCCTAAACTTTGGGGTGCTTGTGTCTTGCTGATTTTCAATTTTCCCACTTTATCCCCCCATGCGTGGAAGTGCCCTGTGCTCTCTAAGCTGTGTTTTTTAGATGTTTCAGGACACACCGTACACTTCTCCAGAGTGGCTGTTGGCAATTTACATCCCGCCCATCAGTGTAGCAAGGCTCCCATTTCTCCATGGCCTGTCCTGCATTTCTGATTTTGACACTTTTTTCAGCATGGCCCTTTTGACCGATGGGAAACGAGACTTCTTTGTAGCGCTGATTTGCCTTTCCAGGTTGCTTGGTTGGCCAAAAAGGGCGTATGCGTTTTTTCCTGAATAGATTCAGGAAAAAACGCATACGCCCTTTTTGGCCAAGGGCATCATTGTCAACGTTTTGCCGCTTTTCATGTGCTTTAAAGGCGATTCGAATCTACCTCCTGAAATCTGTTTCCTGCAATTCTGCCTTGATTTCAAATCCTCTTCTTTGCCTTCCCTCAATATATTTGTGGACGAGAGTTATCATTTATAACTCTGCAGGTTTGTGAATTGCAGTGCCCTGAAGCTCCATTTTACAAGTCGCTTTTTTGGGAGCTGGCCGCAAAAGCGCAGGATGGCTTCAGGCCCTGTTCTGGTTCCGGGGGGCAGGCTGAGCCTGTGGTTAATTCTTCTTCCTGATGGGAAAATAGAGTGACCTGTGCCTGTCCCAACACCAAGAGCTAGTCTCTCATTGGTTCCCCGTCTTCCCGTTCATCCTCAGGACAAATTGCAACATGTACGGAACAGGAGGTTAAAGGTGCTGATGCTCCAAGAAGGGAGATTGCTGGTAAAGTGGCTGGAATGGCGAACCCGAGCACAAGGAGATGAGAAATGAGGTGCGTTTTAGAAACCTTTCCCCATCACACGGTGTACCATCTTCTGGGTTTCTCATGCATGTTTTCGATGTAGGAAGATGCCCTTGAACCTGGAGATTTGGGACCCATGCGATGGGTAGCACGCAGTATTACTTTAAAGGGTCTGCGTTTGCTCACCCAACCTCACCAAACCTCTCAGCCCCAAGAGTGTCGACCCTTATGTCTCATCCAGCTGTGGGTCTAGATATGGTCAATCCAGGTTGCATCACAGCCCCTGAACGAATTGTGTAAGAATTTCTCTCTCTTTCCCTGTCTTTGTTTCATGGGTTTTTAAAAGTAATTTATTTTTATAATGGGGTTTAGCTGCTTTTCACGGCTGTGTTTATGCCGCTTTACACCCACTTGACACACTAACAGAGAGATATCAATACATAGGTTTTAAGATTATTACTAGTCAGATATATTCTTGTGCGGTGAATCGGGCGTGTTGAGTCCAGTTCTCTGAGCAACGAGTAGGTTTTCTCTATTACATATTGGGTTTATGGAACGGTATCTGAGCTAATTTGAAGCTCTTGTTTTATGTATCACCCCACCTCACCTTTCCCGTTAAGCAGCCATAGTGTGTTTTCTGCATGTGTGACTCTGTTCTGTTTTGTAATTCAGTTCAAGTGTAACGGTTTTTACATTCCCTCTATAAGTGACACCTTATGAGAAGTGTCCTTTTCTGTGTGACTTATTTCACTTAGAATCGTCTTACCTAAATCCACTCATCATGCTGCTACTAGCCTTATGACATTGATTTCATGGCTGAGTGATATTCCATTGTACATAAGGACCACAACTTTTTTATCCATTTTTCGCTTTCCTGGGATATTTAAGGTGGAATGAAGTGGAGGTCCTTGTCAACAGAGCAGCCCTAAACTTTGGGGTGCTTGTGTCTTGCTGATTTTCAATTTTCCCACTTTATCCCCCCATGCGTGGAAGTGCCCTATGCTCTCTAAGCTGTGTTTTTTAGATGTTTCAGGACACACCGTACACTTCTCCAGAGTGGCTGTTGGCAATTTACATCCCGCCCATCAGTGTAGCAAGGCTCCCATTTCTCCATGGCCTGTCCTGCATTTCTGGTTTTGACACTTTTTTCAGCATGGCCCTTTTGACCGATGGGAAGCGAGACTTCTTTGTAGCGCTGATTTGCCTTTCCAGGTTGCTTGGTTGGCCAAAAAGGGCGTATGCGTTTTTTCCTGAATAGATTCAGGAAAAAACGCATACGCCCTTTTTGGCCAAGGGCATCATTGTCAACGTTTTGCCGCTTTTCATGTGCTTTAAAGGCGATTCGAATCTACCTCCTGAAATCTGTTTCCTGCAATTCTGCCTTGATTTCAAATCCTCTTCTTTGCCTTCCCTCAATATATTTGTGGACAAGAGTTATCATTTATAACTCTGCAGGTTTGTGAATTGCAGTGCCCTGAAGCTCCATTTTACAAGTCGCTTTTTTGGGAGCTGGCCGCAAAAGCGCAGGATGGCTTCAGGCCCTGTTCTGGTTCCGGGGGGCAGGCTGAGCCTGTGGTTAATTCTTCTTCCTGATGGGAAAATAGAGTGACCTGTGCCTCTCCCAACACCAAGAGCTAGTCTCTCATTGGTTCCCCGTCTTCCCGTTCATCCTCAGGACAAATTGCAACCTGTACGGAACAGGAGGTTAAAGGTGCTGATGCTCCAAGTAGGGAGATTGCTAGTAAAGTGGCTGGAATGGCGAACCCGAGCACAAGGAGATGAGAAATGAGGTGCGTTTTAGAAACCTTTCCCCATCACACGGTGTACCATCTTCTGGGTTTCTCATGCATGTTTTCGATGTAGGAAGATGCCCTTGAACCTGGAGATTTGGGACCCATGCGATGGGTAGCACGCAGTATTACTTTAAAGGGTCTGCGTTTGCTCACCCAACCTCACCAAACCTCACCAAACCTCTCAGCCCCAAGAGTGTCCACCCTTATGTCTCATCCAGCTGTGGGTCTAGATATGGTCAATCCAGGTTGCATCACAGCCCCTGAACGAATTGTGTAAGAATTTCTCTCTCTTTCCCTGTCTTTGTTTCATGGGTTTTTAAAAGTAATTTATTTTTATAATGGGGTTTAGCTGCTTTTCACGGCTGTGTTTATGCCGCTTTACACCCACTTGACACACTAACAGAGAGATATCAATACATAGGTTTTAAGATTATTACTAGTCAGATATATTCTTGTGCGGTGAATCGGGCGTGTTGAGTCCAGTTCTCTGAGCAACGAGTAGGTTTTGTCTATTACATATTGGGTTTATGGAACGGTATCTGAGCTAATTTGAAGCTCTTGTTTTATGTATCACCCCACCTCACCTTTCCCGTTAAGCAGCCATAGTGTGTTTTCTGCATGTGTGACTCTGTTCTGTTTTGTAATTCAGTTCAAGTGTAACGGTTTTTACATTCCCTCTATAAGTGACACCTTATGAGAAGTGTCCTTTTCTGTGTGACTTATTTCACTTAGAATCGTCTTACCTAAATCCACTCATCATGCTGCTACTAGCCTTATGACATTGATTTCATGGCTGAGTGATATTCCATTGTACATAAGGACCACAACTTTTTTATCCATTTTTCGCTTTCCTGGGATATTTAAGGTGGAATGAAGTGGAGGTCCTTGTCAACAGAGCAGCCCTAAACTTTGGGGTGCTTGTGTCTTGCTGATTTTCAATTTTCCCACTTTATCCCCCCATGCGTGGAAGTGCCCTATGCTCTCTAAGCTGTGTTTTTTAGATGTTTCAGGACACACCGTACACTTCTCCAGAGTGGCTGTTGGCAATTTACATCCCGCCCATCAGTGTAGCAAGGCTCCCATTTCTCCATGGCCTGTCCTGCATTTCTGGTTTTGACACTTTTTTCAGCATGGCCCTTTTGACCGATGGGAAGCGAGACTTCTTTGTAGCGCTGATTTGCCTTTCCAGGTTGCTTGGTTGGCCAAAAACGGCGTATGCGTTTTTTCCTGAATAGATTCAGGAAAAAACGCATACTCCCTTTTTGGCCAAGGGCATCATTGTCAACGTTTTGCCGCTTTTCATGTGCTTTAAAGGCGATTCGAATCTACCTCCTGAAATCTGTTTCCTGCAATTCTGCCTTGATTTCAAATCCTCTTCTTTGCCTTCCCTCAATATATTTGTGGACAAGAGTTATCATTTATAACTCTGCAGGTTTGTGAATTGCAGTGCCCTGAAGCTCCATTTTACAAGTCGCTTTTTTGGGAGCTGGCCGCAAAAGCGCAGGATGGCTTCAGGCCCTGTTCTGGTTCCGGGGGGCAGGCTGAGCCTGTGGTTAATTCTTCTTCCTGATGGGAAAATAGAGTGACCTGTGCCTCTCCCAACACCAAGAGCTAGTCTCTCATTGGTTCCCCGTCTTCCCGTTCATCCTCAGGACAAATTGCAACCTGTACGGAACAGGAGGTTAAAGGTGCTGATGCTCCAAGTAGGGAGATTGCTAGTAAAGTGGCTGGAATGGCGAACCCGAGCACAAGGAGATGAGAAATGAGGTGCGTTTTAGAAACCTTTCCCCATCACACGGTGTACCATCTTCTGGGTTTCTCATGCATGTTTTCGATGTAGGAAGATGCCCTTGAACCTGGAGATTTGGGACCCATGCGATGGGTAGCACGCAGTATTACTTTAAAGGGTCTGCGTTTGCTCACCCAACCTCACCAAACCTCACCAAACCTCTCAGCCCCAAGAGTGTCCACCCTTATGTCTCATCCAGCTGTGGGTCTAGATATGGTCAATCCAGGTTGCATCACAGCCCCTGAATGAATTGTGTAAGAATTTCTCTCTCTTTCCCTGTCTTTGTTTCATGGGTTTTTAAAAGTAATTTATTTTTATAATGGGGTTTAGCTGCTTTTCACGGCTGTGTTTATGCCGCTTTACACCCACTTGACACACTAACAGAGAGATATCAATACATAGGTTTTAAGATTATTACTAGTCAGATATATTCTTGTGCGGTGAATCGGGCGTGTTGAGTCCAGTTCTCTGAGCAACGAGTAGGTCTTGTCTATTACATATTGGGTTTATGGAACGGTATCTGAGCTAATTTGAAGCTCTTGTTTTATGTATCACCCCACCTCACCTTTCCCGTTAAGCAGCCATAGTGTGTTTTCTGCATGTGTGACTCTGTTCTGTTTTGTAATTCAGTTCAAGTGTAACGGTTTTTACATTCCCTCTATAAGTGACACCTTATGAGAAGTGTCCTTTTCTGTGTGACTTATTTCACTTAGAATCGTCTTACCTAAATCCACTCATCATGCTGCTACTAGCCTTATGACATTGATTTCATGGCTGAGTGATATTCCATTGTACATAAGGACCACAACTTTTTTATCCATTTTTTGCTTTCCTGGGATATTTAAGGTGGAATGAAGTGGAGGTCCTTGTCAACAGAGCAGCCCTAAACTTTGGGGTGCTTGTGTCTTGCTGATTTTCAATTTTCCCACTTTATCCCCCCATGCGTGGAAGTGCCCTATGCTCTCTAAGCTGTGTTTTTTAGATGTTTCAGGACACACCGTACACTTCTCCAGAGTGGCTGTTGGCAATTTACATCCCGCCCATCAGTGTAGCAAGGCTCCCATTTCTCCATGGCCTCTCCTGCATTTCTGGTTTTGACACTTTTTTCAGCATGGCCCTTTTGACCGATGGGAAGCGAGACTTCTTTGTAGCGCTGATTTGCCTTTCCAGGTTGCTTGGTTGGCCAAAAACGGCGTATGCGTTTTTTCCTGAATAGATTCAGGAAAAAACGCATACTCCCTTTTTGGCCAAGGGCATCATTGTCAACGTTTTGCCGCTTTTCATGTGCTTTAAAGGCGATTCGAATCTACCTCCTGAAATCTGTTTCCTGCAATTCTGCCTTGATTTCAAATCCTCTTCTTTGCCTTCCCTCAATATATTTGTGGACAAGAGTTATCATTTATAACTCTGCAGGTTTGTGAATTGCAGTGCCCTGAAGCTCCATTTTACAAGTCGCTTTTTTGGGAGCTGGCCGCAAAAGCGCAGGATGGCTTCAGGCCCTGTTCTGGTTCCGGGGGGCAGGCTGAGCCTGTGGTTAATTCTTCTTCCTGATGGGAAAATAGAGTGACCTGTGCCTCTCCCAACACCAAGAGCTAGTCTCTCATTGGTTCCCCGTCTTCCCGTTCATCCTCAGGACAAATTGCAACCTGTACGGAACAGGAGGTTAAAGGTGCTGATGCTCCAAGTAGGGAGATTGCTAGTAAAGTGGCTGGAATGGCGAACCCGAGCACAAGGAGATGAGAAATGAGGTGCGTTTTAGAAACCTTTCCCCATCACACGGTGTACCATCTTCTGGGTTTCTCATGCATGTTTTCGATGTAGGAAGATGCCCTTGAACCTGGAGATTTGGGACCCATGCGATGGGTAGCACGCAGTATTACTTTAAAGGGTCTGCGTTTGCTCACCCAACCTCACCAAACTTCACCAAACCTCTCAGCCCCAAGAGTGTCCACCCTTATGTCTCATCCAGCTGTGGGTCTAGATATGGTCAATCCAGGTTGCATCACAGCCCCTGAACGAATTGTGTAAGAATTTCTCTCTCTTTCCCTGTCTTTGTTTCATGGGTTTTTAAAAGTAATTTATTTTTATAATGGGGTTTAGCTGCTTTTCACGGCTGTGTTTATGCCGCTTTACACCCACTTGACACACTAACAGAGAGATATCAATACATAGGTTTTAAGATTATTACTAGTCAGATATATTCTTGTGCGGTGAATCGTGCGTGTTGAGTCCAGTTCTCTGAGCAAGGAGTAGGTCTTGTCTATTACATATTGGGTTTATGGAATGGTATCTGAGCTAATTTGAAGCTCTTGTTTTATGTATCACCCCACCTCACCTTTCCCGTTAAGTAGCCATAGTGTGTTTTCTGCATGTGTGACTCTGTTTTGTTTTGTAATTCAGTTCAAGTGTAACGGTTTTTACATTCCCTCTATAAGTGACACCTTATGAGAAGTGTCCTTTTCTGTGTGACTTATTTCACTTAGAATCGTCTTACCTAAATCCACTCATCATGCTGCTACTAGCCTTATGACATTGATTTCATGGCTGAGTGATATTCCATTGTACATAAGGACCACAACTTTTTTATCCATTTTTCGCTTTCCTGGGATATTTAAGGTGGAATGAAGTGGAGGTCCTTGTCAACAGAGCAGCCCTAAACTTTGGGGTGCTTGTGTCTTGCTGATTTTCAATTTTCCCACTTTATCCCCCCATGCGTGGAAGTGCCCTGTGCTCTCTAAGCTGTGTTTTTTAGATGTTTCAGGACACACCGTACACTTCTCCAGAGTGGCTGTTGGCAATTTACATCCCGCCCATCAGTGTAGCAAGGCTCCCATTTCTCCATGGCCTGTCCTGCATTTCTGGTTTTGACACTTTTTTCAGCATGGCCCTTTTGACCGATGGGAAACGAGACTTCTTTGTAGCGCTGATTTGCCTTTCCAGGTTGCTTGGTTGGCCAAAAAGGGCGTATGCGTTTTTTCCTGAATATATTCAGGAAAAAACGCATACGCCCTTTTTGGCCAAGGGCATCATTGTCAACGTTTTGGCGCTTTTCATGTGCTTTAAAGGCGATTCGAATCTACCTCCTGAAATCTGTTTCCTGCAATTCTGCCTTGATTTCAAATCCTCTTCTTTGCCTTCCCTCAATATATTTGTGGACGAGAGTTATCATTTATAACTCTGCAGGTTTGTGAATTGCAGTGCCCTGAAGCTCCATTTTACAAGTCGCTTTTTTGGTTGCTGGCCGCAAAAGCGCAGGATGGCTTCAGGCCCTGTTCTGGTTCCGGGGGGCAGGCTGAGCCTGTGGTTAATTCTTCTTCCTGATGGGAAAATAGAGTGACCTGTGCCTGTCCCAACACCAAGAGCTAGTCTCTCATTGGTTCCCCGTCTTCCCGTTCATCCTCAGGACAAATTGCAACCTGTACGGAACAGGAGGTTAAAGGTGCTGATGCTCCAAGAAGGGAGATTGCTGGTAAAGTGGCTGGAATGGCGAACCCGAGCACAAGGAGATGAGAAATGAGGTGCGTTTTAGAAACCTTTCCCCATCACACGGTGTACCATCTTCTGGGTTTCTCATGCATGTTTTCGATGTAGGAAGATGCCCTTGAACCTGGAGATTTGGGACCCATGCGATGGGTAGCACGCAGTATTACTTTAAAGGGTCTGCGTTTGCTCACCCAACCTCACCAAACCTCTCAGCCCCAAGAGTGTCGACCCTTATGTCTCATCCAGCTGTGGGTCTAGATATGGTCAATCCAGGTTGCATCACAGCCCCTGAACGAATTGTGTAAGAATTTCTCTCTCTTTCCCTGTCTTTGTTTCATGGGTTTTTAAAAGTAATTTATTTTTATAATGGGGTTTAGCTGCTTTTCACGGCTGTGTTTATGCCGCTTTACACCCACTTGACACACTAACAGAGAGATATCTATACATAGGTTTTAAGATTATTACTAGTCAGATATATTCTTGTGCGGTGAATCGGGCGTGTTGAGTCCAGTTCTCTGAGCAACGAGTAGGTTTTGTCTATTACATATTGGGTTTATGGAACGGTATCTGAGCTAATTTGAAGCTCTTGTTTTATGTATCACCCCACCTCACCTTTCCCGTTAAGCAGCCATAGTGTGTTTTCTGCATGTGTGACTCTGTTCTGTTTTGTAATTCAGTTCAAGTGTAACGGTTTTTACATTCCCTCTATAAGTGACACCTTATGAGAAGTGTCCTTTTCTGTGTGACTTATTTCACTTAGAATCGTCTTACCTAAATCCACTCATCATGCTGCTACTAGCCTTATGACATTGATTTCATGGCTGAGTGATATTCCATTGTACATAAGGACCACAACTTTTTTATCCATTTTTCGCTTTCCTGGGATATTTAAGGTGGAATGAAGTGGAGGTCCTTGTCAACAGAGCAGCCCTAAACTTTGGGGTGCTTGTGTCTTGCTGATTTTCAATTTTCCCACTTTATCCCCCCATGCGTGGAAGTGCCCTATGCTCTCTAAGCTGTGTTTTTTAGATGTTTCAGGACACACCGTACACTTCTCCAGAGTGGCTGTTGGCAATTTACATCCCGCCCATCAGTGTAGCAAGGCTCCCATTTCTCCATGGCCTGTCCTGCATTTCTGGTTTTGACACTTTTTTCAGCATGGCCCTTTTGACCGATGGGAAGCGAGACTTCTTTGTAGCGCTGATTTGCCTTTCCAGGTTGCTTGGTTGGCCAAAAACGGCGTATGCGTTTTTTCCTGAATAGATTCAGGAAAAAACGCATACGCCCTTTTTGGCCAAGGGCATCATTGTCAACGTTTTGCCGCTTTTCATGTGCTTTAAAGGCGATTCGAATCTACCTCCTGAAATCTGTTTCCTGCAATTCTGCCTTGATTTCAAATCCTCTTCTTTGCCTTCCCTCAATATATTTGTGGACAAGAGTTATCATTTATAACTCTGCAGGTTTGTGAATTGCAGTGCCCTGAAGCTCCATTTTACAAGTCGCTTTTTTGGGAGCTGGCCGCAAAAGCGCAGGATGGCTTCAGGCCCTGTTCTGGTTCCGGGGGGCAGGCTGAGCCTGTGGTTAATTCTTCTTCCTGATGGGAAAATAGAGTGACCTGTGCCTCTCCCAACACCAAGAGCTAGTCTCTCATTGGTTCCCCGTCTTCCCGTTCATCCTCAGGACAAATTGCAACCTGTACGGAACAGGAGGTTAAAGGTGCTGATGCTCCAAGTAGGGAGATTGCTAGTAAAGTGGCTGGAATGGCGTACCCGAGCACAAGAAGATGAGAAATGAGGTGCGTTTTAGAAACCTTTCCCCATCACACGGTGTACCATCTTCTGGGTTTCTCATGCATGTTTTCGATGTAGGAAGATGCCCTTGAACCTGGAGATTTGGGACCCATGCGATGGGTAGCACGCAGTATTACTTTAAAGGGTCTGCGTTTGCTCACCCAACCTCACCAAACCTCACCAAACCTCTCAGCCCCAAGAGTGTCCACCCTTATGTCTCATCCAGCTGTGGGTCTAGATATGGTCAATCCAGGTTGCATCACAGCCCCTGAACGAATTGTGTAAGAATTTCTCTCTCTTTCCCTGTCTTTGTTTCATGGGTTTTTAAAAGTAATTTATTTTTATAATGGGGTTTAGCTGCTTTTCACGGCTGTGTTTATGCCGCTTTACACCCACTTGACACACTAACAGAGAGATATCAATACATAGGTTTTAAGATTATTACTAGTCAGATATATTCTTGTGCGGTGAAGTGGGCGTGTTGAGTCCAGTTCTCTGAGCAACGAGTAGGTCTTGTCTATTACATATTGGGTTTATGGAACGGTATCTGAGCTAATTTGAAGCTCTTGTTTTATGTATCACCCCATCTCACCTTTCCCGTTAAGCAGCCATAGTGTGTTTTCTGCATGTGTGACTCTGTTCTGTTTTGTAATTCAGTTCAAGTGTAACGGTTTTTACATTCCCTCTATAAGTGACACCTTATGAGAAGTGTCCTTTTCTGTGTGACTTATTTCACTTAGAATCGTCTTACCTAAATCCACTCATCATGCTGCTACTAGCCTTATGACATTGATTTCATGGCTGAGTGATATTCCATTGTACATAAGGACCACAACTTTTTTATCCATTTTTCGCTTTCCTGGGATATTTAAGGTGGAATGAAGTGGAGGTCCTTGTCAACAGAGCAGCCCTAAACTTTGGGGTGCTTGTGTCTTGCTGATTTTCAATTTTCCCACTTTATCCCCCCATGCGTGGAAGTGCCCTATGCTTTCTAAGCTGTGTTTTTTAGATGTTTCAGGACACACCGTACACTTCTCCAGAGTGGCTGTTGGCAATTTACATCCCGCCCATCAGTGTAGCAAGGCTCCCATTTCTCCATGGCCTGTCCTGCATTTCTGGTTTTGACACTTTTTTCAGCATGGCCCTTTTGACCGATGGGAAGCGAGACTTCTTTGTAGCGCTGATTTGCCTTTCCAGGTTGCTTGGTTGGCCAAAAACGGCGTATGCGTTTTTTCCTGAATAGATTCAGGAAAAAACGCATACGCCCTTTTTGGCCAAGGGCATCATTGTCAACGTTTTGCCGCTTTTCATGTGCTTTAAAGGCGATTCGAATCTACCTCCTGAAATCTGTTTCCTGCAATTCTGCCTTGATTTCAAATCCTCTTCTTTGCCTTCCCTCAATATATTTGTGGACAAGAGTTATCATTTATAACTCTGCAGGTTTGTGAATTGCAGTGCCCTGAAGCTCCATTTTACAAGTCGCTTTTTTGGGAGCTGGCCGCAAAAGCTCAGGATGGCTTCAGGCCCTGTTCTGGTTCCGGGGGGCAGGCTGAGCCTGTGGTTAATTCTTCTTCCTGATGGGAAAATAGAGTGACCTGTGCCTGTCCCAACACCAAGAGCTAGTCTCTCATTGGTTCCCTGTCTTCCTGTTCATCCTCAGGACAAATTGCAACCTGTACGGAACAGGAGGTTAAAGGTGCTGAGGCTCCAAGTAGGGAGATTGCTAGTAAAGTGGCTGGAATGGCGAACCCGAGCACAAGGAGATGAGAAATGAGGTGTGTTTTAGAAACCTTTCCCCATCACACGGTGTACCATCTTCTGGGTTTCTCATGCATGTTTTCGATGTAGGAAGATGCCCTTGAACCTGGAGATTTGGGACCCATGCGATGGGTAGCACGCAGTATTACTTTAAAGGGTCTGCGTTTGCTCACCCAACCTCACCAAACCTCTCAGCCCCAAGAGTGTCCACCCTTATGTCTCATCCAGCTGTGGGTCTAGATATGGTCAATCCAGGTTGCATCACAGCCCCTGAACGAATTGTGTAAGAATTTCTCTCTCTTTCCCTGACTTTGTTTCATGGGTTTTTAAAAGTAATTTATTTTTATAATGGGGTTTAGCTGCTTTTCACGGCTGTGTTTATGCCGCTTTACACCCACTTGACACACTAACAGAGAGATATCAATACATAGGTTTTAAGATTATTACTAGTCAGATATATTCTTGTGTGGTGAATCGGGCGTGTTGAGTCCAGTTCTCTGAGCAAGGAGTAGGTCTTGTCTATTACATATTGGGTTTATGGAACGGTATCTGAGCTAATTTGAAGCTCTTGTTTTATGTATCACCCCACCTCACCTTTCCCGTTAAGCAGCCATAGTGTGTTTTCTGCATGTGTGACTCTGTTCTGTTTTGTAATTCAGTTCAAGTGTAACGGTTTTTACATTCCCTCTATAAGTGACACCTTATGAGAAGTGTCCTTTTCTGTGTGACTTATTTCACTTAGAATCGTCTTACCTAAATCCACTCATCATGCTGCTACTAGCCTTATGACATTGATTTCATGGCTGAGTGATATTCCATTGTACATAAGGACCACAACTTTTTTATCCATTTTTCGCTTTCCTGGGATATTTAAGGTGGAATGAAGTGGAGGTCTTGTCAACAGAGCAGCCCTAAACTTTGGGGTGCTTGTGTCTTGCTGATTTTCAATTTTCGCACTTTATCCCCCCATGCGTGGAAGTGCCCTGTGCTCTCTAAGCTCTGTTTTTTAGATGTTTCAGGACACACCGTACACTTCTCCAGAGTGGCTGTTGGCAATTTACATCCCGCCCATCAGTGTAGCAAGGCTCCCATTTCTCCATGGCCTGTCCTGCATTTCTGGTTTTGACACTTTTTTCAGCATGGCCCTTTTGACCGATGGGAAACGAGACTTCTTTGTAGCGCTGATTTGCCTTTCCAGGTTGCTTGGTTGGCCAAAAAGGGCGTATGCGTTTTTTCCTGAATATATTCAGGAAAAAACGCATACGCCCTTTTTGGCCAAGGGCATCATTGTCAACGTTTTGCCGCTTTTCATGTGCTTTAAAGGCGATTCGAATCTACCTCCTGAAATCTGTTTCCTGCAATTCTGCCTTGATTTCAAATCCTCTTCTTTGCCTTCCCTCAATATATTTGTGGACGAGAGTTATCATTTATAACTCTGCAGGTTTGTGAATTGCAGTGCCCTGAAGCTCCATTTTACAAGTCGCTTTTTTGGGAGCTGGCCGCAAAAGCGCAGGATGGCTTCAGGCCCTCTTCTGGTTCCGGGGGGCAGGCTGAGCCTGTGGTTAATTCTTCTTCCTGATGGGAAAATAGAGTGACCTGTGCCTGTCCCAACACCAAGAGCTAGTCTCTCATTGGTTCCCCGTCTTCCCGTTCATCCTCAGGACAAATTGCAACCTGTACGGAACAGGAGGTTAAAGGTGCTGATGCTCCAAGAAGGGAGATTGCTGGTAAAGTGGCTGGAATGGCGAACCCGAGCACAAGGAGATGAGAAATGAGGTGCGTTTTAGAAACCTTTCCCCATCACACGGTGTACCATCTTCTGGGTTTCTCATGCATGTTTTCGATGTAGGAAGATGCCCTTGAACCTGGAGATTTGGGACCCATGCGATGGGTAGCACGCAGTATTACTTTAAAGGGTCTGCGTTTGCTCACCCAACCTCACCAAACCTCACCAAACCTCTCAGCCCCAAGAGTGTCCACCCTTATGTCTCATCCAGCTGTGGGTCTAGATATGGTCAATCCAGGTTGCATCACAGCCCCTGAACGAATTGTGTAAGAATTTCTCTCTCTTTCCCTGTCTTTGTTTCATGGGTTTTTAAAAGTAATTTATTTTTATAATGGGGTTTAGCTGCTTTTCACGGCTGTGTTTATGCCGCTTTACACCCACTTGACACACTAACAGAGAGATATCAATACATAGGTTTTAAGATTATTACTAGTCAGATATATTCTTGTGCGGTGAATCGTGCGTGTTGAGTCCAGTTCTCTGAGCAAGGAGTAGGTCTTGTCTATTACATATTGGGTTTATGGAATGGTATCTGAGCTAATTTGAAGCTCTTGTTTTATGTATCACCCCACCTCACCTTTCCCGTTAAGCAGCCATAGTGTGTTTTCTGCATGTGTGACTCTGTTCTGTTTTGTAATTCAGTTCAAGTGTAACGGTTTTTACATTCCCTCTATAAGTGACACCTTATGAGAAGTGTCCTTTTCTGTGTGACTTATTTCACTTAGAATCGTCTTACCTAAATCCACTCATCATGCTGCTACTAGCCTTATGACATTGATTTCATGGCTGAGTGATATTCCATTGTACATAAGGACCACAACTTTTTTATCCATTTTTCGCTTTCCTGGGATATTTAAGGTGGAATGAAGTGGAGGTCCTTGTCAACAGAGCAGCCCTAAACTTTGGGGTGCATGTGTCTTGCTGATTTTCAATTTTCCCACTTTATCCCCCCATGCGTGGAAGTGCCCTATGCTTTCTAAGCTGTGTTTTTTAGATGTTTCAGGACACACCGTACACTTCTCCAGAGTGGCTGTTGGCAATTTACATCCCGCCCATCAGTGTAGCAAGGCTCCCATTTCTCCATGGCCTGTCCTGCATTTCTGGTTTTGACACTTTTTTCAGCATGGCCCTTTTGACCGATGGGAAGCGAGACTTCTTTGTAGCGCTGATTTGCCTTTCCAGGTTGCTTGGTTGGCCAAAAACGGCATATGCGTTTTTTCCTGAATAGATTCAGGAAAAAACGCATACGCCCTTTTTGGCCAAGGGCATCATTGTCAACGTTTTGCCGCTTTTCATGTGCTTTAAAGGCGATTCGAATCTACCTCCTGAAATCTGTTTCCTGCAATTCTGCCTTGATTTCAAATCCTCTTCTTTGCCTTCCCTCAATATATTTGTGGACAAGAGTTATCATTTATAACTCTGCAGGTTTGTGAATTGCAGTGCCCTGAAGCTCCATTTTACAAGTCGCTTTTTTGGGAGCTGGCCGCAAAAGCTCAGGATGGCTTAAGGCCCTGTTCTGGTTCCGGGGGGCAGGCTGAGCCTGTGGTTAATTCTTCTTCCTGATGGGAAAATAGAGTGACCTGTGCCTGTCCCAACACCAAGAGCTAGTCTCTCATTGGTTCCCCGTCTTCCCGTTCATCCTCAGGACAAATTGCAACCTGTACGGAACAGGAGGTTAAAGGTGCTGAGGCTCCAAGTAGGGAGATTGCTAGTAAAGTGGCTGGAATGGCGAACCCGAGCACAAGGAGATGAGAAATGAGGTGTGTTTTAGAAACCTTTCCCCATCACACGGTGTACCATCTTCTGGGTTTCTCATGCATGTTTTCGATGTAGGAAGATGCCCTTGAACCTGGAGATTTGGGACCCATGCGATGGGTAGCACGCAGTATTACTTTAAAGGGTCTGCGTTTGCTCACCCAACCTCACCAAACCTCTCAGCCCCAAGAGTGTCCACCCTTATGTCTCATCCAGCTGTGGGTCTAGATATGGTCAATCCAGGTTGCATCACAGCCCCTGAACGAATTGTGTAAGAATTTCTCTCTCTTTCCCTGTCTTTGTTTCATGGGTTTTTAAAAGTAATTTATTTTTATAATGGGGTTTAGCTGCTTTTCACGGCTGTGTTTATGCCGCTTTACACCCACTTGACACACTAACAGAGAGATATCAATACATAGGTTTTAAGATTATTACTAGTCAGATATATTCTTGTGCGGTGAATCGGGCGTGTTGAGTCCAGTTCTCTGAGCAACGAGTAGGTCTTGTCTATTACATATTGGGTTTATGGAACGGTATCTGAGCTAACTTGAAGCTCTTGTTTTATGTATCACCCCACCTCACCTTTCCCGTTAAGCAGCCATAGTGTGTTTTCTGCATGTGTGACTCTGTTCTGTTTTGTAATTCAGTTCAAGTGTAACGGTTTTTACATTCCCTCTATAAGTGACACCTTATGAGAAGTGTCCTTTTCTGTGTGACTTATTTCACTTAGAATCGTCTTACCTAAATCCACTCATCATGCTGCTACTAGCCTTATGACATTGATTTCATGGCTGAGTGATATTCCATTGTACATAAGGACCACAAATTTTTAATCCATTTTTCGCTTTCCTGGGATATTTAAGGTGGAATGAAGTGGAGGTCCTTGTCAACAGAGCAGCCCTAAACTTTGGGGTGCTTGTGTCTTGCTGATTTTCAATTTTCCCACTTTATCCCCCCATGCGTGGAAGTGCCCTATGCTCTCTAAGCTGTGTTTTTTAGATGTTTCAGGACACACCGTACACTTCTCCAGAGTGGCTGTTGGCAATTTACATCCCGCCCATCAGTGTAGCAAGGCTCCCATTTCTCCATGGCCTGTCCTGCATTTCTGGTTTTGACACTTTTTTCAGCATGGCCCTTTTGACCGATGGGAAGCGAGACTTCTTTGTAGCGCTGATTTGCCTTTCCAGGTTGCTTGGTTGGCCAAAAAGGGCGTATGCGTTTTTTCCTGAATATATTCAGGAAAAAACGCATACGCCCTTTTTGGCCAAGGGCATCATTGTCAACGTTTTGCCGCTTTTCATGTGCTTTAAAGGCGATTCGAATCTACCTCCTGAAATCTGTTTCCTGCAATTCTGCCTTGATTTCAAATCCTCTTCTTTGCCTTTCCTCAATATATTTGTGGACGAGAGTTATCATTTATAACTCTGCAGGTTTGTGAATTGCAGTGCCCTGAAGCTCCATTTTACAAGTCGCTTTTTTGGGAGCTGGCCGCAAAAGCTCAGGATGGCTTCAGGCCCTGTTCTGGTTCCGGGGGGCAGGCTGAGCCTGTGGTTAATTCTTCTTCCTGATGGGAAAATAGAGTGACCTGTGCCTGTCCCAACACCAAGAGCTAGTCTCTCATTGGTTCCCCGTCTTCCCGTTCATCCTCAGGACAAATTGCAACCTGTACGGAACAGGAGGTTAAAGGTGCTGAGGCTCCAAGTAGGGAGATTGCTAGTAAAGTGGCTGGAATGGCAAACCCGAGCACAAGGAGATGAGAAATGAGGTGTGTTTTAGAAACCTTTCCCCATCACACGGTGTACCATCTTCTGGGTTTCTCATGCATGTTTTCGATGTAGGAAGATGCCCTTGAACCTGGAGATTTGGGACCCATGCGATGGGTAGCACGCAGTATTACTTTAAAGGGTCTGCGTTTGCTCACCCAACCTCACCAAACCTCTCAGCCCCAAGAGTGTCCACCCTTATGTCTCATCCAGCTGTGGGTCTAGATATGGTCAATCCAGGTTGCATCACAGCCCCTGAACGAATTGTGTAAGAATTTCTCTCTCTTTCCCTGTCTTTGTTTCATGGGTTTTTAAAAGTAATTTATTTTTATAATGGGGTTTAGCTGCTTTTCACGGCTGTGTTTATGCCGCTTTACACCCACTTGACACAGTAACAGAGAGATATCAATACATAGGTTTTAAGATTATTACTAGTCAGATATATTCTTGTGCGGTGAATCGGGCGTGTTGAGTCCAGTTCTCTGAGCAAGGAGTAGGTCTTGTCTATTACATATTGGGTTTATGGAACGGTATCTGAGCTAATTTGAAGCTCTTGTTTTATGTATCACCCCACCTCACCTTTCCCGTTAAGCAGCCATAGTGTGTTTTCTGCATGTGTGACTCTGTTCTGTTTTGTAATTCAGTTCAAGTGTAATGGTTTTTACATTCCCTCTATAAGTGACACCTTATGAGAAGTGTCCTTTTCTGTGTGACTTATTTCACTTAGAATCGTCTTACCTAAATCCACTCATCATGCTGCTACTAGCCTTATGACATTGATTTCATGGCTGAGTGATATTCCATTGTACATAAGGACCACAACTTTTTTATCCATTTTTCGCTTTCCTGGGATATTTAAGGTGGAATGAAGTGGAGGTCTTGTCAACAGAGCAGCCCTAAACTTTGGGGTGCTTGTGTCTTGCTGATTTTCAATTTTCCCACTTTATCCCCCCATGCGTGGAAGTGCCCTGTGCTCTCTAAGCTGTGTTTTTTAGATGTTTCAGGACACACCGTACACTTCTCCAGAGTGGCTGTTGGCAATTTACATCCCGCCCATCAGTGTAGCAAGGCTCCCATTTCTCCATGGCCTGTCCTGCATTTCTGGTTTTGACACTTTTTTCAGCATGGCCCTTTTGACCGATGGGAAACGAGACTTCTTTGTAGCGCTGATTTGCCTTTCCAGGTTGCTTGTTTGGCCAAAAAGGGCGTATGCGTTTTTTCCTGAATATATTCAGGAAAAAACGCATACGCCCTTTTTGGCCAAGGGCATCATTGTCAACGTTTTGCCGCTTTTCATGTGCTTTAAAGGCGATTCGAATCTACCTCCTGAAATCTGTTTCCTGCAATTCTGCCTTGATTTCAAATCCTCTTCTTTGCCTTCCCTCAATATATTTGTGGACGAGAGTTATCATTTATAACTCTGCAGGTTTGTGAATTGCAGTGCCCTGAAGCTCCATTTTACAAGTCGCTTTTTTGGGAGCTGGCCGCAAAAGCGCAGGATGGCTTCAGGCCCTCTTCTGGTTCCGGGGGGCAGGCTGAGCCTGTGGTTAATTCTTCTTCCTGATGGGAAAATAGAGTGACCTGTGCCTGTCCCAACACCAAGAGCTAGTCTCTCATTGGTTCCCCGTCTTCCCGTTCATCCTCAGGACAAATTGCAACCTGTACGGAACAGGAGGTTAAAGGTGCTGATGCTCCAAGAAGGGAGATTGCTGGTAAAGTGGCTGGAATGGCGAACCCGAGCACAAGGAGATGAGAAATGAGGTGCGTTTTAGAAACCTTTCCCCATCACACGGTGTACCATCTTCTGGGTTTCTCATGCATGTTTTCGATGTAGGAAGATGCCCTTGAACCTGGAGATTTGGGACCCATGCGATGGGTAGCACGCAGTATTACTTTAAAGGGTCTGCGTTTGCTCACCCAACCTCACCAAACCTCACCAAACCTCTCAGCCCCAAGAGTGTCCACCCTTATGTCTCATCCAGCTGTGGGTCTAGATATGGTCAATCCAGGTTGCATCACAGCCCCTGAACGAATTGTGTAAGAATTTCTCTCTCTTTCCCTGTCTTTGTTTCATGGGTTTTTAAAAGTAATTTATTTTTATAATGGGGTTTAGCTGCTTTTCACGGCTGTGTTTATGCCGCTTTACACCCACTTGACACACTAACAGAGAGATATCAATACATAGGTTTTAAGATTATTACTAGTCAGATATATTCTTGTGCGGTGAATCGTGCGTGTTGAGTCCAGTTCTCTGAGCAAGGAGTAGGTCTTGTCTATTACATATTGGGTTTATGGAATGGTATCTGAGCTAATTTGAAGCTCTTGTTTTATGTATCACCCCACCTCACCTTTCCCGTTAAGCAGCCATAGTGTGTTTTCTGCATGTGTGACTCTGTTCTGTTTTGTAATTCAGTTCAAGTGTAACGGTTTTTACATTCCCTCTATAAGTGACACCTTATGAGAAGTGTCCTTTTCTGTGTGACTTATTTCACTTAGAATCGTCTTACCTAAATCCACTCATCATGCTGCTACTAGCCTTATGACATTGATTTCATGGCTGAGTGATATTCCATTGTACATAAGGACCACAACTTTTTTATCCATTTTTCGCTTTCCTGGGATATTTAAGGTGGAATGAAGTGGAGGTCCTTGTCAACAGAGCAGCCCTAAACTTTGGGGTGCTTGTGTCTTGCTGATTTTCAATTTTCCCACTTTATCCCCCCATGCGTGGAAGTGCCCTGTGCTCTCTAAGCTGTGTTTTTTAGATGTTTCAGGACACACCGTACACTTCTCCAGAGTGGCTGTTGGCAATTTACATCTCGCCCATCAGTGTAGCAAGGCTCCCATTTCTCCATGGCCTGTCCTGCATTTCTGGTTTTGACACTTTTTTCAGCATGGCCCTTTTGACCGATGGGAAACGAGACTTCTTTGTAGCGCTGATTTGCCTTTCCAGGTTGCTTGGTTGGCCAAAAAGGGCGTATGCGTTTTTTCCTGAATATATTCAGGAAAAAACGCATACGCCCTTTTTGGCCAAGGGCATCATTGTCAACGTTTTGCCGCTTTTCATGTGCTTTAAAGGCGATTCGAATCTACCTCCTGAAATCTGTTTCCTGCAATTCTGCCTTGATTTCAAATCCTCTTCTTTGCCTTCCCTCAATATATTTGTGGACGAGAGTTATCATTTATAACTCTGCAGGTTTGTGAATTGCAGTGCCCTGAAGCTCCATTTTACAAGTCGCTTTTTTGGGAGCTGGCCGCAAAAGCGCAGGATGGCTTCAGGCCCTGTTCTGGTTCCGGGGGGCAGGCTGAGCCTGTGGTTAATTCTTCTTCCTGATGGGAAAATAGAGAGACCTGTGCCTGTCCCAACACCAAGAGCTAGACTCTCATTGGTTCCCCGTCTTCCCGTTCATCCTCAGGACAAATTGCAACCTGTACGGAACAGGAGGTTAAAGGTGCTGATGCTCCAAGAAGGGAGATTGCTGGTAAAGTGGCTGGAATGGCGAACCCGAGCACAAGGAGATGAGAAATGAGGTGCGTTTTAGAAACCTTTCCCCATCACACGGTGTACCATCTTCTGGGTTTCTCATGCATGTTTTCGATGAAGGAAGATGCCCTTGAACCTGGAGATTTGGGACCCATGCGATGGGTAGCACGCAGTATTACTTTAAAGGGTCTGCGTTTGCTCACCCAACCTCACCAAACCTCTCAGCCCCAAGAGTGTCGACCCTTATGTCTCATCCAGCTGTGGGTCTAGATATGGTCAATCCAGGTTGCATCACAGCCCCTGAACGAATTGTGTAAGAATTTCTCTCTCTTTCCCTGTCTTTGTTTCATGGGTTTTTAAAAGTAATTTATTTTTATAATGGGGTTTAGCTGCTTTTCACGGCTGTGTTTATGCCGCTTTACACCCACTTGACACACTAACAGAGAGATATCAATACATAGGTTTTAAGATTATTACTAGTCAGATATATTCTTGTGCGGTGAATCGGGCGTGTTGAGTCCAGTTCTCTGAGCAACGAGTAGGTCTTGTCTATTACATATTGGGTTTATGGAACGGTATCTGAGCTAATTTGAAGCTCTTGTTTTATGTATCACCCCACCTCACCTTTCCCGTTAAGCAGCCATAGTGTGTTTTCTGCATGTGTGACTCTGTTCTGTTTTGTAATTCAGTTCAAGTGTAACGGTTTTTACATTCCCTCTATAAGTGACACCTTATGAGAAGTGTCCTTTTCTGTGTGACTTATTTCACTTAGAATCGTCTTACCTAAATCCACTCATCATGCTGCTACTAGCCTTATGACATTGATTTCATGGCTGAGTGATATTCCATTGTACATAAGGACCACAACTTTTTTATCCATTTTTCGCTTTCCTGGGATATTTAAGGTGGAATGAAGTGGAGGTCCTTGTCAACAGAGCAGCCCTAAACTTTGGGGTGCATGTGTCTTGCTGATTTTCAATTTTCCCACTTTATCCCCCCATGCGTGGAAGTGCCCTATGCTTTCTAAGCTGTGTTTTTTAGATGTTTCAGGACACACCGTACACTTCTCCAGAGTGGCTGTTGGCAATTTACATCCCGCCCATCAGTGTAGCAAGGCTCCCATTTCTCCATGGCCTGTCCTGCATTTCTGGTTTTGACACTTTTTTCAGCATGGCCCTTTTGACCGATGGGAAGCGAGACTTCTTTGTAGCGCTGATTTGCCTTTCCAGGTTGCTTGGTTGGCCAAAAACGGCATATGCGTTTTTTCCTGAATAGATTCAGGAAAAAACGCATACGCCCTTTTTGGCCAAGGGCATCATTGTCAACGTTTTGCCGCTTTTCATGTGCTTTAAAGGCGATTCGAATCTACCTCCTGAAATCTGTTTCCTGCAATTCTGCCTTGATTTCAAATCCTCTTCTTTGCCTTCCCTCAATATATTTGTGGACAAGAGTTATCATTTATAACTCTGCAGGTTTGTGAATTGCAGTGCCCTGAAGCTCCATTTTACAAGTCGCTTTTTTGGGAGCTGGCCGCAAAAGCTCAGGATGGCTTAAGGCCCTGTTCTGGTTCCGGGGGGCAGGCTGAGCCTGTGGTTAATTCTTCTTCCTGATGGGAAAATAGAGTGACCTGTGCCTGTCCCAACACCAAGAGCTAGTCTCTCATTGGTTCCCCGTCTTCCCGTTCATCCTCAGGACAAATTGCAACCTGTACGGAACAGGAGGTTAAAGGTGCTGAGGCTCCAAGTAGGGAGATTGCTAGTAAAGTGGCTGGAATGGCGAACCCGAGCACAAGGAGATGAGAAATGAGGTGTGTTTTAGAAACCTTTCCCCATCACACGGTGTACCATCTTCTGGGTTTCTCATGCATGTTTTCGATGTAGGAAGATGCCCTTGAACCTGGAGATTTGGGACCCATGCGATGGGTAGCACGCAGTATTACTTTAAAGGGTCTGCGTTTGCTCACCCAACCTCACCAAACCTCTCAGCCCCAAGAGTGTCCACCCTTATGTCTCATCCAGCTGTGGGTCTAGATATGGTCAATCCAGGTTGCATCACAGCCCCTGAACGAATTGTGTAAGAATTTCTCTCTCTTTCCCTGTCTTTGTTTCATGGGTTTTTAAAAGTAATTTATTTTTATAATGGGGTTTAGCTGCTTTTCACGGCTGTGTTTATGCCGCTTTACACCCACTTGACACAGTAACAGAGAGATATCAATACATAGGTTTTAAGATTATTACTAGTCAGATATATTCTTGTGCGGTGAATCGGGCGTGTTGAGTCCAGTTCTCTGAGCAACGAGTAGGTCTTGTCTATTACATATTGGGTTTATGGAACGGTATCTGAGCTAACTTGAAGCTCTTGTTTTATGTATCACCCCACCTCACCTTTCCCGTTAAGCAGCCATAGTGTGTTTTCTGCATGTGTGACTCTGTTCTGTTTTGTAATTCAGTTCAAGTGTAACGGTTTTTACATTCCCTCTATAAGTGACACCTTATGAGAAGTGTCCTTTTCTGTGTGACTTATTTCACTTAGAATCGTCTTACCTAAATCCACTCATCATGCTGCTACTAGCCTTATGACATTGATTTCATGGCTGAGTGATATTCCATTGTACATAAGGACCACAAATTTTTAATCCATTTTTCGCTTTCCTGGGATATTTAAGGTGGAATGAAGTGGAGGTCCTTGTCAACAGAGCAGCCCTAAACTTTGGGGTGCTTGTGTCTTGCTGATTTTCAATTTTCCCACTTTATCCCCCCATGCGTGGAAGTGCCCTATGCTCTCTAAGCTGTGTTTTTTAGATGTTTCAGGACACACCGTACACTTCTCCAGAGTGGCTGTTGGCAATTTACATCCCGCCCATCAGTGTAGCAAGGCTCCCATTTCTCCATGGCCTGTCCTGCATTTCTGGTTTTGACACTTTTTTCAGCATGGCCCTTTTGACCGATGGGAAGCGAGACTTCTTTGTAGCGCTGATTTGCCTTTCCAGGTTGCTTGGTTGGCCAAAAAGGGCGTATGCGTTTTTTCCTGAATATATTCAGGAAAAAACGCATACGCCCTTTTTGGCCAAGGGCATCATTGTCAACGTTTTGCCGCTTTTCATGTGCTTTAAAGGCGATTCGAATCTACCTCCTGAAATCTGTTTCCTGCAATTCTGCCTTGATTTCAAATCCTCTTCTTTGCCTTTCCTCAATATATTTGTGGACGAGAGTTATCATTTATAACTCTGCAGGTTTGTGAATTGCAGTGCCCTGAAGCTCCATTTTACAAGTCGCTTTTTTGGGAGCTGGCCGCAAAAGCTCAGGATGGCTTCAGGCCCTGTTCTGGTTCCGGGGGGCAGGCTGAGCCTGTGGTTAATTCTTCTTCCTGATGGGAAAATAGAGTGACCTGTGCCTGTCCCAACACCAAGAGCTAGTCTCTCATTGGTTCCCCGTCTTCCCGTTCATCCTCAGGACAAATTGCAACCTGTACGGAACAGGAGGTTAAAGGTGCTGAGGCTCCAAGTAGGGAGATTGCTAGTAAAGTGGCTGGAATGGCGAACCCGAGCACAAGGAGATGAGAAATGAGGTGTGTTTTAGAAACCTTTCCCCATCACACGGTGTACCATCTTCTGGGTTTCTCATGCATGTTTTCGATGTAGGAAGATGCCCTTGAACCTGGAGATTTGGGACCCATGCGATGGGTAGCACGCAGTATTACTTTAAAGGGTCTGCGTTTGCTCACCCAATCTCACCAAACCTCTCAGCCCCAAGAGTGTCCACCCTTATGTATCATCCAGCTGTGGGTCTAGATATGGTCAATCCAGGTTGCATCACAGCCCCTGAACGAATTGTGTAAGAATTTCTCTCTCTTTCCCTGTCTTTGTTTCATGGGTTTTTAAAAGTAATTTATTTTTATAATGGGGTTTAGCTGCTTTTCACGGCTGTGTTTATGCCGCTTTACACCCACTTGACACAGTAACAGAGAGATATCAATACATAGGTTTTAAGATTATTACTAGTCAGATATATTCTTGTGCGGTGAATCGGGCGTGTTGAGTCCAGTTCTCTGAGCAAGGAGTAGGTCTTGTCTATTACATATTGGGTTTATGGAACGGTATCTGAGCTAATTTGAAGCTCTTGTTTTATGTATCACCCCACCTCACCTTTCCCGTTAAGCAGCCATAGTGTGTTTTCTGCATGTGTGACTCTGTTCTGTTTTGTAATTCAGTTCAAGTGTAATGGTTTTTACATTCCCTCTATAAGTGACACCTTATGAGAAGTGTCCTTTTCTGTGTGACTTATTTCACTTAGAATCGTCTTACCTAAATCCACTCATCATGCTGCTACTAGCCTTATGACATTGATTTCATGGCTGAGTGATATTCCATTGTACATAAGGACCACAACTTTTTTATCCATTTTTCGCTTTCCTGGGATATTTAAGGTGGAATGAAGTGGAGGTCTTGTCAACAGAGCAGCCCTAAACTTTGGGGTGCTTGTGTCTTGCTGATTTTCAATTTTCCCACTTTATCCCCCCATGCGTGGAAGTGCCCTGTGCTCTCTAAGCTGTGTTTTTTAGATGTTTCAGGACACACCGTACACTTCTCCAGAGTGGCTGTTGGCAATTTACATCCCGCCCATCAGTGTAGCAAGGCTCCCATTTCTCCATGGCCTGTCCTGCATTTCTGGTTTTGACACTTTTTTCAGCATGGCCCTTTTGACCGATGGGAAACGAGACTTCTTTGTAGCGCTGATTTGCCTTTCCAGGTTGCTTGTTTGGCCAAAAAGGGCGTATGCGTTTTTTCCTGAATATATTCAGGAAAAAACGCATACGCCCTTTTTGGCCAAGGGCATCATTGTCAACGTTTTGCCGCTTTTCATGTGCTTTAAAGGCGATTCGAATCTACCTCCTGAAATCTGTTTCCTGCAATTCTGCCTTGATTTCAAATCCTCTTCTTTGCCTTCCCTCAATATATTTGTGGACGAGAGTTATCATTTATAACTCTGCAGGTTTGTGAATTGCAGTGCCCTGAAGCTCCATTTTACAAGTCGCTTTTTTGGGAGCTGGCCGCAAAAGCGCAGGATGGCTTCAGGCCCTCTTCTGGTTCCGGGGGGCAGGCTGAGCCTGTGGTTAATTCTTCTTCCTGATGGGAAAATAGAGTGACCTGTGCCTGTCCCAACACCAAGAGGTAGTCTCTCATTGGTTCCCCGTCTTCCCGTTCATCCTCAGGACAAATTGCAACCTGTACGGAACAGGAGGTTAAAGGTGCTGATGCTCCAAGAAGGGAGATTGCTGGTAAAGTGGCTGGAATGGCGAACCCGAGCACAAGGAGATGAGAAATGAGGTGCGTTTTAGAAACCTTTCCCCATCACACGGTGTACCATCTTCTGGGTTTCTCATGCATGTTTTCGATGTAGGAAGATGCCCTTGAACCTGGAGATTTGGGACCCATGCGATGGGTAGCACGCAGTATTACTTTAAAGGGTCTGCGTTTGCTCACCCAACCTCACCAAACCTCTCAGCCCCAAGAGTGTCCACCCTTATGTCTCATCCAGCTGTGGGTCTAGATATGGTCAATCCAGGTTGCATCACAGCCCCTGAACGAATTGTGTAAGAATTTCTCTCTCTTTCCCTGTCTTTGTTTCATGGGTTTTTAAAAGTAATTTATTTTTATAATGGGGTTTAGATGCTTTTCACGGCTGTGTTTATGCCGCTTTACACCCACTTGACACACTAACAGAGAGATATCAATACATAGGTTTTAAGATTATTACTAGTCAGATATATTCATGTGCGGTGAATCGGGCGTGTTGAGTCCAGTTCTCTGAGCAAGGAGTAGGTCTTGTCTATTACATATTGGGTTTATGGAACGGTATCTGAGCTAATTTGAAACTCTTGTTTTATGTATCACCCCACCTCACCTTTCCCGTTAAGCAGCCATAGTGTGTTTTCTGCATGTGTGACTCTGTTCTGTTTTGTAATTCAGTTCAAGTGTAACGGTTTTTACATTCCCTCTATAAGTGACACCTTATGAGAAGTGTCCTTTTCTGTGTGACTTATTTCACTTAGAATCGTCTTACCTAAATCCACTCATCATGCTGCTACTAGCCTTATGACATTGATTTCATGGCTGAGTGATATTCCATTGTACATAAGGACCACAACTTTTTTATCCATTTTTCGCTTTCCTGGGATATTTAAGGTGGAATGAAGTGGAGGTCCTTGTCAACAGAGCAGCCCTAAACTTTGGGGTGCTTGTGTCTTGCTGATTTTCAATTTTCCCACTTTATCCCCCCATGCGTGTAAGTGCCCTATGCTCTCTAAGCTGTGTTTTTTAGATGTTTCAGGACACACCGTACACTTCTCCAGAGTGGCTGTTGGCAATTTACATCCCGCCCATCAGTGTAGCAAGGCTCCCATTTCTCCATGGCCTGTCCTGCATTTCTGGTTTTGACACTTTTTTCAGCATGGCCCTTTTGACCGATGGGAAGCGAGACTTTTTTGTAGCGCTGATTTGCCTTTCCAGGTTGCTTGGTTGGCCAAAAAGGGCGTATGCGTTTTTTCCTGAATAGATTCAGGAAAAAACGCATACGCCCTTTTTGGCCAAGGGCATCATTGTCAACGTTTTGCCGCTTTTCATGTGCTTTAAAGGCGATTCGAATCTACCTCCTGAAATCTGTTTCCTGCAATTCTGCCTTGATTTCAAATCCTCTTCTTTGCCTTCCCTCAATATATTTGTGGACGAGAGTTATCATTTATAACTCTGCAGGTTTGTGAATTGCAGTGCCCTGAAGCTCCATTTTACAAGTCGCTTTTTTGGGAGCTGGCCGCAAAAGCGCAGGATGGCTTCAGGCCCTGTTCTGGTTCCGGGGGGCAGGCTGAGCCTGTGGTTAATTCTTCTTCCTGATGGGAAAATAGAGTGACCTGTGCCTGTCCCAACACCAAGAGCTAGACTCTCATTGGTTCCCCGTCTTCCCGTTCATCCTCAGGACAAATTGCAACCTGTACGGAACAGGAGTTTAAAGGTGCTGAGGCTCCAAGTAGGGAGATTGCTAGTAAAGTGGCTGGAATGGCGAATCCGAGCACAAGGAGATGAGAAATGAGGTGCGTTTTAGAAACCTTTCCCCATCACACGGTGTACCATCTTCTGGGTTTCTCATGCATGTTTTCGATGTAGGAAGATGCCCTTGAACCTGGAGATTTGGGACCCATGCGATGGGTAGCACGCAGTATTACTTTAAAGGGTCTGCGTTTGCTCACCCAACCTCACCAAACCTCTCAGCCCCAAGAGTGTCCACCCTTATGTCTCATCCAGCTGTGGGTCTAGATATGGTCAATCCAGGTTGCATCACAGCCCCTGAACGAATTGTGTAAGAATTTCTCTCTCTTTCCCTGTCTTTGTTTCATGGGTTTTTAAAAGTAATTTATTTTTATAATGGGGTTTAGATGCTTTTCACGGCTGTGTTTATGCCGCTTTACACCCACTTGACACACTAACAGAGAGATATCAATACATAGGTTTTAAGATTATTACTAGTCAGATATATTCATGTGCGGTGAATCGGGCGTGTTGAGTCCAGTTCTCTGAGCAAGGAGTAGGTCTTGTCTATTACATATTGGGTTTATGGAACGGTATCTGAGCTAATTTGAAACTCTTGTTTTATGTATCACCCCACCTCACCTTTCCCGTTAAGCAGCCATAGTGTGTTTTCTGCATGTGTGACTCTGTTCTGTTTTGTAATTCAGTTCAAGTGTAACGGTTTTTACATTCCCTCTATAAGTGACACCTTATGAGAAGTGTCCTTTTCTGTGTGACTTATTTCACTTAGAATCGTCTTACCTAAATCCACTCATCATGCTGCTACTAGCCTTATGACATTGATTTCATGGCTGAGTGATATTCCATTGTACATAAGGACCACAACTTTTTTATCCATTTTTCGCTTTCCTGGGATATTTAAGGTGGAATGAAGTGGAGGTCCTTGTCAACAGAGCAGCCCTAAATTTTGGGGTGCTTGTGTCTTGCTGATTTTCAATTTTCCCACTTTATCCCCCCATGCGTGGAAGTGCCCTATGCTCTCTAAGCTGTGTTTTTTACATGTTTCAGGACACACCGTACACTTCTCCAGAGTGGCTGTTGGCAATTTACATCCCGCCCATCAGTGTAGCAAGGCTCCCATTTCTCCATGGCCTGTCCTGCATTTCTGGTTTTGACACTTTTTTCAGCATGGCCCTTTTGACCGATGGGAAGCGAGACTTCTTTGTAGCGCTGATTTGCCTTTCCAGGTTGCTTGGTTGGCCAAAAAGGGCCTATGCGTTTTTTCCTGAATAGATTCAGGAAAAAACGCATACGCCCTTTTTGGCCAAGGGCATCATTGTCAACGTTTTGCTGCTTTTCATGTGCTTTAAAGGCGATTCGAATCTACCTCCTGAAATCTGTTTCCTGCAATTCTGCCTTGATTTCAAATCCTCTTCTTTGCCTTCCCTCAATATATTTGTGGACGAGAGTTATCATTTATAACTCTGCAGGTTTGTGAATTGCAGTGCCCTGAAGCTCCATTTTACAAGTCGCTTTTTTGGGAGCTGGCCGCAAAAGCGCAGGATGGCTTCAGGCCCTGTTCTGGTTCCGGGGGGCAGGCTGAGCCTGTGGTTAATTCTTCTTCCTGATGGGAAAATAGAGTGACCTGTGCCTGTCCCAACACCAAGAGCTAGACTCTCATTGGTTCCCCGTCTTCCCGTTCATCCTCAGGACAAATTGCAACCTGTACGGAACAGGAGGTTAAAGGTGCTGAGGCTCCAAGTAGGGAGATTGCTAGTAAAGTGGCTGGAATGGCGAATCCGAGCACAAGGAGATGAGAAATGAGGTGCGTTTTAGAAACCTTTCCCCATCACACGGTGTACCATCTTCTGGGTTTCTCATGCATGTTTTCGATGTAGGAAGATGCCCTTGAACCTGGAGATTTGGGACCCATGCGATGGGTAGCACGCAGTATTACTTTAAAGGGTCTGCGTTTGCTCACCCAACCTCACCAAACCTCTCAGCCCCAAGAGTGTCCACCCTTATGTCTCATCCAGCTGTGGGTCTAGATATGGTCAATCCAGGTTGCATCACAGCCCCTGAACGAATTGTGTAAGAATTTCTCTCTCTTTCCCTGTCTTTGTTTCATGGGTTTTTAAAAGTAATTTATTTTTATAATGGGGTTTAGCTGCTTTTCACGGCTGTGTTTATGCCACTTTACACCCACTTGACACACTAACAGAGAGATATCAATACATAGGTTTTAAGATTATTACTAGTCAGATATATTCTTGTGCGGTGAATCGGGCGTGTTGAGTCCAGTTCTCTGAGCAAGGAGTAGGTCTTGTCTATTACATATTGGGTTTATGGAACGGTATCTGAGCTAATTTGAAGCTCTTGTTTTATGTATCACCCCACCTCACCTTTCCCGTTAAGCAGCCATAGTGTGTTTTCTGCATGTGTGACTCTGTTCTGTTTTGTAATTCAGTTCAAGTGTAACGGTTTTTACATTCCCTCTATAAGTGACACCTTATGAGAAGTGTCCTTTTCTGTGTGACTTATTTCACTTAGAATCGTCTTACCTAAATCCACTCATCATGCTGCTACTAGCCTTATGACATTGATTTCATGGCTGAGTGATATTCCATTGTACATAAGGACCACAATTTTTTATCCATTTTTCGCTTTCCTGGGATATTTAAGGTGGAATGAAGTGGAGGTCCTTGTCAACAGAGCAGCCCTAAACTTTGGGGTGCTTGTGTCTTGCTGATTTTCAATTTTCCCACTTTATCCCCCCATGCGTGGAAGTGCCCTATGCTCTCTAAGCTGTGTTTTTTAGATGTTTCAGGACACACCGTACACTTCTCCAGAGTGGCTGTTGGCAATTTACATCCCGCCCATCAGTGTAGCAAGGCTCCCATTTCTCCATGGCCTGTCCTGCATTTCTGGTTTTGACACTTTTTTCAGCATGGCCCTTTTGACCGATGGGAAGCGAGACTTCTTTGTAGCGCTGATTTGCCTTTCCAGGTTGCTTGGTTGGCCAAAAAGGGCGTATGCGTTTTTTCCTGAATAGATTCAGGAAAAAACGCATACGCCCTTTTTGGCCAAGGGCATCATTGTCAACGTTTTGCCGCTTTTCATGTGCTTTAAAGGCGATTCGAATCTACCTCCTGAAATCTGTTTCCTGCAATTCTGCCTTGATTTCAAATCCTCTTCTTTGCCTTCCCTCAATATATTTGTGGACGAGAGTTATCATTTATAACTCTGCAGGTTTGTGAATTGCAGTGCCCTGAAGCTCCATTTTACAAGTCGCTTTTTTGGGAGCTGGCCGCAAAAGCGCAGGATGGCTTCAGGCCCTGTTCTGGTTCCGGGGGGCAGGCTGAGCCTGTGGTTAATTCTTCTTCCTGATGGGAAAATAGAGTGACCTGTGCCTGTCCCAACACCAAGAGCTAGACTCTCATTGGTTCCCCGTCTTCCCGTTCATCCTCAGGACAAATTGCAACCTGTACGGAACAGGAGGTTAAAGGTGCTGAGGCTCCAAGTAGGGAGATTGCTAGTAAAGTGGCTGGAATGGCGAATCCGAGCACAAGGAGATGAGAAATGAGGTGCGTTTTAGAAACCTTTCCCCATCACACGGTGTACCATCTTCTGGGTTTCTCATGCATGTTTTCGATGTAGGAAGATGCCCTTGAACCTGGAGATTTGGGACCCATGCGATGGGTAGCACGCAGTATTACTTTAAAGGGGCTGCGTTTGCTCACCCAACCTCACCAAACTTCACCAAACCTCTCAGCCCCAAGAGTGTCCACCCTTATGTCTCATCCAGCTGTGGGTCTAGATATGGTCAATCCAGGTTGCATCACAGCCCCTGAACGAATTGTGTAAGAATTTCTCTCTCTTTCCCTGTCTTTGTTTCATGGGTTTTAAAAAGTAATTTATTTTTATAATGGGGTTTAGCTGCTTTTCACGGCTGTGTTTATGCCGCTTTACACCCACTTGACACACTAACAGAGAGATATCAATACATAGGTTTTAAGATTATTACTAGTCAGATATATTCTTGTGCGGTGAATCGTGCGTGTTGAGTCCAGTTCTCTGAGCAAGGAGTAGGTCTTGTCTATTACATATTGGGTTTATGGAATGGTATCTGAGCTAATTTGAAGCTCTTGTTTTATGTATCACCCCACCTCACCTTTCCCGTTAAGTAGCCATAGTGTGTTTTCTGCATGTGTGACTCTGTTTTGTTTTGTAATTCAGTTCAAGTGTAACGGTTTTTACATTCCCTCTATAAGTGACACCTTATGAGAAGTGTCCTTTTCTGTGTGACTTATTTCACTTAGAATCGTCTTACCTAAATCCACTCATCATGCTGCTACTAGCCTTATGACATTGATTTCATGGCTGAGTGATATTCCATTGTACATAAGGACCACAATTTTTTATCCATTTTTCGCTTTCCTGGGATATTTAAGGTGGAATGAAGTGGAGGTCCTTGTCAACAGAGCAGCCCTAAACTTTGGGGTGCTTGTGTCTTGCTGATTTTCAATTTTCCCACTTTATCCCCCCATGCGTGGAAGTGCCCTGTGCTCTCTAAGCTGTGTTTTTTAGATGTTTCAGGACACACCGTACACTTCTCCAGAGTGGCTGTTGGCAATTTACATCCCGCCCATCAGTGTAGCAAGGCTCCCATTTCTCCATGGCCTGTCCTGCATTTCTGGTTTTGACACTTTTTTCAGCATGGCCCTTTTGACCGATGGGAAACGAGACTTCTTTGTAGCGCTGATTTGCCTTTCCAGGTTGCTTGGTTGGCCAAAAAGGGCGTATGCGTTTTTTCCTGAATATATTCAGGAAAAAACGCATACGCCCTTTTTGGCCAAGGGCATCATTGTCAACGTTTTGCCGCTTTTCATGTGCTTTAAAGGCGATTCGAATCTACCTCCTGAAATCTGTTTCCTGCAATTCTGCCTTGATTTCAAATCCTCTTCTTTGCCTTCCCTCAATATATTTGTGGACGAGAGTTATCATTTATAACTCTGCAGGTTTGTGAATTGCAGTGCCCTGAAGCTCCATTTTACAAGTCGCTTTTTTGGGAGCTGGCCGCAAAAGCGCAGGATGGCTTCAGGCCCTGTTCTGGTTCCGGGGGGCAGGCTGAGCCTGTGGTTAATTCTTCTTCCTGATGGGAAAATAGAGTGACCTGTGCCTGTCCCAACACCAAGAGCTAGTCTCTCATTGGTTCCCCGTCTTCCCGTTCATCCTCAGGACAAATTGCAACCTGTACGGAACAGGAGGTTAAAGGTGCTGATGCTCCAAGAAGGGAGATTGCTGGTAAAGTGGCTGGAATGGCGAACCCGAGCACAAGGAGATGAGAAATGAGGTGCGTTTTAGAAACCTTTCCCCATCACACGGTGTACCATCTTCTGGGTTTCTCATGCATGTTTTCGATGTAGGAAGATGCCCTTGAACCTGGAGATTTGGGACCCATGCGATGGGTAGCACGCAGTATTACTTTAAAGGGTCTGCGTTTGCTCACCCAACCTCACCAAACCTCTCAGCCCCAAGAGTGTCGACCCTTATGTCTCATCCAGCTGTGGGTCTAGATATGGTCAATCCAGGTTGCATCACAGCCCCTGAACGAATTGTGTAAGAATTTCTCTCTCTTTCCCTGTCTTTGTTTCATGGGTTTTTGAAAGTAATTTATTTTTATAATGGGGTTTAGCTGCTTTTCACGGCTGTGTTTATGCCGCTTTACACCCACTTGACACACTAACAGAGAGATATCAATACATAGGTTTTAAGATTATTACTAGTCAGATATATTCTTGTGCGGTGAATCGGGCGTGTTGAGTCCAGTTCTCTGAGCAACGAGTAGGTTTTGTCTATTACATATTGGGTTTATGGAACGGTATCTGAGCTAATTTGAAGCTCTTGTTTTATGTATCACCCCACCTCACCTTTCCCGTTAAGCAGCCATAGTGTGTTTTCTGCATGTGTGACTCTGTTCTGTTTTGTAATTCAGTTCAAGTGTAACGGTTTTTACATTCCCTCTATAAGTGACACCTTATGAGAAGTGTCCTTTTCTGTGTGACTTATTTCACTTAGAATCGTCTTACCTAAATCCACTCATCATGCTGCTACTAGCCTTATGACATTGATTTCATGGCTGAGTGATATTCCATTGTACATAAGGACCACAACTTTTTTATCCATTTTTCGCTTTCCTGGGATATTTAAGGTGGAATGAAGTGGAGGTCCTTGTCAACAGAGCAGCCCTAAACTTTGGGGTGCTTGTGTCTTGCTGATTTTCAATTTTCCCACTTTATCCCCCCATGCGTGGAAGTGCCCTATGCTCTCTAAGCTGTGTTTTTTAGATGTTTCAGGACACACCGTACACTTCTCCAGAGTGGCTGTTGGCAATTTACATCCCGCCCATCAGTGTAGCAAGGCTCCCATTTCTCCATGGCCTGTCCTGCATTTCTGGTTTTGACACTTTTTTCAGCATGGCCCTTTTGACCGATGGGAAGCGAGACTTCTTTGTAGCGCTGATTTGCCTTTCCAGGTTGCTTGGTTGGCCAAAAACGACGTATGCGTTTTTTCCTGAATAGATTCAGGAAAAAACGCATACGCCCTTTTTGGCCAAGGGCATCATTGTCAACGTTTTGCCGCTTTTCATGTGCTTTAAAGGCGATTCGAATCTACCTCCTGAAATCTGTTTCCTGCAATTCTGCCTTGATTTCAAATCCTCTTCTTTGCCTTCCCTCAATATATTTGTGGACAAGAGTTATCATTTATAACTCTGCAGGTTTGTGAATTGCAGTGCCCTGAAGCTCCATTTTACAAGTCGCTTTTTTGGGAGCTGGCCGCAAAAGCGCAGGATGGCTTCAGGCCCTGTTCTGGTTCCGGGGGGCAGGCTGAGCCTGTGGTTAATTCTTCTTCCTGATGGGAAAATAGAGTGACCTGTGCCTCTCCCAACACCAAGAGCTAGTCTCTCATTGGTTCCCCGTCTTCCCGTTCATCCTCAGGACAAATTGCAACCTGTACGGAACAGGAGGTTAAAGGTGCTGATGCTCCAAGTAGGGAGATTGCTAGTAAAGTGGCTGGAATGGCGAACCCGAGCACAAGAAGATGAGAAATGAGGTGCGTTTTAGAAACCTTTCCCCATCACACGGTGTACCATCTTCTGGGTTTCTCATGCATGTTTTCGATGTAGGAAGATGCCCTTGAACCTGGAGATTTGGGACCCATGCGATGGGTAGCACGCAGTATTACTTTAAAGGGTCTGCGTTTGCTCACCCAACCTCACCAAACCTCACCAAACCTCTCAGCCCCAAGAGTGTCCACCCTTATGTCTCATCCAGCTGTGGGTCTAGATATGGTCAATCCAGGTTGCATCACAGCCCCTGAACGAATTGTGTAAGAATTTCTCTCTCTTTCCCTGTCTTTGTTTCATGGGTTTTTAAAAGTAATTTATTTTTATAATGGGGTTTAGCTGCTTTTCACGGCTGTGTTTATGCCGCTTTACACCCACTTGACACACTAACAGAGAGATATCAATACATAGGTTTTAAGATTATTACTAGTCAGATATATTCTTGTGCGGTGAATCGGGCGTGTTGAGTCCAGTTCTCTGAGCAACGAGTAGGTCTTGTCTATTACATATTGGGTTTATGGAACGGTATCTGAGCTAATTTGAAGCTCTTGTTTTATGTATCACCCCACCTCACCTTTCCCGTTAAGCAGCCATAGTGTGTTTTCTGCATGTGTGACTCTGTTCTGTTTTGTAATTCAGTTCAAGTGTAACGGTTTTTACATTCCCTCTATAAGTGACACCTTATGAGAAGTGTCCTTTTCTGTGTGACTTATTTCACTTAGAATCGTCTTACCTAAATCCACTCATCATGCTGCTACTAGCCTTATGACATTGATTTCATGGCTGAGTGATATTCCATTGTACATAAGGACCACAACTTTTTTATCCATTTTTCGCTTTCCTGGGATATTTAAGGTGGAATGAAGTGGAGGTCCTTGTCAACAGAGCAGCCCTAAACTTTGGGGTGCTTGTGTCTTGCTGATTTTCAATTTTCCCACTTTATCCCCCCATGCGTGGAAGTGCCCTGTGCTCTCTAAGCTGTGTTTTTTAGATGTTTCAGGACACACCGTACACTTCTCCAGAGTGGCTGTTGGCAATTTACATCTCGCCCATCAGTGTAGCAAGGCTCCCATTTCTCCATGGCCTGTCCTGCATTTCTGGTTTTGACACTTTTTTCAGCATGGCCCTTTTGACCGATGGGAAACGAGACTTCTTTGTAGCGCTGATTTGCCTTTCCAGGTTGCTTGGTTGGCCAAAAAGGGCGTATGCGTTTTTTCCTGAATATATTCAGGAAAAAACGCATACGCCCTTTTTGGCCAAGGGCATCATTGTCAACGTTTTGCCGCTTTTCATGTGCTTTAAAGGCGATTCGAATCTACCTCCTGAAATCTGTTTCCTGCAATTCTGCCTTGATTTCAAATCCTCTTCTTTGCCTTCCCTCAATATATTTGTGGACGAGAGTTATCATTTATAAATCTGCAGGTCTGTGAATTGCAGTGCCCTGAAGCTCCATTTTACAAGTCGCTTTTTTGGGAGCTGGCCGCAAAAGCGCAGGATGGCTTCAGGCCCTGTTCCGGTTCCGGGGGGCAGGCTGAGCCTGTGGTTAATTCTTCTTCCTGATGGGAAAATAGAGAGACCTGTGCCTGTCCCAACACCAAGAGCTAGACTCTCATTGGTTCCCCGTCTTCCCGTTCATCCTCAGGACAAATTGCAACCTGTACGGAACAGGAGGTTAAAGGTGCTGATGCTCCAAGAAGGGAGATTGCTGGTAAAGTGGCTGGAATGGCGAACCCGAGCACAAGGAGATGAGAAATGAGGTGCGTTTTAGAAACCTTTCCCCATCACACGGTGTACCATCTTCTGGGTTTCTCATGCATGTTTTCGATGTAGGAAGATGCCCTTGAACCTGGAGATTTGGGACCCATGCGATGGGTAGCACGCAGTATTACTTTAAAGGGGCTGCGTTTGCTCACCCAACCTCACCAAACCTCTCAGCCCCAAGAGTGTCGACCCTTATGTCTCATCCAGCTGTGGGTCTAGATATGGTCAATCCAGGTTGCATCACAGCCCCTGAACGAATTGTGTAAGAATTTCTCTCTCTTTCCCTGTCTTTGTTTCATGGGTTTTTAAAAGTAATTTATTTTTATAATGGGGTTTAGCTGCTTTTCACGGCTGTGTTTATGCCGCTTTACACCCACTTGACACACTAACAGAGAGATATCAATACATAGGTTTTAAGATTATTACTAGTCAGATATATTCTTGTGCGGTGAATCGGGCGTGTTGAGTCCAGTTCTCTGAGCAACGAGTAGGTCTTGTCTATTACATATTGGGTTTATGGAACGGTATCTGAGCTAATTTGAAGCTCTTGTTTTATGTATCACCCCACCTCACCTTTCCCGTTAAGCAGCCATAGTGTGTTTTCTGCATGTGTGACTCTGTTCTGTTTTGTAATTCAGTTCAAGTGTAACGGTTTTTACATTCCCTCTATAAGTGACACCTTATGAGAAGTGTCCTTTTCTGTGTGACTTATTTCACTTAGAATCGTCTTACCTAAATCCACTCATCATGCTGCTACTAGCCTTATGACATTGATTTCATGGCTGAGTGATATTCCATTGTACATAAGGACCACAACTTTTTTATCCATTTTTCGCTTTCCTGGGATATTTAAGGTGGAATGAAGTGGAGGTCCTTGTCAACAGAGCAGCCCTAAACTTTGGGGTGCTTGTGTCTTGCTGATTTTCAATTTTCCCACTTTATCCCCCCATGCGTGGAAGTGCCCTATGCTTTCTAAGCTGTGTTTTTTAGATGTTTCAGGACACACCGTACACTTCTCCAGAGTGGCTGTTGGCAATTTACATCCCGCCCATCAGTGTAGCAAGGCTCCCATTTCTCCATGGCCTGTCCTGCATTTCTGGTTTTGACACTTTTTTCAGCATGGCCCTTTTGACCGATGGGAAGCGAGACTTCTTTGTAGCGCTGATTTGCCTTTCCAGGTTGCTTGGTTGGCCAAAAACGGCGTATGCGTTTTTTCCTGAATAGATTCAGGAAAAAACGCATACGCCCTTTTTGGCCAAGGGCATCATTGTCAACGTTTTGCCGCTTTTCATGTGCTTTAAAGGCGATTCGAATCTACCTCCTGAAATCTGTTTCCTGCAATTCTGCCTTGATTTCAAATCCTCTTCTTTGCCTTCCCTCAATATATTTGTGGACAAGAGTTATCATTTATAACTCTGCAGGTTTGTGAATTGCAGTGCCCTGAAGCTCCATTTTACAAGTCGCTTTTTTGGGAGCTGGCCGCAAAAGCTCAGGATGGCTTCAGGCCCTGTTCTGGTTCCGGGGGGCAGGCTGAGCCTGTGGTTAATTCTTCTTCCTGATGGGAAAATAGAGTGACCTGTGCCTGTCCCAACACCAAGAGCTAGTCTCTCATTGGTTCCCCGTCTTCCCGTTCATCCTCAGGACAAATTGCAACCTGTACGGAACAGGAGGTTAAAGGTGCTGAGGCTCCAAGTAGGGAGATTGCTAGTAAAGTGGCTGGAATGGCGAACCCGAGCACAAGGAGATGAGAAATGAGGTGTGTTTTAGAAACCTTTCCCCATCACACGGTGTACCATCTTCTGGGTTTCTCATGCATGTTTTCGATGTAGGAAGATGCCCTTGAACCTGGAGATTTGGGACCCATGCGATGGGTAGCACGCAGTATTACTTTAAAGGGTCTGCGTTTGCTCACCCAACCTCACCAAACCTCTCAGCCCCAAGAGTGTCCACCCTTATGTCTCATCCAGCTGTGGGTCTAGATATGGTCAATCCAGGTTGCATCACAGCCCCTGAACGAATTGTGTAAGAATTTCTCTCTCTTTCCCTGTCTTTGTTTCATGGGTTTTTAAAAGTAATTTATTTTTATAATGGGGTTTAGCTGCTTTTCATGGCTGTGTTTATGCCGCTTTACACCCACTTGACACACTAACAGAGAGATATCAATACATAGGTTTTAAGATTATTACTAGTCAGATATATTCTTGTGCGGTGAATCGGGCGTGTTGAGTCCAGTTCTCTGAGCAAGGAGTAGGTCTTGTCTATTACATATTGGGTTTATGGAACGGTATCTGAGCTAATTTGAAGCTCTTGTTTTATGTATCACCCCACCTCACCTTTCCCGTTAAGCAGCCATAGTGTGTTTTCTGCATGTGTGACTCTGTTCTGTTTTGTAATTCAGTTCAAGTGTAACGGTTTTTACATTCCCTCTATAAGTGACACCTTATGAGAAGTGTCCTTTTCTGTGTGACTTATTTCACTTAGAATCGTCTTACCTAAATCCACTCATCATGCTGCTACTAGCCTTATGACATTGATTTCATGGCTGAGTGATATTCCATTGTACATAAGGACCACAACTTTTTTATCCATTTTTCGCTTTCCTGGGATATTTAAGGTGGAATGAAGTGGAGGTCTTGTCAACAGAGCAGCCCTAAACTTTGGGGTGCTTGTGTCTTGCTGATTTTCAATTTTCGCACTTTATCCCCCCATGCGTGGAAGTGCCCTGTGCTCTCTAAGCTCTGTTTTTTAGATGTTTCAGGACACACCGTACACTTCTCCAGAGTGGCTGTTGGCAATTTACATCCCGCCCATCAGTGTAGCAAGGCTCCCATTTCTCCATGGCCTGTCCTGCATTTCTGGTTTTGACACTTTTTTCAGCATGGCCCTTTTGACCGATGGGAAACGAGACTTCTTTGTAGCGCTGATTTGCCTTTCCAGGTTGCTTGGTTGGCCAAAAAGGGCGTATGCGTTTTTTCCTGAATATATTCAGGAAAAAACGCATACGCCCTTTTTGGCCAAGGGCATCATTGTCAACGTTTTGCCGCTTTTCATGTGCTTTAAAGGCGATTCGAATCTACCTCCTGAAATCTGTTTCCTGCAATTCTGCCTTGATTTCAAATCCTCTTCTTTGCCTTCCCTCAATATATTTGTGGACGAGAGTTATCATTTATAACTCTGCAGGTTTGTGAATTGCAGTGCCCTGAAGCTCCATTTTACAAGTCGCTTTTTTGGGAGCTGGCCGCAAAAGCGCAGGATGGCTTCAGGCCCTCTTCTGGTTCCGGGGGGCAGGCTGAGCCTGTGGTTAATTCTTCTTCCTGATGGGAAAATAGAGTGACCTGTGCCTGTCCCAACACCAAGAGCTAGTCTCTCATTGGTTCCCCGTCTTCCCGTTCATCCTCAGGACAAATTGCAACCTGTACGGAACAGGAGGTTAAAGGTGCTGATGCTCCAAGAAGGGAGATTGCTGGTAAAGTGGCTGGAATGGCGAACCCGAGCACAAGGAGATGAGAAATGAGGTGCGTTTTAGAAACCTTTCCCCATCACACGGTGTACCATCTTCTGGGTTTCTCATGCATGTTTTCGATGTAGGAAGATGCCCTTGAACCTGGAGATTTGGGACCCATGCGATGGGTAGCACGCAGTATTACTTTAAAGGGTCTGTGTTTGCTCACCCAACCTCACCAAACCTCACCAAACCTCTCAGCCCCAAGAGTGTCCACCCTTATGTCTCATCCAGCTGTGGGTCTAGATATGGTCAATCCAGGTTGCATCACAGCCCCTGAACGAATTGTGTAAGAATTTCTCTCTCTTTCCCTGTCTTTGTTTCATGGGTTTTTAAAAGTAATTTATTTTTATAATGGGGTTTAGCTGCTTTTCACGGCTGTGTTTATGCCGCTTTACACCCACTTGACACACTAACAGAGAGATATCAATACATAGGTTTTAAGATTATTACTAGTCAGATATATTCTTGTGCGGTGAATCGTGCGTGTTGAGTCCAGTTCTCTGAGCAAGGAGTAGGTCTTGTCTATTACATATTGGGTTTATGGAATGGTATCTGAGCTAATTTGAAGCTCTTGTTTTATGTATCACCCCACCTCACCTTTCCCGTTAAGCAGCCATAGTGTGTTTTCTGCATGTGTGACTCTGTTCTGTTTTGTAATTCAGTTCAAGTGTAACGGTTTTTACATTCCCTCTATAAGTGACACCTTATGAGAAGTGTCCTTTTCTGTGTGACTTATTTCACTTAGAATCGTCTTACCTAAATCCACTCATCATGCTGCTACTAGCCTTATGACATTGATTTCATGGCTGAGTGATATTCCATTGTACATAAGGACCACAACTTTTTTATCCATTTTTCGCTTTCCTGGGATATTTAAGGTGGAATGAAGTGGAGGTCCTTGTCAACAGAGCAGCCCTAAACTTTGGGGTGCTTGTGTCTTGCTGATTTTCAATTTTCCCACTTTATCCCCCCATGCGTGGAAGTGCCCTGTGCTCTCTAAGCTGTGTTTTTTAGATGTTTCAGGACACACCGTACACTTCTCCAGAGTGGCTGTTGGCAATTTACATCTCGCCCATCAGTGTAGCAAGGCTCCCATTTCTCCATGGCCTGTCCTGCATTTCTGGTTTTGACACTTTTTTCAGCATGGCCCTTTTGACCGATGGGAAACGAGACTTCTTTGTAGCGCTGATTTGCCTTTCCAGGTTGCTTGGTTGGCCAAAAAGGGCGTATGCGTTTTTTCCTGAATATATTCAGGAAAAAACGCATACGCCCTTTTTGGCCAAGGGCATCATTGTCAACGTTTTGCCGCTTTTCATGTGCTTTAAAGGCGATTCGAATCTACCTCCTGAAATCTGTTTCCTGCAATTCTGCCTTGATTTCAAATCCTCTTCTTTGCCTTCCCTCAATATATTTGTGGACGAGAGTTATCATTTATAACTCTGCAGGTTTGTGAATTGCAGTGCCCTGAAGCTCCATTTTACAAGTCGCTTTTTTGGGAGCTGGCCGCAAAAGCGCAGGATGGCTTCAGGCCCTCTTCTGGTTCCGGGGGGCAGGCTGAGCCTGTGGTTAATTCTTCTTCCTGATGGGAAAATAGAGTGACCTGTGCCTGTCCCAACACCAAGAGCTAGTCTCTCATTGGTTCCCCGTCTTCCCGTTCATCCTCAGGACAAATTGCAACCTGTACGGAACAGGAGGTTAAAGGTGCTGATGCTCCAAGAAGGGAGATTGCTGGTAAAGTGGCTGGAATGGCGAACCCGAGCACAAGGAGATGAGAAATGAGGTGCGTTTTAGAAACCTTTCCCCATCACACGGTGTACCATCTTCTGGGTTTCTCATGCATGTTTTCGATGTAGGAAGATGCCCTTGAACCTGGAGATTTGGGACCCATGCGATGGGTAGCACGCAGTATTACTTTAAAGGGTCTGCGTTTGCTCACCCAACCTCACCAAACCTCACCAAACCTCTCAGCCCCAAGAGTGTCCACCCTTATGTCTCATCCAGCTGTGGGTCTAGATATGGTCAATCCAGGTTGCATCACAGCCCCTGAACGAATTGTGTAAGAATTTCTCTCTCTTTCCCTGTCTTTGTTTCATGGGTTTTTAAAAGTAATTTATTTTTATAATGGGGTTTAGCTGCTTTTCACGGCTGTGTTTATGCCGCTTTACACCCACTTGACACACTAACAGAGAGATATCAATACATAGGTTTTAAGATTATTACTAGTCAGATATATTCTTGTGCGGTGAATCGTGCGTGTTGAGTCCAGTTCTCTGAGCAAGGAGTAGGTCTTGTCTATTACATATTGGGTTTATGGAATGGTATCTGAGCTAATTTGAAGCTCTTGTTTTATGTATCACCCCACCTCACCTTTCCCGTTAAGCAGCCATAGTGTGTTTTCTGCATGTGTGACTCTGTTCTGTTTTGTAATTCAGTTCAAGTGTAACGGTTTTTACATTCCCTCTATAAGTGACACCTTATGAGAAGTGTCCTTTTCTGTGTGACTTATTTCACTTAGAATCGTCTTACCTAAATCCACTCATCATGCTGCTACTAGCCTTATGACATTGATTTCATGGCTGAGTGATATTCCATTGTACATAAGGACCACAACTTTTTTATCCATTTTTCGCTTTCCTGGGATATTTAAGGTGGAATGAAGTGGAGGTCCTTGTCAACAGAGCAGCCCTAAACTTTGGGGTGCTTGTGTCTTGCTGATTTTCAATTTTCCCACTTTATCCCCCCATGCGTGGAAGTGCCCTGTGCTCTCTAAGCTGTGTTTTTTAGATGTTTCAGGACACACCGTACACTTCTCCAGAGTGGCTGTTGGCAATTTACATCTCGCCCATCAGTGTAGCAAGGCTCCCATTTCTCCATGGCCTGTCCTGCATTTCTGGTTTTGACACTTTTTTCAGCATGGCCCTTTTGACCGATGGGAAACGAGACTTCTTTGTAGCGCTGATTTGCCTTTCCAGGTTGCTTGGTTGGCCAAAAAGGGCGTATGCGTTTTTTCCTGAATATATTCAGGAAAAAACACATACGCCCTTTTTGGCCAAGGGCATCATTGTCAACGTTTTGCCGCTTTTCATGTGCTTTAAAGGCGATTCGAATCTACCTCCTGAAATCTGTTTCCTGCAATTCTGCCTTGATTTCAAATCCTCTTCTTTGCCTTCCCTCAATATATTTGTGGACGAGAGTTATCATTTATAACTCTGCAGGTTTGTGAATTGCAGTGCCCTGAAACTCCATTTTACAAGTCGCTTTTTTGGGAGCTGGCCGCAAAAGCGCAGGATGGCTTCAGGCCCTGTTCTGGTTCCGGGGGGCAGGCTGAGCCTGTGGTTAATTCTTCTTCCTGATGGGAAAATAGAGAGACCTGTGCCTGTCCCAACACCAAGAGCTAGACTCTCATTGGTTCCCCGTCTTCCCGTTCATCCTCAGGACAAATTGCAACCTGTACGGAACAGGAGGTTAAAGGTGCTGATGCTCCAAGAAGGGAGATTGCTTGTAAAGTGGCTGGAATGGCGAACCCGAGCACAAGGAGATGAGAAATGAGGTGCGTTTTAGAAACCTTTCCCCATCACACGGTGTACCATCTTCTGGGTTTCTCATGCATGTTTTCGATGAAGGAAGATGCCCTTGAACCTGGAGATTTGGGACCCATGCGATGGGTAGCACGCAGTATTACTTTAAAGGGTCTGCGTTTGCTCACCCAACCTCACCAAACCTCTCAGCCCCAAGAGTGTCGACCCTTATGTCTCATCCAGCTGTGGGTCTAGATATGGTCAATCCAGGTTGCATCACAGCCCCTGAACGAATTGTGTAAGAATTTCTCTCTCTTTCCCTGTCTTTGTTTCATGGGTTTTTAAAAGTAATTTATTTTTATAATGCGGTTTAGCTGCTTTTCACGGCTGTGTTTATGCCGCTTTACACCCACTTGACACACTAACAGAGAGATATCAATACATAGGTTTTAAGATTATTACTAGTCAGATATATTCTTGTGCGGTGAATCGGGCGTGTTGAGTCCAGTTCTCTGAGCAACGAGTAGGTCTTGTCTATTACATATTGGGTTTATGGAACGGTATCTGAGCTAATTTGAAGCTCTTGTTTTATGTATCACCCCACCTCACCTTTCCCGTTAAGCAGCCATAGTGTGTTTTCTGCATGTGTGACTCTGTTCTGTTTTGTAATTCAGTTCAAGTGTAACGGTTTTTACATTCCCTCTATAAGTGACACCTTATGAGAAGTGTCCTTTTCTGTGTGACTTATTTCACTTAGAATCGTCTTACCTAAATCCACTCATCATGCTGCTACTAGCCTTATGACATTGATTTCATGGCTGAGTGATATTCCATTGTACATAAGGACCACAACTTTTTTATCCATTTTTCGCTTTCCTGGGATATTTAAGGTGGAATGAAGTGGAGGTCCTTGTCAACAGAGCAGCCCTAAACTTTGGGGTGCTTGTGTCTTGCTGATTTTCAATTTTCCCACTTTATCCCCCCATGCGTGGAAGTGCCCTATGCTTTCTAAGCTGTGTTTTTTAGATGTTTCAGGACACACCGTACACTTCTCCAGAGTGGCTGTTGGCAATTTACATCCCGCCCATCAGTGTAGCAAGGCTCCCATTTCTCCATGGCCTGTCCTGCATTTCTAGTTTTGACACTTTTTTCAGCATGGCCCTTTTGACCGATGGGAAGCGAGACTTCTTTGTAGCGCTGATTTGCCTTTCCAGGTTGCTTGGTTGGCCAAAAACGGCATATGCGTTTTTTCCTGAATATATTCAGGAAAAAACGCATACGCCCTTTTTGGCCAAGGGCATCATTGTCAACGTTTTGCCGCTTTTCATGTGCTTTAAAGGCGATTCGAATCTACCTCCTGAAATCTGTTTCCTGCAATTCTGCCTTGATTTCAAATCCTCTTCTTTGCCTTCCCTCAATATATTTGTGGACGAGAGTTATCATTTATAACTCTGCAGGTTTGTGAATTGCAGTGCCCTGAAGCTCCATTTTACAAGTCGCTTTTTTGGGAGCTGGCCGCAAAAGCGCAGGATGGCTTCAGGCCCTCTTCTGGTTCCGGGGGGCAGGCTGAGCCTGTGGTTAATTCTTCTTCCTGATGGGAAAATAGAGTGACCTGTGCCTGTCCCAACACCAAGAGCTAGTCTCTCATTGGTTCCCCGTCTTCCCGTTCATCCTCAGGACAAATTGCAACCTGTACGGAACAGGAGGTTAAAGGTGCTGATGCTCCAAGAAGGGAGATTGCTGGTAAAGTGGCTGGAATGGCGAACCCGAGCACAAGGAGATGAGAAATGAGGTGCGTTTTAGAAACCTTTCCCCATCACACGGTGTACCATCTTCTGGGTTTCTCATGCATGTTTTCGATGTAGGAAGATGCCCTTGAACCTGGAGATTTGGGACCCATGCGATGGGTAGCACGCAGTATTACTTTAAAGGGTCTGCGTTTGCTCACCCAACCTCACCAAACCTCACCAAACCTCTCAGCCCCAAGAGTGTCCACCCTTATGTCTCATCCAGCTGTGGGTCTAGATATGGTCAATCCAGGTTGCATCACAGCCCCTGAACGAATTGTGTAAGAATTTCTCTCTCTTTCCCTGTCTTTGTTTCATGGGTTTTTAAAAGTAATTTATTTTTATAATGGGGTTTAGCTGCTTTTCACGGCTGTGTTTATGCCGCTTTACACCCACTTGACACACTAACAGAGAGATATCAATACATAGGTTTTAAGATTATTACTAGTCAGATATATTCTTGTGCGGTGAATCGTGCGTGTTGAGTCCAGTTCTCTGAGCAAGGAGTAGGTCTTGTCTATTACATATTGGGTTTATGGAATGGTATCTGAGCTAATTTGAAGCTCTTGTTTTATGTATCACCCCACCTCACCTTTCCCGTTAAGCAGCCATAGTGTGTTTTCTGCATGTGTGACTCTGTTCTGTTTTGTAATTCAGTTCAAGTGTAACGGTTTTTACATTCCCTCTATAAGTGACACCTTATGAGAAGTGTCCTTTTCTGTGTGACTTATTTCACTTAGAATCGTCTTACCTAAATCCACTCATCATGCTGCTACTAGCCTTATGACATTGATTTCATGGCTGAGTGATATTCCATTGTACATAAGGACCACAACTTTTTTATCCATTTTTCGCTTTCCTGGGATATTTAAGGTGGAATGAAGTGGAGGTCCTTGTCAACAGAGCAGCCCTAAACTTTGGGGTGCTTGTGTCTTGCTGATTTTCAATTTTCCCACTTTATCCCCCCATGCGTGGAAGTGCCCTGTGCTCTCTAAGCTGTGTTTTTTAGATGTTTCAGGACACACCGTACACTTCTCCAGAGTGGCTGTTGGCAATTTACATCTCGCCCATCAGTGTAGCAAGGCTCCCATTTCTCCATGGCCTGTCCTGCATTTCTGGTTTTGACACTTTTTTCAGCATGGCCCTTTTGACCGATGGGAAACGAGACTTCTTTGTAGCGCTGATTTGCCTTTCCAGGTTGCTTGGTTGGCCAAAAAGGGCGTATGCGTTTTTTCCTGAATATATTCAGGAAAAAACGCATACGCCCTTTTTGGCCAAGGGCATCATTGTCAACGTTTTGCCGCTTTTCATGTGCTTTAAAGGCGATTCGAATCTACCTCCTGAAATCTGTTTCCTGCAATTCTGCCTTGATTTCAAATCCTCTTCTTTGCCTTCCCTCAATATATTTGTGGACGAGAGTTATCATTTATAACTCTGCAGGTTTGTGAATTGCAGTGCCCTGAAGCTCCATTTTACAAGTCGCTTTTTTGGGAGCTGGCCGCAAAAGCGCAGGATGGCTTCAGGCCCTCTTCTGGTTCCGGGGGGCAGGCTGAGCCTGTGGTTAATTCTTCTTCCTGATGGGAAAATAGAGTGACCTGTGCCTGTCCCAACACCAAGAGCTAGTCTCTCATTGGTTCCCCGTCTTCCCGTTCATCCTCAGGACAAATTGCAACCTGTACGGAACAGGAGGTTAAAGGTGCTGATGCTCCAAGAAGGGAGATTGCTGGTAAAGTGGCTGGAATGGCGAACCCGAGCACAAGGAGATGAGAAATGAGGTGCGTTTTAGAAACCTTTCCCCATCACACGGTGTACCATCTTCTGGGTTTCTCATGCATGTTTTCGATGTAGGAAGATGCCCTTGAACCTGGAGATTTGGGACCCATGCGATGGGTAGCACGCAGTATTACTTTAAAGGGTCTGCGTTTGCTCACCCAACCTCACCAAACCTCACCAAACCTCTCAGCCCCAAGAGTGTCCACCCTTATGTCTCATCCAGCTGTGGGTCTAGATATGGTCAATCCAGGTTGCATCACAGCCCCTGAACGAATTGTGTAAGAATTTCTCTCTCTTTCCCTGTCTTTGTTTCATGGGTTTTTAAAAGTAATTTATTTTTATAATGGGGTTTAGCTGCTTTTCACGGCTGTGTTTATGCCGCTTTACACCCACTTGACACACTAACAGAGAGATATCAATACATAGGTTTTAAGATTATTACTAGTCAGATATATTCTTGTGCGGTGAATCGTGCGTGTTGAGTCCAGTTCTCTGAGCAAGGAGTAGGTCTTGTCTATTACATATTGGGTTTATGGAATGGTATCTGAGCTAATTTGAAGCTCTTGTTTTATGTATCACCCCACCTCACCTTTCCCGTTAAGCAGCCATAGTGTGTTTTCTGCATGTGTGACTCTGTTCTGTTTTGTAATTCAGTTCAAGTGTAACGGTTTTTACATTCCCTCTATAAGTGACACCTTATGAGAAGTGTCCTTTTCTGTGTGACTTATTTCACTTAGAATCGTCTTACCTAAATCCACTCATCATGCTGCTACTAGCCTTATGACATTGATTTCATGGCTGAGTGATATTCCATTGTACATAAGGACCACAACTTTTTTATCCATTTTTCGCTTTCCTGGGATATTTAAGGTGGAATGAAGTGGAGGTCCTTGTCAACAGAGCAGCCCTAAACTTTGGGGTGCTTGTGTCTTGCTGATTTTCAATTTTCCCACTTTATCCCCCCATGCGTGGAAGTGCCCTGTGCTCTCTAAGCTGTGTTTTTTAGATGTTTCAGGACACACCGTACACTTCTCCAGAGTGGCTGTTGGCAATTTACATCTCGCCCATCAGTGTAGCAAGGCTCCCATTTCTCCATGGCCTGTCCTGCATTTCTGGTTTTGACACTTTTTTCAGCATGGCCCTTTTGACCGATGGGAAACGAGACTTCTTTGTAGCGCTGATTTGCCTTTCCAGGTTGCTTGGTTGGCCAAAAAGGGCGTATGCGTTTTTTCCTGAATATATTCAGGAAAAAACGCATACGCCCTTTTTGGCCAAGGGCATCATTGTCAACGTTTTGCCGCTTTTCATGTGCTTTAAAGGCGATTCGAATCTACCTCCTGAAATCTGTTTCCTGCAATTCTGCCTTGATTTCAAATCCTCTTCTTTGCCTTCCCTCAATATATTTGTGGACGAGAGTTATCATTTATAACTCTGCAGGTTTGTGAATTGCAGTGCCCTGAAACTCCATTTTACAAGTCGCTTTTTTGGGAGCTGGCCGCAAAAGCGCAGGATGGCTTCAGGCCCTGTTCTGGCTCCGGGGGGCAGGCTGAGCCTGTGGTTAATTCTTCTTCCTGATGGGAAAATAGAGAGACCTGTGCCTGTCCCAACACCAAGAGCTAGACTCTCATTGGTTCCCCGTCTTCCCGTTCATCCTCAGGACAAATTGCAACCTGTACGGAACAGGAGGTTAAAGGTGCTGATGCTCCAAGAAGGGAGATTGCTGGTAAAGTGGCTGGAATGGCGAACCCGAGCACAAGGAGATGAGAAATGAGGTGCGTTTTAGAAACCTTTCCCCATCACACGGTGTACCATCTTCTGGGTTTCTCATGCATGTTTTCGATGAAGGAAGATGCCCTTGAACCTGGAGATTTGGGACCCATGCGATGGGTAGCACGCAGTATTACTTTAAAGGGTCTGCGTTTGCTCACCCAACCTCACCAAACCTCTCAGCCCCAAGAGTGTCGACCCTTATGTCTCATCCAGCTGTGGGTCTAGATATGGTCAATCCAGGTTGCATCACAGCCCCTGAACGAATTGTGTAAGAATTTCTCTCTCTTTCCCTGTCTTTGTTTCATGGGTTTTTAAAAGTAATTTATTTTTATAATGGGGTTTAGCTGCTTTTCTCGGCTGTGTTTATTCCGCTTTACACCCACTTGACACACTAACAGAGAGATATCAATACATAGGTTTTAAGATTATTACTAGTCAGATATATTCTTGTGCGGTGAATCGGGCGTGTTGAGTCCAGTTCTCTGAGCAACGAGTAGGTCTTGTCTATTACATATTGGGTTTATGGAACGGTATCTGAGCTAATTTGAAGCTCTTGTTTTATGTATCACCCCACCTCACCTTTCCCGTTAAGCAGCCATAGTGTGTTTTCTGCATGTGTGACTCTGTTCTGTTTTGTAATTCAGTTCAAGTGTAACGGTTTTTACATTCCCTCTATAAGTGACACCTTATGAGAAGTGTCCTTTTCTGTGTGACTTATTTCACTTAGAATCGTCTTACCTAAATCCACTCATCATGCTGCTACTAGCCTTATGACATTGATTTCATGGCTGAGTGATATTCCATTGTACATAAGGACCACAACTTTTTTATCCATTTTTCGCTTTCCTGGGATATTTAAGGTGGAATGAAGTGGAGGTCCTTGTCAACAGAGCAGCCCTAAACTTTGGGGTGCTTGTGTCTTGCTGATTTTCAATTTTCCCACTTTATCCCCCCATGCGTGGAAGTGCCCTATGCTTTCTAAGCTGTGTTTTTTAGATGTTTCAGGACACACCGTACACTTCTCCAGAGTGGCTGTTGGCAATTTACATCCCGCCCATCAGTGTAGCAAGGCTCCCATTTCTCCATGGCCTGTCCTGCATTTCTGGTTTTGACACTTTTTTCAGCATGGCCCTTTTGACCGATGGGAAGCGAGACTTCTTTGTAGCGCTGATTTGCCTTTCCAGGTTGCTTGGTTGGCCAAAAACGGCATATGCGTTTTTTCCTGAATAGATTCAGGAAAAAACGCATACGCCCTTTTTTGCCAAGGGCATCATTGTCAACGTTTTGCCGCTTTTCATGTGCTTTAAAGGCGATTCGAATCTACCTCCTGAAATCTGTTTCCTGCAATTCTGCCTTGATTTCAAATCCTCTTCTTTGCCTTCCCTCAATATATTTGTGGACAAGAGTTATCATTTATAACTCTGCAGGTTTGTGAATTGCAGTGCCCTGAAGCTCCATTTTACAAGTCGCTTTTTTGGGAGCTGGCCGCAAAAGCTCAGGATGGCTTAAGGCCCTGTTCTGGTTCCGGGGGGCAGGCTGAGCCTGTGGTTAATTCTTCTTCCTGATGGGAAAATAGAGTGACCTGTGCCTGTCCCAACACCAAGAGCTAGTCTCTCATTGGTTCCCCGTCTTCCCGTTCATCCTCAGGACAAATTGCAACCTGTACGGAACAGGAGGTTAAAGGTGCTGAGGCTCCAAGTAGGGAGATTGCTAGTAAAGTGGCTGGAATGGCGAACCCGAGCACAAGGAGATGAGAAATGAGGTGTGTTTTAGAAACCTTTCCCCATCACACGGTGTACCATCTTCTGGGTTTCTCATGCATGTTTTCGATGTAGGAAGATGCCCTTGAACCTGGAGATTTGGGACCCATGCGATGGGTAGCACGCAGTATTACTTTAAAGGGTCTGCGTTTGCTCACCCAACCTCACCAAACCTCTCAGCCCCAAGAGTGTCCACCCTTATGTCTCATCCAGCTGTGGGTCTAGATATGGTCAATCCAGGTTGCATCACAGCCCCTGAACGAATTGTGTAAGAATTTCTCTCTCTTTCCCTGTCTTTGTTTCATGGGTTTTTAAAAGTAATTTATTTTTATAATGGGGTTTAGCTGCTTTTCACGGCTGTGTTTATGCCGCTTTACACCCACTTGACACACTAACAGAGAGATATCAATACATAGGTTTTAAGATTATTACTAGTCAGATATATTCTTGTGCGGTGAATCGGGCGTGTTGAGTCCAGTTCTCTGAGCAACGAGTAGGTCTTGTCTATTACATATTGGGTTTATGGAACGGTATCTGAGCTAACTTGAAGCTCTTGTTTTATGTATCACCCCACCTCACCTTTCCCGTTAAGCAGCCATAGTGTGTTTTCTGCATGTGTGACTCTGTTCTGTTTTGTAATTCAGTTCAAGTGTAACGGTTTTTACATTGCCTCTATAAGTGACACCTTATGAGAAGTGTCCTTTTCTGTGTGACTTATTTCACTTAGAATCGTCTTACCTAAATCCACTCATCATGCTGCTACTAGCCTTATGACATTGATTTCATGGCTGAGTGATATTCCATTGTACATAAGGACCACAACTTTTTTATCCATTTTTCGCTTTCCTGGGATATTTAAGGTGGAATGAAGTGGAGGTCCTTGTCAACAGAGCAGCCCTAAACTTTGGGGTGCTTGTGTCTTGCTGATTTTCAATTTTCCCACTTTATCCCCCCATGCATGGAAGTGCCCTATGCTCTCTAAGCTGTGTTTTTTAGATGTTTCAGGACACACCGTACACTTCTCCAGAGTGGCTGTTGGCAATTTACATCCCGCCCATCAGTGTAGCAAGGCTCCCATTTCTCCATGGCCTGTCCTGCATTTCTGGTTTTGACACTTTTTTCAGCATGGCCCTTTTGACCGATGGGAAGCGAGACTTCTTTGTAGCGCTGATTTGCCTTTCCAGGTTGCTTGGTTGGCCAAAAAGGGCGTATGCGTTTTTTCCTGAATATATTCAGGAAAAAACGCATACGCCCTTTTTGGCCAAGGGCATCATTGTCAACGTTTTGCCGCTTTTCATGTGCTTTAAAGGCGATTCGAATCTACCTCCTGAAATCTGTTTCCTGCAATTCTGCCTTGATTTCAAATCCTCTTCTTTGCCTTCCCTCAATATATTTGTGGACGAGAGTTATCATTTATAACTCTGCAGGTTTGTGAATTGCAGTGCCCTGAAGCTCCATTTTACAAGTCGCTTTTTTGGGAGCTGGCCGCAAAAGCTCAGGATGGCTTCAGGCCCTGTTCTGGTTCCGGGGGGCAGGCTGAGCCTGTGGTTAATTCTTCTTCCTGATGGGAAAATAGAGTGACCTGTGCCTGTCCCAACACCAAGAGCTAGTCTCTCATTGGTTCCCCGTCTTCCCGTTCATCCTCAGGACAAATTGCAACCTGTACGGAACAGGAGGTTAAAGGTGCTGAGGCTCCAAGTATGGAGATTGCTAGTAAAGTGGCTGGAATGGCGAACCCGAGCACAAGGAGATGAGAAATGAGGTGTGTTTTAGAAACCTTTCCCCATCACACGGTGTACCATCTTCTGGGTTTCTCATGCATGTTTTCGATGTAGGAAGATGCCCTTGAACCTGGAGATTTGGGACCCATGCGATGGGTAGCACGCAGTATTACTTTAAAGGGTCTGCGTTTGCTCACCCAAGCTCACCAAACCTCTCAGCCCCAAGAGTGTCCACCCTTATGTCTCATCCAGCTGTGGGTCTAGATATGGTCAATCCAGGCTGCATCACAGCCCCTGAACGAATTGTGTAAGAATTTCTCTCTCTTTCCCTGTCTTTGTTTCATGGGTTTTTAAAAGTAATTTATTTTTATAATGGGGTTTAGATGCTTTTCACGGCTGTGTTTATGCCGCTTTACACCCACTTGACACACTAACAGAGAGATATCAATACATAGGTTTTAAGATTATTACTAGTCAGATATATTCATGTGCGGTGAATCGGGCGTGTTGAGCCCAGTTCTCTGAGCAAGGAGTAGGTCTTGTCTATTACATATTGGGTTTATGGAACGGTATCTGAGCTAATTTGAAACTCTTGTTTTATGTATCACCCCACCTCACCTTTCCCGTTAAGCAGCCATAGTGTGTTTTCTGCATGTGTGACTCTGTTCTGTTTTGTAATTCAGTTCAAGTGTAACGGTTTTTACATTCCCTCTATAAGTGACACCTTATGAGAAGTGTCCTTTTCTGTGTGACTTATTTCACTTAGAATCGTCTTACCTAAATCCACTCATCATGCTGCTACTAGCCTTATGACATTGATTTCATGGCTGAGTGATATTCCATTGTACATAAGGACCACAACTTTTTTATCCATTTTTCGCTTTCCTGGGATATTTAAGGTGGAATGAAGTGGAGGTCCTTGTCAACAGAGCAGCCCTAAACTTTGGGGTGCTTGTGTCTTGCTGATTTTCAATTTTCCCACTTTATCCCCCGATGCGTGGAAGTGCCCTATGCTCTCTAAGCTGTGTTTTTTAGATGTTTCAGGACACACCGTACACTTCTCCAGAGTGGCTGTTGGCAATTTACATCCCGCCCATCAGTGTAGCAAGGCTCCCATTTCTCCATGGCCTGTCCTGCATTTCTGGTTTTGACACTTTTTTCAGCATGGCCCTTTTGACCGATGGGAAGCGAGACTTTTTTGTAGCGCTGATTTGCCTTTCCAGGTTGCTTGGTTGGCCAAAAAGGGCGTATGCGTTTTTTCCTGAATAGATTCAGGAAAAAACGCATACGCCCTTTTTGGCCAAGGGCATCATTGTCAACGTTTTGCCGCTTTTCATGTGCTTTAAAGGCGATTCGAATCTACCTCCTGAAATCTGTTTCCTGCAATTCTGCCTTGATTTCAAATCCTCTTCTTTGCCTTCCCTCAATATATTTGTGGACGAGAGTTATCATTTATAACTCTGCAGGTTTGTGAATTGCAGTGCCCTGAAGCTCCATTTTACAAGTCGCTTTTTTGGGAGCTGGCCGCAAAAGCGCAGGATGGCTTCAGGCCCTGTTCTGGTTCCGGGGGGCAGGCTGAGCCTGTGGTTAATTCTTCTTCCTGATGGGAAAATAGAGTGACCTGTGCCTGTCCCAACACCAAGAGCTAGACTCTCATTGGTTCCCCGTCTTCCCGTTCATCCTCAGGACAAATTGCAACCTGTACGGAACAGGAGTTTAAAGGTGCTGAGGCTCCAAGTAGGGAGATTGCTAGTAAAGTGGCTGGAATGGCGAATCCGAGCACAAGGAGATGAGAAATGAGGTGCGTTTTAGAAACCTTTCCCCATCACACGGTGTACCATCTTCTGGGTTTCTCATGCATGTTTTCGATGTAGGAAGATGCCCTTGAACCTGGAGATTTGGGACCCATGCGATGGGTAGCACGCAGTATTACTTTAAAGGGTCTGCGTTTGCTCACCCAACCTCACCAAACCTCTCAGCCCCAAGAGTGTCCACCCTTATGTCTCATCCAGCTGTGGGTCTAGATATGGTCAATCCAGGTTGCATCACAGCCCCTGAACGAATTGTGTAAGAATTTCTCTCTCTTTCCCTGTCTTTGTTTCATGGGTTTTTAAAAGTAATTTATTTTTATAATGGGGTTTAGATGCTTTTCACGGCTGTGTTTATGCCGCTTTACACCCACTTGACACACTAACAGAGAGATATCAATACATAGGTTTTAAGATTATTACTAGTCAGATATATTCATGTGCGGTGAATCGGGCGTGTTGAGTCCAGTTCTCTGAGCAAGGAGTAGGTCTTGTCTATTACATATTGGGTTTATGGAACGGTATCTGAGCTAATTTGAAACTCTTGTTTTATGTATCACCCCACCTCACCTTTCCCGTTAAGCAGCCATAGTGTGTTTTCTGCATGTGTGACTCTGTTCTGTTTTGTAATTCAGTTCAAGTGTAACGGTTTTTACATTCCCTCTATAAGTGACACCTTATGAGAAGTGTCCTTTTCTGTGTGACTTATTTCACTTAGAATCGTCTTACCTAAATCCACTCATCATGCTGCTACTAGCCTTATGACATTGATTTCATGGCTGAGTGATATTCCATTGTACATAAGGACCACAACTTTTTTATCCATTTTTCGCTTTCCTGGGATATTTAAGGTGGAATGAAGTGGAGGTCCTTGTCAACAGAGCAGCCCTAAATTTTGGGGTGCTTGTGTCTTGCTGATTTTCAATTTTCCCACTTTATCCCCCCATGCGTGGAAGTGCCCTATGCTCTCTAAGCTGTGTTTTTTAGATGTTTCAGGACACACCGTACACTTCTCCAGAGTGGCTGTTGGCAATTTACATCCCGCCCATCAGTGTAGCAAGGCTCCCATTTCTCCATGGCCTGTCCTGCATTTCTGGTTTTGACACTTTTTTCAGCATGGCCCTTTTGACCGATGGGAAGCGAGACTTCTTTGTAGCGCTGATTTGCCTTTCCAGGTTGCTTGGTTGGCCAAAAAGGGCCTATGCGTTTTTTCCTGAATAGATTCAGGAAAAAACGCATACGCCCTTTTTGGCCAAGGGCATCATTGTCAACGTTTTGCTGCTTTTCATGTGCTTTAAAGGCGATTCGAATCTACCTCCTGAAATCTGTTTCCTGCAATTCTGCCTTGATTTCAAATCCTCTTCTTTGCCTTCCCTCAATATATTTGTGGACGAGAGTTATCATTTATAACTCTGCAGGTTTGTGAATTGCAGTGCCCTGAAGCTCCATTTTACAAGTCGCTTTTTTGGGAGCTGGCCGCGAAAGCGCAGGATGGCTTCAGGCCCTGTTCTGGTTCCGGGGGGCAGGCTGAGCCTGTGGTTAATTCTTCTTCCTGATGGGAAAATAGAGTGACCTGTGCCTGTCCCAACACCAAGAGCTAGACTCTCATTGGTTCCCCGTCTTCCCGTTCATCCTCAGGACAAATTGCAACCTGTACGGAACAGGAGGTTAAAGGTGCTGAGGCTCCAAGTAGGGAGATTGCTAGTAAAGTGGCTGGAATGGCGAATCCGAGCACAAGGAGATGAGAAATGAGGTGCGTTTTAGAAACCTTTCCCCATCACACGGTGTACCATCTTCTGGGTTTCTCATGCATGTTTTCGATGTAGGAAGATGCCCTTGAACCTGGAGATTTGGGACCCATGCGATGGGTAGCACGCAGTATTACTTTAAAGGGTCTGCGTTTGCTCACCCAACCTCACCAAACCTCTCAGCCCCAAGAGTGTCCACCCTTATGTCTCATCCAGCTGTGGGTCTAGATATGGTCAATCCAGGTTGCATCACAGCCCCTGAACGAATTGTGTAAGAATTTCTCTCTCTTTCCCTGTCTTTGTTTCATGGGTTTTTAAAAGTAATTTATTTTTATAATGGGGTTTAGCTGCTTTTCACGGCTGTGTTTATGCCACTTTACACCCACTTGACACACTAACAGAGAGATATCAATACATAGGTTTTAAGATTATTACTAGTCAGATATATTCTTGTGCGGTGAATCGGGCGTGTTGAGTCCAGTTCTCTGAGCAAGGAGTAGGTCTTGTCTATTACATATTGGGTTTATGGAACGGTATCTGAGCTAATTTGAAGCTCTTGTTTTATGTATCACCCCACCTCACCTTTCCCGTTAAGCAGCCATAGTGTGTTTTCTGCATGTGTGACTCTGTTCTGTTTTGTAATTCAGTTCAAGTGTAACGGTTTTTACATTCCCTTTATAAGTGACACCTTATGAGAAGTGTCCTTTTCTGTGTGACTTATTTCACTTAGAATCGTCTTACCTAAATCCACTCATCATGCTGCTACTAGCCTTATGACATTGATTTCATGGCTGAGTGATATTCCATTGTACATAAGGACCACAATTTTTTATCCATTTTTCGCTTTCCTGGGATATTTAAGGTGGAATGAAGTGGAGGTCCTTGTCAACAGAGCAGCCCTAAACTTTGGGGTGCTTGTGTCTTGCTGATTTTCAATTTTCCCACTTTATCCCCCCATGCGTGGAAGTGCCCTATGCTCTCTAAGCTGTGTTTTTTAGATGTTTCAGGACACACCGTACACTTCTCCAGAGTGGCTGTTGGCAATTTACATCCCGCCCATCAGTGTAGCAAGGCTCCCATTTCTCCATGGCCTGTCCTGCATTTCTGGTTTTGACACTTTTTTCAGCATGGCCCTTTTGACCGATGGGAAGCGAGACTTCTTTGTAGCGCTGATTTGCCTTTCCAGGTTGCTTGGTTGGCCAAAAAGGGCGTATGCGTTTTTTCCTGAATAGATTCAGGAAAAAACGCATACGCCCTTTTTGGCCAAGGGCATCATTGTCAACGTTTTGCCGCTTTTCATGTGCTTTAAAGGCGATTCGAATCTACCTCCTGAAATCTGTTTCCTGCAATTCTGCCTTGATTTCAAATCCTCTTCTTTGCCTTCCCTCAATATATTTGTGGACGAGAGTTATCATTTATAACTCTGCAGGTTTGTGAATTGCAGTGCCCTGAAGCTCCATTTTACAAGTCGCTTTTTTGGGAGCTGGCCGCAAAAGCGCAGGATGGCTTCAGGCCCTGTTCTGGTTCCGGGGGGCAGGCTGAGCCTGTGGTTAATTCTTCTTCCTGATGGGAAAATAGAGTGACCTGTGCCTGTCCCAACACCAAGAGCTAGACTCTCATTGGTTCCCCGTCTTCCCGTTCATCCTCAGGACAAATTGCAACCTGTACGGAACAGGAGTTTAAAGGTGCTGAGGCTCCAAGTAGGGAGATTGCTAGTAAAGTGGCTGGAATGGCGAATCCGAGCACAAGGAGATGAGAAATGAGGTGCGTTTTAGAAACCTTTCCCCATCACACGGTGTACCATCTTCTGGGTTTCTCATGCATGTTTTCGATGTAGGAAGATGCCCTTGAACCTGGAGATTTGGGACCCATGCGATGGGTAGCACGCAGTATTACTTTAAAGGGTCTGCGTTTGCTCACCCAACCTCACCAAACCTCTCAGCCCCAAGAGTGTCCACCCTTATGTCTCATCCAGCTGTGGGTCTAGATATGGTCAATCCAGGTTGCATCACAGCCCCTGAACGAATTGTGTAAGAATTTCTCTCTCTTTCCCTGTCTTTGTTTCATGGGTTTTTAAAAGTAATTTATTTTTATAATGGGGTTTAGATGCTTTTCACGGCTGTGTTTATGCCGCTTTACACCCACTTGACACACTAACAGAGAGATATCAATACATAGGTTTTAAGATTATTACTAGTCAGATATATTCATGTGCGGTGAATCGGGCGTGTTGAGTCCAGTTCTCTGAGCAAGGAGTAGGTCTTGTCTATTACATATTGGGTTTATGGAACGGTATCTGAGCTAATTTGAAACTCTTGTTTTATGTATCACCCCACCTCACCTTTCCCGTTAAGCAGCCATAGTGTGTTTTCTGCATGTGTGACTCTGTTCTGTTTTGTAATTCAGTTCAAGTGTAACGGTTTTTACATTCCCTCTATAAGTGACACCTTATGAGAAGTGTCCTTTTCTGTGTGACTTATTTCACTTAGAATCGTCTTACCTAAATCCACTCATCATGCTGCTACTAGCCTTATGACATTGATTTCATGGCTGAGTGATATTCCATTGTACATAAGGACCACAACTTTTTTATCCATTTTTCGCTTTCCTGGGATATTTAAGGTGGAATGAAGTGGAGGTCCTTGTCAACAGAGCAGCCCTAAATTTTGGGGTGCTTGTGTCTTGCTGATTTTCAATTTTCCCACTTTATCCCCCCATGCGTGGAAGTGCCCTATGCTCTCTAAGCTGTGTTTTTTAGATGTTTCAGGACACACCGTACACTTCTCCAGAGTGGCTGTTGGCAATTTACATCCCGCCCATCAGTGTAGCAAGGCTCCCATTTCTCCATGGCCTGTCCTGCATTTCTGGTTTTGACACTTTTTTCAGCATGGCCCTTTTGACCGATGGGAAGCGAGACTTCTTTGTAGCGCTGATTTGCCTTTCCAGGTTGCTTGGTTGGCCAAAAAGGGCCTATGCGTTTTTTCCTGAATAGATTCAGGAAAAAACGCATACGCCCTTTTTGGCCAAGGGCATCATTGTCAACGTTTTGCTGCTTTTCATGTGCTTTAAAGCCGATTCGAATCTACCTCCTGAAATCTGTTTCCTGCAATTCTGCCTTGATTTCAAATCCTCTTCTTTGCCTTCCCTCAATATATTTGTGGACGAGAGTTATCATTTATAACTCTGCAGGTTTGTGAATTGCAGTGCCCTGAAGCTCCATTTTACAAGTCGCTTTTTTGGGAGCTGGCCGCGAAAGCGCAGGATGGCTTCAGGCCCTGTTCTGGTTCCGGGGGGCAGGCTGAGCCTGTGGTTAATTCTTCTTCCTGATGGGAAAATAGAGTGACCTGTGCCTGTCCCAACACCAAGAGCTAGACTCTCATTGGTTCCCCGTCTTCCCGTTCATCCTCAGGACAAATTGCAACCTGTACGGAACAGGAGGTTAAAGGTGCTGAGGCTCCAAGTAGGGAGATTGCTAGTAAAGTGGCTGGAATGGCGAATCCGAGCACAAGGAGATGAGAAATGAGGTGCGTTTTAGAAACCTTTCCCCATCACACGGTGTACCATCTTCTGGGTTTCTCATGCATGTTTTCGATGTAGGAAGATGCCCTTGAACCTGGAGATTTGGGACCCATGCGATGGGTAGCACGCAGTATTACTTTAAAGGGTCTGCGTTTGCTCACCCAACCTCACCAAACCTCTCAGCCCCAAGAGTGTCCACCCTTATGTCTCATCCAGCTGTGGGTCTAGATATGGTCAATCCAGGTTGCATCACAGCCCCTGAACGAATTGTGTAAGAATTTCTCTCTCTTTCCCTGTCTTTGTTTCATGGGTTTTTAAAAGTAATTTATTTTTATAATGGGGTTTAGCTGCTTTTCACGGCTGTGTTTATGCCACTTTACACCCACTTGACACACTAACAGAGAGATATCAATACATAGGTTTTAAGATTATTACTAGTCAGATATATTCTTGTGCGGTGAATCGGGCGTGTTGAGTCCAGTTCTCTGAGCAAGGAGTAGGTCTTGTCTATTACATATTGGGTTTATGGAACGGTATCTGAGCTAATTTGAAGCTCTTGTTTTATGTATCACCCCACCTCACCTTTCCCGTTAAGCAGCCATAGTGTGTTTTCTGCATGTGTGACTCTGTTCTGTTTTGTAATTCAGTTCAAGTGTAACGGTTTTTACATTCCCTTTATAAGTGACACCTTATGAGAAGTGTCCTTTTCTGTGTGACTTATTTCACTTAGAATCGTCTTACCTAAATCCACTCATCATGCTGCTACTAGCCTTATGACATTGATTTCATGGCTGAGTGATATTCCATTGTACATAAGGACCACAATTTTTTATCCATTTTTCGCTTTCCTGGGATATTTAAGGTGGAATGAAGTGGAGGTCCTTGTCAACAGAGCAGCCCTAAACTTTGGGGTGCTTGTGTCTTGCTGATTTTCAATTTTCCCACTTTATCCCCCCATGCGTGGAAGTGCCCTATGCTCTCTAAGCTGTGTTTTTTAGATGTTTCAGGACACACCGTACACTTCTCCAGAGTGGCTGTTGGCAATTTACATCCCGCCCATCAGTGTAGCAAGGCTCCCATTTCTCCATGGCCTGTCCTGCATTTCTGGTTTTGACACTTTTTTCAGCATGGCCCTTTTGACCGATGGGAAGCGAGACTTCTTTGTAGCGCTGATTTGCCTTTCCAGGTTGCTTGGTTGGCCAAAAAGGGCGTATGCGTTTTTTCCTGAATAGATTCAGGAAAAAACGCATACGCCCTTTTTGGCCAAGGGCATCATTGTCAACGTTTTGCCGCTTTTCATGTGCTTTAAAGGCGATTCGAATCTACCTCCTGAAATCTGTTTCCTGCAATTCTGCCTTGATTTCAAATCCTCTTCTTTGCCTTCCCTCAATATATTTGTGGACGAGAGTTATCATTTATAACTCTGCAGGTTTGTGAATTGCAGTGCCCTGAAGCTCCATTTTACAAGTCGCTTTTTTGGGAGCTGGCCGCAAAAGCGCAGGATGGCTTCAGGCCCTGTTCTGGTTCCGGGGGGCAGGCTGAGCCTGTGGTTAATTCTTCTTCCTGATGGGAAAATAGAGTGACCTGTGCCTGTCCCAACACCAAGAGCTAGACTCTCATTGGTTCCCCGTCTTCCCGTTCATCCTCAGGACAAATTGCAACCTGTACGGAACAGGAGGTTAAAGGTGCTGAGGCTCCAAGTAGGGAGATTGCTAGTAAAGTGGCTGGAATGGCGAATCCGAGCACAAGGAGATGAGAAATGAGGTGCGTTTTAGAAACCTTTCCCCATCACACGGTGTACCATCTTCTGGGTTTCTCATGCATGTTTTCGATGTAGGAAGATGCCCTTGAACCTGGAGATTTGGGACCCATGCGATGGGTAGCACGCAGTATTACTTTAAAGGGTCTGCGTTTGCTCACCCAACCTCACCAAACCTCTCAGCCCCAAGAGTGTCCACCCTTATGTCTCATCCAGCTGTGGGTCTAGATATGGTCAATCCAGGTTGCATCACAGCCCCTGAACGAATTGTGTAAGAATTTCTCTCTCTTTCCCTGTCTTTGTTTCATGGGTTTTTAAAAGTAATTTATTTTTATAATGGGGTTTAGCTGCTTTTCACGGCTGTGTTTATGCCGCTTTACACCCACTTGACACACTAACAGAGAGATATCAATACATAGGTTTTAAGATTATTACTAGTCAGATATATTCTTGTGCGGTGAATCGGGCGTGTTGAGTCCAGTTCTCTGAGCAAGGAGTAGGTCTTGTCTATTACATATTGGGTTTATGGAACGGTATCTGAGATAATTTGAAGCTCTTGTTTTATGTATCACCCCACCTCACCTTTCCCGTTAAGCAGCCATAGTGTGTTTTCTGCATGTGTGACTCTGTTCTGTTTTGTAATTCAGTTCAAGTGTAACGGTTTTTACATTCCCTCTATAAGTGACACCTTATGAGAAGTGTCCTTTTCTGTGTGACTTATTTCACTTAGAATCGTCTTACCTAAATCCACTCATCATGCTGCTACTAGCCTTATGACATTGATTTCATGGCTGAGTGATATTCCATTGTACATAAGGACCACAACTTTTTTATCCATTTTTCGCTTTCCTGGGATATTTAAGGTGGAATGAAGTGGAGGTCTTGTAAACAGAGCAGCCCTAAACTTTGGGGTGCTTGTGTCTTGCTGATTTTCAATTTTCCCACTTTATCCCCCCATGCGTGGAAGTGCCCTGTGCTCTCTAAGCTGTGTTTTTTAGATGTTTCAGGACACACCGTACACTTCTCCAGAGTGGCTGTTGGCAATTTACATCCCGCCCATCAGTGTAGCAAGGCTCCCATTTCTCCATGGCCTGTCCTGCATTTCTGGTTTTGACACTTTTTTCAGCATGGCCCTTTTGACCGATGGGAAACGAGACTTCTTTGTAGCGCTGATTTGCCTTTCCAGGTTGCTTGGTTGGCCAAAAAGGGCGTATGCGTTTTTTCCTGAATATATTCAGGAAAAAACGCATACGCCCTTTTTGGCCAAGGGCATCATTGTCAACGTTTTGCCGCTTTTCATGTGCTTTAAAGGCAATTCGAATCTACCTCCTGAAATCTGTTTCCTGCAATTCTGCCTTGATTTCAAATCCTCTTCTTTGCCTTCCCTCAATATATTTGTGGACGAGAGTTATCATTTATAACTCTGCAGGTTTGTGAATTGCAGTGCCCTGAAGCTCCATTTTACAAGTCGCTTTTTTGGGAGCTGGCCGCAAAAGCGCAGGATGGCTTCAGGCCCTCTTCTGGTTCCGGGGGGCAGGCTGAGCCTGTGGTTAATTCTTCTTCCTGATGGGAAAATAGAGTGACCTGTGCCTGTCCCAACACCAAGAGCTAGTCTCTCATTGGTTCCCCGTCTTCCCGTTCATCCTCAGGACAAATTGCAACCTGTACGGAACAGGAGGTTAAAGGTGCTGATGCTCCAAGAAGGGAGATTGCTGGTAAAGTGGCTGGAATGGCGAACCCGAGCACAAGGAGATGAGAAATGAGGTGCGTTTTAGAAACCTTTCCCCATCACACGGTGTACCATCTTCTGGGTTTCTCATGCATGTTTTCGATGTAGGAAGATGCCCTTGAACCTGGAGATTTGGGACCCATGCGATGGGTAGCACGCAGTATTACTTTAAAGGGTCTGCGTTTGCTCACCCAACCTCACCAAACCTCTCAGCCCCAAGAGTGTCGACCGTTATGTCTCATCCAGCTGTGGGTCTAGATATGGTCAATCCAGGTTGCATCACAGCCCCTGAACGAATTGTGTAAGAATTTCTCTCTCTTTCCCTGTCTTTGTTTCATGGGTTTTTAAAAGTAATTTATTTTTATAATGGGGTTTAGCTGCTTTTCACGGCTGTGTTTATGCTGCTTTACACCCACTTGACACACTAACAGAGAGATATCAATACTAGGTTTTAAAATTATTACTAGTCAGATATATTCATGTGCGGTGAATCGGGCGTGTTGAGTCCAGTTCTCTGAGCAAGGAGTAGGTCTTGTCTATTACAAATTGGGTTTATGGAACGGTATCTGAGCTAATTTGAAACTCTTGTTTTATGTATCACCCCACCTCACCTTTCCCGTTAAGCAGCCATAGTGTGTTTTCTGCATGTGTGACTCTGTTCTGTTTTGTAATTCAGTTCAAGTGTAACGGTTTTTACATTCCCTCTATAAGTGACACCTTATGAGAAGTGTCCTTTTCTGTGTGACTTATTTCACTTAGAATCGTCTTACCTAAATCCACTCATCATGCTGCTACTAGCCTTATGACATTGATTTCATGGCTGAGTGATATTCCATTGTACATAAGGACCACAATTTTTTATCCATTTTTCGCTTTCCTGGGATATTTAAGGTGGAATGAAGTGGAGGTCCTTGTCAACAGAGCAGCCCTAAACTTTGGGGTGCTTGTGTCTTGCTGATTTTCAATTTTCCCACTTTATCCCCCCATGCGTGGAAGTGCCCTGTGCTCTCTAAGCTGTGTTTTTTAGATGTTTCAGGACACACCGTAAACTTCTCCAGAGTGGCTGTTGGCAATTTACATCCCGCCCATCAGTGTAGCAAGGCTCCCATTTCTCCATGGCCTGTCCTGCATTTCTGGTTTTGACACTTTTTTCAGCATGGCCCTTTTGACCGATGGGAAACGAGACTTCTTTGTAGCGCTGATTTGCCTTTCCATGTTGCTTGGTTGGCCAAAAAGGGCGTATGCGTTTTTTCCTGAATATATTCAGGAAAAAACGCATACGCCCTTTTTGGCCAAGGGCATCATTGTCAACGTTTTGCCGCTTTTCATGTGCTTTAAAGGCGATTCGAATCTACCTCCTGAAATCTGTTTCCTGCAATTCTGCCTTGATTTCAAATCCTCTTCTTTGCCTTCCCTCAATATATTTGTGGACGAGAGTTATCATTTATAACTCTGCAGGTTTGTGAATTGCAGTGCCCTGAAGCTCCATTTTACAAGTCGCTTTTTTGGGAGCTGGCCGCAAAAGCGCAGGATGGCTTCAGGCCCTGTTCTGGTTCCGGGGGGCAGGCTGAGCCTGTGGTTAATTCTTCTTCCTGATGGGAAAATAGAGTGACCTGTGCCTGTCCCAACACCAAGAGCTAGTCTCTCATTGGTTCCCCGTCTTCCCGTTCATCCTCAGGACAAATTGCAACCTGTACGGAACAGGAGATTAAAGGTGCTGATGCTCCAAGAAGGGAGATTGCTGGTAAAGTGGCTGGAATGGCGAACCCGAGCACAAGGAGATGAGAAATGAGGTGCGTTTCAGAAACCTTTCCCCATCACACGGTGTACCATCTTCTGGGTTTCTCATGCATGTTTTCGATGTAGGAAGATGCCCTTGAACCTGGAGATTTGGGACCCATGCGATGGGTAGCACGCAGTATTACTTTAAAGGGTCTGCGTTTGCTCACCCAACCTCACCAAACCTCTCAGCCCCAAGAGTGTTGACCGTTATGTCTCATCCAGCTGTGGGTCTAGATATGGTCAATCCAGGTTGCATCACAGCCCCTGAACGAATTGTGTAAGAATTTCTCTCTCTTTCCCTGTCTTTGTTTCATGGGTTTTTAAAAGTAATTTATTTTTATAATGGGGTTTAGCTGCTTTTCACGGCTGTGTTTATGCCGCTTTACACCCACTTGACACACTAACAGAGAGATATCAATACTAGGTTTTAAGATTATTACTAGTCAGATATATTCATGTGCGGTGAATCGGGCGTGTTGAGTCCAGTTCTCTGAGCAAGGAGTAGGTCTTGTCTATTACAAATTGGGTTTATGGAACGGTATCTGAGCTAATTTGAAACTCTTGTTTTATGTATCACCCCACCTCACCTTTCCCGTTAAGCAGCTATACTGTGTTTTCTGCATGTGTGACTCTGTTCTGTTTTGTAATTCAGTTCAAGTGTAACGGTTTTTACATTCCCTCTATAAGTGACACCTTATGAGAAGTGTCCTTTTCTGTGTGACTTATTTCACTTAGAATCGTCTTACCTAAATCCACTCATCATGCTGCTACTAGCCTTATGACATTGATTTCATGGCTGAGTGATATTCCATTGTACATAAGGACCACAACTTTTTTATCCATTTTTCGCTTTCCTGGGATATTTAAGGTGGAATGAAGTGGAGGTCCTTGTCAACAGAGCAGCCCTAAACTTTGGGGTGCTTGTGTCTTGCTGATTTTCAATTTTCCCACTTTATCCCCCCATGCGTGGAAGTGCCCTGTGCTCTCTAAGCTGTGTTTTTTAGATGTTTCAGGACACACCGTAAACTTCTCCAGAGTGGCTGTTGGCAATTTACATCCCGCCCATCAGTGTAGCAAGGCTCCCATTTCTCCATGGCCTGTCCTGCATTTCTGGTTTTGACACTTTTTTCAGCATGGCCCTTTTGACCGATGGGAAACGAGACTTCTTTGTAGTGCTGATTTGCCTTTCCATGTTGCTTGGTTGGCCAAAAAGGGCGTATGCGTTTTTTCCTGAATATATTCAGGAAAAAACGCATACGCCCTTTTTGGCCAAGGGCATCATTGTCAACGTTTTGCCGCTTTTCATGTGCTTTAAAGGCGATTCGAATCTACCTCCTGAAATCTGTTTCCTGCAATTCTGCCTTGATTTCAAATCCTCTTCTTTGCCTTCCCTCAATATATTTGTGGACGAGAGTTATCATTTATAACTCTGCAGGTTTGTGAATTGCAGTGCCCTGAAGCTCCATTTTACAAGTCGCTTTTTTGGGAGCTGGCCGCAAAAGCGCAGGATGGCTTCAGGCCCTCTTCTGGTTCCGGGGGGCAGGCTGAGCCTGTGGTTAATTCTTCTTCCTGATGGGAAAATAGAGTGACCTGTGCCTGTCCCAACACCAAGAGCTAGACTCTCATTGGTTCCCCGTCTTCCCGTTCATCCTCAGGACAAATTGCAACCTGTACGGAACAGGAGGTTAAAGGTGCTGAGGCTCCAAGTAGGGAGATTGCTAGTAACGTGGCTGGAATGGCGAATCCGAGCACAAGGAGATGAGAAATGAGGTGCGTTTTAGAAACCTTTCCCCATCACACGGTGTACCATCTTCTGGGTTTCTCATGCATGTTTTCGATGTAGGAAGATGCCCTTGAACCTGGAGATTTGGGACCCATGCGATGGGTAGCACGCAGTATTACTTTAAAGGGTCTGCGTTTGCTCACCCAACCTCACCCAACCTCTCAGCCCCAAGAGTGTCCACCCTTATGTCTCATCCAGCTGTGGGTCTAGATATGGTCAATCCAGGTTGCATCACAGCCCCTGAACGAATTGTGTAAGAATTTTTCTCTCTTTCCCTGTCTTTGTTTCATGGGTTTTTAAAAGTAATTTATTTTTATAATGGGGTTTAGATGCTTTTCACGGCTGTGTTTATGCCGCTTTACACCCACTTGACACACTAACAGAGAGATATCAATACATAGGTTTTAAGATTATTACTAGTCAGATATATTCATGTGCGGTGAATCGGGCGTGTTGAGTCCAGTTCTCTGAGCAAGGAGTAGGTCTTGTCTATTACATATTGGGTTTATGGAACGGTATCTGAGCTAATTTGAAACTCTTGTTTTATGTATCACCCCACCTCACCTTTCCCGTTAAGCAGCCATAGTGTGTTTTCTGCATGTGTGACTCTGTTCTGTTTTGTAATTCAGTTCAAGTGTATCGGTTTTTACATTCCCTCTATAAGTGACACCTTATGAGAAGTGTCCTTTTCTGTGTGACTTATTTCACTTAGAATCGTCTTACCTAAATCCACTCATCATGCTGCTACTAGCCTTATGACATTGATTTCATGGCTGAGTGATATTCCATTGTACATAAGGACCACAACTTTTTTATCCATTTTTCGCTTTCCTGGGATATTTAAGGTGGAATGAAGTGGAGGTCCTTGTCAACAGAGCAGCCCTAAATTTTGGGGTGCTTGTGTCTTGCTGATTTTCAATTTTCCCACTTTATCCCCCCATGCGTGGAAGTGCCCTATGCTCTCTAAGCTGTGTTTTTTAGATGTTTCAGGACACACCGTACACTTCTCCAGAGTGGCTGTTGGCAATTTACATGCCGCCCATCAGTGTAGCAAGGCTCCCATTTCTCCATGGCCTGTCCTGCATTTCTGGTTTTGACACTTTTTTCAGCATGGCCCTTTTGACCGATGGGAAGCGAGACTTCTTTGTAGCGCTGATTTGCCTTTCCAGGTTGCTTGGTTGGCCAAAAAGGGCGTATGCGTTTTTTCCTGAATAGATTCAGGAAAAAACGCATACGCCCTTTTTGGCCAAGGGCATCATTGTCAACGTTTTGCTGCTTTTCATGTGCTTTAAAGGCGATTCGAATCTACCTCCTGAAATCTGTTTCCTGCAATTCTGCCTTGATTTCAAATCCTCTTCTTTGCCTTCCCTCAATATATTTGTGGACGAGAGTTATCATTTATAACTCTGCAGGTTTGTGAATTGCAGTGCCCTGAAGCTCCATTTTACAAGTCGCTTTTTTGGGAGCTGGCCGCAAAAGCGCAGGATGGCTTCAGGCCCTGTTCTGGTTCCGGGGGGCAGGCTGAGCCTGTGGTTAATTCTTCTTCCTGATGGGAAAATAGAGTGACCTGTGCCTGTCCCAACACCAAGAGCTAGACTCTCATTGGTTCCCCGTCTTCCCGTTCATCCTCAGGACAAATTGCAACCTGGACGGAACAGGAGGTTAAAGGTGCTGAGGCTCCAAGTAGGGAGATTGCTAGTAAAGTGGCTGGAATGGCGAATCCGAGCACAAGGAGATGAGAAATGAGGTGCGTTTTAGAAACCTTTCCCCATCACACGGTGTACCATCTTCTGGGTTTCTCATGCATGTTTTCGATGTAGGAAGATGCCCTTGAACCTGGAGATTTGGGACCCATGCGATGGGTAGCACGCAGTATTACTTTAAAGGGTCTGCGTTTGCTCACCCAACCTCACCAAACCTCTCAGCCCCAAGAGTGTCCACCCTTATGTCTCATCCAGCTGTGGGTCTAGATATGGTCAATCCAGGTTGCATCACAGCCCCTGAACGAATTGTGTAAGAATTTCTCTCTCTTTCCCTGTCTTTGTTTCATGGGTTTTTAAAAGTAATTTATTTTTATAATGGGGTTTAGCTGCTTTTCACGGCTGTGTTTATGCCGCTTTACACCCACTTGACACACTAACAGAGAGATATCAATACATAGGTTTTAAGATTATTACTAGTCAGATATATTCTTGTGCGGTGAATCGGGCGTGTTGAGTCCAGTTCTCTGAGCAAGGAGTAGGTCTTGTCTATTACATATTGGGTTTATGGAACGGGATCTGAGCTAATTTGAAACTCTTGTTTTATGTATCACCCCACCTCACCTTTCCCGTTAAGCAGCCATAGTGTGTTTTCTGCATGTGTGACTCTCTTCTGTTTTGTAATTCAGTTCAAGTGTAACGGTTTTTACATTCCCTCTATAAGTGACACCTCATGAGAAGTGTCCTTTTCTGTGTGACTTATTTCACTTAGAATCGTCTTACCTAAATCCACTCATCATGCTGCTACTAGCCTTATGACATTGATTTCATGGCTGAGTGATATTCCATTGTACATAAGGACCACAATTTTTTATCCATTTTTCGCTTTCCTGGGATATTTAAGGTGGAATGAAGTGGAGGTCCTTGTCAACAGAGCAGCCCTAAACTTTGGGGTGCTTGTGTCTTGCTGATTTTCAATTTTCCCACTTTATCCCCCCATGCGTGGAAGTGCCCTATGCTCTCTAAGCTGTGTTTTTTAGATGTTTCAGGACACACCGTACACTTCTCCAGAGTGGCTGTTGGCAATTTACATCCCGCCCATCACTGTAGCAAGGCTCCCATTTCTCCATGGCCTGTCCTGCATTTCTGGTTTTGACACTTTTTTCAGCATGGCCCTTTTGACCGATGGGAAGCGAGACTTCTTTGTAGCGCTGATTTGCCTTTCCAGGTTGCTTGGTTGGCCAAAAAGTGCGTATGCGTTTTTTCCTGAATAGATTCAGGAAAAAACGCATACGCCCTTTTTGGCCAAGGGCATCATTGTCAACGTTTTGCCGCTTTTCATGTGCTTTAAAGGCGATTCGAATCTACCTCCTGAAATCTGTTTCCTGCAATTCTGCCTTGATTTCAAATCCTCTTCTTTGCCTTCCCTCAATATATTTGTGGACGAGAGTTATCATTTATAACTCTGCAGGTTTGTGAATTGCAGTGCCCTGAAGCTCCATTTTACAAGTCGCTTTTTTGGGAGCTGGCCGCAAAAGCGCAGGATGGCTTCAGGCCCTGTTCTGGTTCCGGGGGGCAGGCTGAGCCTGTGGTTAATTCTTCTTCCTGATGGGAAAATAGAGTGACCTGTGCCTGTCCCAACACCAAGAGCTAGACTCTCATTGGTTCCCCGTCTTCCCGTTCATCCTCAGGACAAATTGCAACCTGTACGGAACAGGAGCTTAAAGGTGCTGAGGCTCCAAGTAGGGAGATTGCTAGTAAAGTGGCTGGAATGGCGAACCCGAGCACAAGGAGATGAGAAATGAGGTGCGTTTTAGAAACCTTTCCCCATCACACGGTGTACCATCTTCTGGGTTTCTCATGCATGTTTTCGATGTAGGAAGATGCCCTTGAACCTGGAGATTTGGGACCCATGCGATGGGTAGCACGCAGTATTACTTTAAAGGGTCTGCGTTTGCTCACCCAACCTCACCAAACCTCTCAGCCCCAAGAGTGTCCACCCTTATGTCTCATCCAGCTGTGGGTCTAGATATGGTCAATCCAGGTTGCATCACAGCCCCTGAACGAATTGTGTAAGAATTTCTCTCTCTTTCCCTGTCTTTGTTTCATGGGTTTTTAAAAGTAATTTATTTTTATAATGGGGTTTAGCTGCTTTTCACGGCTGTGTTTATGCCGCTTTACACCCACTTGACACACTAACAGAGAGATATCAATACATAGGTTTTAAGATTATTACTAGTCAGATATATTCTTGTGCGGTGAATCGGGCGTGTTGAGTCCAGTTCTCTGAGCAAGGAGTAGGTCTTGTCTATTACATATTGGGTTTATGGAACGGGATCTGAGCTAATTTGAAACTCTTGTTTTATGTATCACCCCACCTCACCTTTCCCGTTAAGCAGCCATAGTGTGTTTTCTGCATGTGTGACTCTGTTCTGTTTTGTAATTCAGTTCAAGTGTAACGGTTTTTACATTCCCTCTATAAGTGACACCTTATGAGAAGTGTCCTTTTCTGTGTGACTTATTTCACTTAGAATCGTCTTACCTAAATCCACTCATCATGCTGCTACTAGCCTTATGACATTGATTTCATGGCTGAGTGATATTCCATTGTACATAAGGACCACAATTTTTTATCCATTTTTCGCTTTCCTGGGATATTTAAGGTGGAATGAAGTGGAGGTCCTTGTCAACAGAGCAGCCCTAAACTTTGGGGTGCTTGTGTCTTGCTGATTTTCAATTTTCCCACTTTATCCCCCCATGCGTGGAAGTGCCCTATGCTCTCTAAGCTGTGTTTTTTAGATGTTTCAGGACACACCGTACACTTCTCCAGAGTGGCTGTTGGCAATTTACATCCCGCCCATCACTGTAGCAAGGCTCCCATTTCTCCATGGCCTGTCCTGCATTTCTGGTTTTGACACTTTTTTCAGCATGGCCCTTTTGACCGATGGGAAGCGAGACTTCTTTGTAGCGCTGATTTGCCTTTCCAGGTTGCTTGGTTGGCCAAAAAGTGCGTATGCGTTTTTTCCTGAATAGATTCAGGAAAAAACGCATACGCCCTTTTTGGCCAAGGGCATCATTGTCAACGTTTTGCCGCTTTTCATGTGCTTTAAAGGCGATTCGAATCTACCTCCTGAAATCTGTTTCCTGCAATTCTGCCTTGATTTCAAATCCTCTTCTTTGCCTTCCCTCAATATATTTGTGGACGAGAGTTATCATTTATAACTCTGCAGGTTTGTGAATTGCAGTGCCCTGAAGCTCCATTTTACAAGTCGCTTTTTTGGGAGCTGGCCGCAAAAGCGCAGGATGGCTTCAGGCCCTGTTCTGGTTCCGGGGGGCAGGCTGAGCCTGTGGTTAATTCTTCTTCCTGATGGGAAAATAGAGTGACCTGTGCCTGTCCCAACACCAAGAGCTAGACTCTCATTGGTTCCCCGTCTTCCCGTTCATCCTCAGGACAAATTGCAACCTGTACGGAACAGGAGCTTAAAGGTGCTGAGGCTCCAAGTAGGGAGATTGCTAGTAAAGTGGCTGGAATGGCGAACCCGAGCACAAGGAGATGAGAAATGAGGTGCGTTTTAGAAACCTTTCCCCATCACACGGTGTACCATCTTCTGGGTTTCTCATGCATGTTTTCGATGTAGGAAGATGCCCTTGAACCTGGAGATTTGGGACCCATGCGATGGGTAGCACGCAGTATTACTTTAAAGGGTCTGCGTTTGCTCACCCAACCTCACCAAACCTCTCAGCCCCAAGAGTGTCCACCCTTATGTCTCATCCAGCTGTGGGTCTAGATATGGTCAATCCAGGTTGCATCACAGCCCCTGAACGAATTGTGTAAGAATTTCTCTCTCTTTCCCTGTCTTTGTTTCATGGGTTTTTAAAAGTAATTTATTTTTATAATGGGGTTTAGCTGCTTTTCACGGCTGTGTTTATGCCGCTTTACACCCACTTGACACACTAACAGAGAGATATCAATAAATAGGTTTTAAGATTATTTCTAGTCAGATATATTCTTGTGCGGTGAATCGGGCGTGTTGAGTCCAGTTCTCTGAGCAACGAGTAGGTCTTGTCTATTACATATTGGGTTTATGGAACGGTATCTGAGCTAATTTGAAGCTCTTGTTTTATGTATCACCCCACCTCACCTTTCCCGTTAAGCAGCCATAGTGTGTTTTCTGCATGTGTGACTCTGTTCTGTTTTGTAATTCAGTTCAAGTGTAACGGTTTTTACATTCCCTCTATAAGTGACACCTTATGAGAAGTGTCCTTTTCTGTGTGACTTATTTCACTTAGAATCGTCTTACCTAAATCCACTCATCATGCTGCTACTAGCCTTATGACATTGATTTCATGGCTGAGTGATATTCCATTGTACATAAGGACCACAACTTTTTTATCCATTTTTCGCTTTCCTGGGATATTTAAGGTGGAATGAAGTGGAGGTCCTTGTCAACAGAGCAGCCCTAAACTTTGGGGTGCTTGTGTCTTGCTGATTTTCAATTTTCCCACTTTATCCCCCCATGCGTGGAAGTGCCCTGTGCTCCCTAAGCTGTGTTTTTTAGATGTTTCAGGACACACCGTACCCTTCTCCAGAGTGGCTGTTGGCAATTTACATCCCGCCCATCAGTGTAGCAAGGCTCCCATTTCTCCATGGCCTGTCCTGCATTTCTGGTTTTGACACTTTTTTCAGCATGGCCCTTTTGACCGATGGGAAGCGAGACTTCTTTGTAGCGCTGATTTGCCTTTCCAGGTTGCTTGGTTGGCCAAAAAGGGCGTATGCGTTTTTTCCTGAATATATTCAGGAAAAAACGCATACGCCCTTTTTGGCCAAGGGCATCATTGTCAACGTTTTGCCGCTTTTCATGTGCTTTAAAGGCGATTCGAATCTACCTCCTGAAATCTGTTTCCTGCAATTCTGCCTTGATTTCAAATCCTCTTCTTTGCCTTCCCTCAATATATTTGTGGACGAGAGTTATCATTTATAACTCTGCAGGTTTGTGAATTGCAGTGCCCTGAAGCTCCATTTTACAAGTCGCTTTTTTGGGAGCTGGCCGCAAAAGCGCAGGATGGCTTCAGGCCCTGTTCTGGTTCCGGGGGGCAGGCTGAGCCTGTGGTTAATTCTTCTTCCTGATGGGAAAATAGAGTGACCTGTGCCTGTCCCAACACCAAGAGCTAGACTCTCATTGGTTCCCCGTCTTCCCGTTCATCCTCAGGACAAATTGCAACCTGGACGGAACAGGAGGTTAAAGGTGCTGAGGCTCCAAGTAGGGAAATTGCTAGTAAAGTGGCTGGAATGGCGAATCCGACCACAAGGAGATGAGAAATGAGGTGCGTTTTAGAAACCTTTCCCCATCACACGGTGTACCATCTTCTGGGTTTCTCATGCATGTTTTCGATGTAGGAAGATGCCCTTGAACCTGGAGATTTGGGACCCATGCGATGGGTAGCACGCAGTATTACTTTAAAGGGTCTGCGTTTGCTCACCCAACCTCACCAAACCTCTCAGCCCCAAGAGTGTCCACCCTTATGTCTCATCCAGCTGTGGGTCTAGATATGGTCAATCCAGGTTGCATCACAGCCCCTGAACGAATTGTGTAAGAATTTCTCTCTCTTTCCCTGTCTTTGTTTCATGGGTTTTTAAAAGTAATTTATTTTTATAATGGGGTTTAGCTGCTTTTCACGGCTGTGTTTATGCTGCTTTACACCCACTTGACACACTAACAGAGAGATATCAATACTAGGTTTTAAGATTATTACTAGTCAGATATATTCATGTGCGGTGAATCGGGCGTGTTGAGTCCAGTTCTCTGAGCAAGGAGTAGGTCTTGTCTATTACAAATTGGGTTTATGGAACGGTATCTGAGCTAATTTGAAACTCTTGTTTTATGTATCACCCCACCTCACCTTTCCCGTTAAGCAGCTATAGTGTGTTTTCTGCATGTGTGACTCTGTTCTGTTTTGTAATTCAGTTCAAGTGTAACGGTTTTTACATTCCCTCTATAAGTGACACCTTATGAGAAGTGTCCTTTTCTGTGTGACTTATTTCACTTAGAATCGTCTTACCTAAATCCACTCATCATGCTGCTACTAGCCTTATGACATTGATTTCATGGCTGAGTGATATTCCATTGTACATAAGGACCACAACTTTTTTATCCATTTTTCGCTTTCCTGGGATATTTAAGGTGGAATGAAGTGGAGGTCCTTGTCAACAGAGCAGCCCTAAACTTTGGGGTGCTTGTGTCTTGCTGATTTTCAATTTTCCCACTTTATCCCCCCATGCGTGGAAGTGCCCTGTGCTCTCTAAGCTGTGTTTTTTAGATGTTTCAGGACACACCGTAAACTTCTCCAGAGTGGCTGTTGGCAATTTACATCCCGTCCATCAGTGTAGCAAGGCTCCCATTTCTCCATGGCCTGTCCTGCATTTCTGGTTTTGACACTATTTTCAGCATGGCCCTTTTGACCGATGGGAAACGAGACTTCTTTGTAGCGCTGATTTGCCTTTCCAGGTTGCTTGGTTGGCCAAAAAGGGCGTATGCGTTTTTTCCTGAATATATTCAGGAAAAAACGCATACGCCCTTTTTGGCCAAGGGCATCATTGTCAACGTTTTGCCGCTTTTCATGTGCTTTAAAGGCGATTCGAATCTACCTCCTGAAATCTGTTTCCTGCAATTCTGCCTTGATTTCAAATCCTCTTCTTTGCCTTCCCTCAATATATTTGTGGACGAGAGTTATCATTTATAACTCTGCAGGTTTGTGAATTGCAGTGCCCTGAAGCTCCATTTTACAAGTCGCTTTTTTGGGAGCTGGCCGCAAAAGCGCAGGATGGCTTCAGGCCCTCTTCTGGTTCCGGGGGGCAGGCTGAGCCTGTGGTTAATTCTTCTTCCTGATGGGAAAATAGAGTGACCTGTGCCTGTCCCAACACCAAGAGCTAGTCTCTCATTGGTTCCCCGTCTTCCCGTTCATCCTCAGGACAAATTGCAACCTGTACGGAACAGGAGGTTAAAGGTGCTGATGCTCCAAGAAGGGAGATTGCTGGTAAAGTGGCTGGAATGGCGAACCCGAGCACAAGGAGATGAGAAATGAGGTGCGTTTTAGAAACCTTTCCCCATCACACGGTGTACCATCTTCTGGGTTTCTCATGCATGTTTTCGATGTAGGAAGATGCCCTTGAACCTGGAGATTTGGGACCCATGCGATGGGTAGCACGCAGTATTACTTTAAAGGGTCTGCGTTTGCTCACCCAACCTCACCAAACCTCTCAGCCCCAAGAGTGTCGACCGTTATGTCTCATCCAGCTGTGGGTCTAGATATGGTCAATCCAGGTTGCATCACAGCCCCTGAACGAATTGTGTAAGAATTTCTCTCTCTTTCCCTGTCTTTGTTTCATGGGTTTTTAAAAGTAATTTATTTTTATAATGGGGTTTAGCTGCTTTTCACGGCTGTGTTTATGCCGCTTTACACCCACTTGACACACTAACAGAGAGATATCAATACTAGGTTTTAAGATTATTACTAGTCAGATATATTCATGTGCGGTGAATCGGGCGTGTTGAGTCCAGTTCTCTGAGCAAGGAGTATGTCTTGTCTATTACAAATTGGGTTTATGGAACGGTATCTGAGCTAATTTGAAACTCTTGTTTTATGTATCACCCCACCTCACCTTTCCCGTTAAGCAGCTATAGTGTGTTTTCTGCATGTGTGACTCTGTTCTGTTTTGTAATTCCGTTCAAGTGTAACGGTTTTTACATTCCCTCTATAAGTGACACCTTATGAGAAGTGTCCTTTTCTGTGTGACTTATTTCACTTAGAATCGTCTTACCTAAATCCACTCATCATGCTGCTACTAGCCTTATGACATTGATTTCATGGCTGAGTGATATTCCATTGTACATAAGGACCACAACTTTTTTATCCATTTTTCGCTTTCCTGGGATATTTAAGGTGGAATGAAGTGGAGGTCCTTGTCAACAGAGCAGCCCTAAATTTTGGGGTGCTTGTGTCTTGCTGATTTTCAATTTTCCCACTTTATCCCCCCAGGCGTGGAAGTGCCCTATGCTCTCTAAGCTGTGTTTTTTAGATGTTTCAGGACACACCGTACACTTCTCCAGAGTGGCTGTTGGCAATTTACATGCCGCCCATCAGTGTAGCAAGGCTCCCATTTCTCCATGGCCTGTCCTGCATTTCTGGTTTTGACACTTTTTTCAGCATGGCCCTTTTGACCGATGGGAAGCGAGACTTCTTTGTAGCGCTGATTTGCCTTTCCAGGTTGCTTGGTTGGCCAAAAAGGGCGTATGCGTTTTTTCCTGAATAGATTCAGGAAAAAACGCATACGCCCTTTTTGGCCAAGGGCATCATTGTCAACGTTTTGCCGCTTTTTATGTGCTTTAAAGGCGATTCGAATCTACCTCCTGAAATCTGTTTCCTGCAATTCTGCCTTGATTTCAAATCCTCTTCTTTGCCTTCCCTCAATATATTTGTGGACGAGAGTTATCATTTATAACTCTGCAGGTTTGTGAATTGCAGTGCCCTGAAGCTCCATTTTACAAGTCGCTTTTTTGGGAGCTGGCCGCAAAAGCGCAGGATGGCTTCAGGCCCTGTTCTGGTTCCGGGGGGCAGGCTGAGCCTGTGGTTAATTCTTCTTCCTGATGGGAAAATAGAGTGACCTGTGCCTGTCCCAACACCAAGAGCTAGACTCTCATTGGTTCCCCGTCTTCCCGTTCATCCTCAGGACAAATTGCAACCTGGACGGAACAGGAGGTTAAAGGTGCTGAGGCTCCAAGTAGGGAAATTGCTAGTAAAGTGGCTGGAATGGCGAATCCGAGCACAAGGAGATGAGAAATGAGGTGCGTTTTAGAAACCTTTCCCCATCACACGGTGTACCATCTTCTGGGTTTCTCATGCATGTTTTCGATGTAGGAAGATGCCCTTGAACCTGGAGATTTGGGACCCATGCGATGGGTAGCACGCAGTATTACTTTAAAGGGTCTGCGTTTGCTCACCCAAGCTCACCAAACCTCTCAGCCCCAAGAGTGTCCACCCTTATGTCTCATCCAGCTGTGGGTCTAGATATGGTCAATCCAGGTTGCATCACAGCCCCTGAACGAATTGTGTAAGAATTTCTCTCTCTTTCCCTGTCTTTGTTTCATGGGTTTTTAAAAGTAATTTATTTTTATAATGGGGTTTAGCTGCTTTTCACGGCTGTGTTTATGCCGCTTTACACCCACTTGACACACTAACAGAGAGATATCAATACATAGGTTTTAAGATTATTACTAGTCAGATATATTCTTGTGCGGTGAATCGGGCGTGTTGAGTCCAGTTCTCTGAGCAACGAGTAGGTCTTGTCTATTACATATTGGGTTTATGGAATGGTATCTGAGCTAATTTGAAGCTCTTGTTTTATGTATCACCCCACCTCACCTTTCCCGTTAAGCAGCCATAGTGTGTTTTCTGCATGTGTGACTCTGTTCTGTTTTGTAATTCAGTTCAAGTGTAACGGTTTTTACATTCCCTCTATAAGTGACACCTTATGAGAAGTGTCCTTTTCTGTGTGACTTATTTCACTTAGAATCGTCTTACCTAAATCCACTCATCATGCTGCTACTAGCCTTATGACATTGATTTCATGGCTGAGTGATATTCCATTGTACATAAGGACCACAACTTTTTTATCCATTTTTCGCTTTCCTGGGATATTTAAGGTGGAATGAAGTGGAGGTCCTTGTCAACAGAGCAGCCCTAAACTTTGGGGTGCTTGTGTCTTGCTGATTTTCAATTTTCCCACTTTATCCCCCCATGCGTGGAAGTGCCCTGTGCTCTCTAAGCTGTGTTTTTTAGATGTTTCAGGACACACCGTAAACTTCTCCAGAGTGGCTGTTGGCAATTTACATCCCGTCCATCAGTGTAGCAAGGCTCCCATTTCTCCATGGCCTGTCCTGCATTTCTGGTTTTGACACTTTTTTCAGCATGGCCCTTTTGACCGATGGGAAACGAGACTTCTTTGTAGCGCTGATTTGCCTTTCCAGGTTGCTTGGTTGGCCAAAAAGGGCGTATGCGTTTTTTCCTGAATATATTCAGGAAAAAACGCATACGCCCTTTTTGGCCAAGGGCATCATTGTCAACGTTTTGCCGCTTTTCATGTGCTTTAAAGGCGATTCGTATCTACCTCCTGAAATCTGTTTCCTGCAATTCTGCCTTGATTTCAAATCCTCTTCTTTGCCTTCCCTCAATATATTTGTGGACGAGAGTTATCATTTATAACTCTGCAGGTTTGTGAATTGCAGTGCCCTGAAGCTCCATTTTACAAGTCGCTTTTTTGGGAGCTGGCCGCAAAAGCGCAGGATGGCTTCAGGCCCTCTTCTGGTTCCGGGGGGCAGGCTGAGCCTGTGGTTAATTCTTCTTCCTGATGGGAAAATAGAGTGACCTGTGCCTGTCCCAACACCAAGAGCTAGTCTCTCATTGGTTCCCCGTCTTCCCGTTCATCCTCAGGACAAATTGCAACCTGTACGGAACAGGAGGTTAAAGGTGCTGATGCTCCAAGAAGGGAGATTGCTGGTAAAGTGGCTGGAATGGCGAACCCGAGCACAAGGAGATGAGAAATGAGGTGCGTTTTAGAAACCTTTCCCCATCACACGGTGTACCATCTTCTGGGTTTCTCATGCATGTTTTCGATGTAGGAAGATTCCCTTCAACCTGGAGATTTGGGACCCATGCGATGGGTAGCACGCAGTATTACTTTAAAGGGTCTGCGTTTGCTCACCCAACCTCACCAAACCTCTCAGCCCCAAGAGTGTCGACCGTTATGTCTCATCCAGCTGTGGGTCTAGATATGGTCAATCCAGGTTGCATCACAGCCCCTGAACGAATTGTGTAAGAATTTCTCTCTCTTTCCCTGTCTTTGTTTCATGGGTTTTTAAAAGTAATTTATTTTTATAATGGGGTTTAGCTGCTTTTCACGGCTGTGTTTATGCCGCTTTACACCCACTTGACACACTAACAGAGAGATATCAATACTAGGTTTTAAGATTATTACTAGTCAGATATATTCATGTGCGGTGAATCGGGCGTGTTGAGTCCAGTTCTCTGAGCAAGGAGTAGGTCTTGTCTATTACAAATTGGGTTTATGGAACGGTATCTGAGCTAATTTGAAACTCTTGTTTTATGTATCACCCCACCTCACCTTTCCCGTTAAGCAGCTATAGTGTGTTTTCTGCATGTGTGACTCTGTTCTGTTTTGTAATTCCGTTCAAGTGTAACGGTTTTTACATTCCCTCTATAAGTGACACCTTATGAGAAGTGTCCTTTTCTGTGTGACTTATTTCACTTAGAATCGTCTTACCTAAATCCACTCATCATGCTGCTAGTAGCCTTATGACATTGATTTCATGGCTGAGTGATATTCCATTGTACATAAGGACCACAACTTTTTTATCCATTTTTCGCTTTCCTGGGATATTTAAGGTGGAATGAAGTGGAGGTCCTTGTCAACAGAGCAGCCCTAAACTTTGTGGTGCTTGTGTCTTGCTGATTTTCAATTTTCCCACTTTATACCCCCATGCGTGGAAGTGCCCTATGCTCTCTAAGCTGTGTTTTATAGATGTTTCAGGACACACCGTACCCTTCTCCAGAGTGGCTGTTGGAAATTTACATCCCGCCCATCAGTGTAGCAAGGCTCCCATTTCTCCATGGCCTGTCCTGCATTTCTGGTTTTGACACATTTTTCAGCATGGCCCTTTTGACCGATGGGAAACGAGACTTCTTTGTAGCGCTGATTTGCCTTTCCAGGTTGCTTGGTTGGCCAAAAAGGGCGTATGCGTTTTTTCCTGAATATATTCAGGAAAAAAGGCATACGCCCTTTTTGGCCAAGGGCATCATTGTCAACGTTTTGCCCCTTTTCATGTGCTTTAAAGGCGATTCGAATCTACCTCCTGAAATCTGTTTCCTGCAATTCTGCCTTGATTTCAAATCCTCTTCTTTGCCTTCCCTCAATATATTTGTGGACGAGAGTTATCATTTATAACTCTGCAGGTTTGTGAATTGCAGTGCCCTGAAGCTCCATTTTACAAGTCGCTTTTTTGGGAGCTGGCCGCAAAAGCGCAGGATGGCTTCAGGCCCTGTTCTGGTTCCGGGGGGCAGGCTGAGCCTGTGGTTAATTCTTCTTCCTGATGGGAAAATAGAGTGACCTGTGCCTGTCCCAACACCAAGAGCTAGACTCTCATTGGTTCCCCGTCTTCCCGTTCATCCTCAGGACAAATTGCAACCTGTACGGAACAGGAGGTTAAAGGTGCTGAGGCTCCAAGTAGGGAGATTGCTAGTAAAGTGGCTGGAATGGCGAATCCGAGCACAAGGAGATGAGAAATGAGGTGCGTTTTAGAAACCTTTCCCCATCACACGGTGTACCATCTTCTGGGTTTCTCATGCATGTTTTCGATGTAGGAAGATGCCCTTGAACCTGGAGATTTGGGACCCATGCGATGGGTAGCACGCAGTATTACTTTAAAGGGTCTGCGTTTGCTCACCCAACCTCACCAAACCTCTCAGCCCCAAGAGTGTCCACCCTTATGTCTCATCCAGCTGTGGGTCTAGATATGGTCAATCCAGGTTGCATCACAGCCCCTGAACGAATTGTGTAAGAATTTCTCTCTCTTTCCCTGTCTTTGTTTCATGGGTTTTTAAAAGTAATTTATTTTTATAATGGGGTTTAGCTGCTTTTCACGGCTGTGTTTATGCCGCTTTACACCCACTTGACACACTAACAGAGAGATATCAATACATAGGTTTTAAGATTATTACTAGTCAGATATATTCTTGTGCGGTGAATCGGGCGTGTTGAGTCCAGTTCTCTGAGCAACGAGTAGGTCTTGTCTATTACATATTGGGTTTATGGAACGGTATCTGAGCTAATTTGAAGCTCTTGTTTTATGTATCACCCCACCTCACCTTTCCCGTTAAGCAGCCATAGTGTGTTTTCTGCATGTGTGACTCTGTTCTGTTTTGTAATTCAGTTCAAGTGTAACGGTTTTTACATTCCCTCTATAAGTGACACCTTATGAGAAGTGTCCTTTTCTGTGTGACTTATTTCACTTAGAATCGTCTTACCTAAATCCACTCATCATGCTGCTACTAGCCTTATGACATTGATTTCATGGCTGAGTGATATTCCATTGTACATAAGGACCACAACTTTTTTATCCATTTTTCGCTTTCCTGGGATATTTAAGGTGGAATGAAGTGGAGGTCCTTGTCAACAGAGCAGCCCTAAACTTTGGGGTGCTTGTGTCTTGCTGATTTTCAATTTTCCCACTTTATCCCCCCATGCGTGGAAGTGCCCTGTGCTCTCTAAGCTGTGTTTTTTAGATGTTTCAGGACACACCGTACCCTTCTCCAGAGTGGCTGTTGGCAATTTACATCCCGCCCATCAGTGTAGCAAGGCTCCCATTTCTCCATGGCCTGTCCTGCATTTCTGGTTTTGACACTTTTTTCAGCATGGCCCTTTTGACCGATGGGAAGCGAGACTTCTTTGTAGCGCTGATTTGCCTTTCCAGGTTGCTTGGTTGGCCAAAAAGGGCGTATGCGTTTTTTCCTGAATAGATTCAGGAAAAAACGCATACGCCCTTTTTGGCCAAGGGCATCATTGTCAACGTTTTGCCGCTTTTCATGTGCTTTAAAGGCGATTCGAATCTACCTCCTGAAATCTGTTTCCTGCAATTCTGCCTTGATTTCAAATCCTCTTCTTTGCCTTCCCTCAATATATTTGTGGACGAGAGTTATCATTTATAACTCTGCAGGTTTGTGAATTGCAGTGCCCTGAAGCTCCATTTTACAAGTCGCTTTTTTGGGAGCTGGCCGCAAAAGCGCAGGATGGCTTCAGGCCCTGTTCTGGTTCCGGGGGGCAGGCTGAGCCTGTGGTTAATTCTTCTTCCTGATGGGAAAATAGAGTGACCTGTGCCTGTCCCAACACCAAGAGCTAGACTCTCATTGGTTCCCCGTCTTCCCGTTCATCCTCAGGACAAATTGCAACCTGTACGGAACAGGAGGTTAAAGGTGCTGAGGCTCCAAGTAGGGAGATGGCTAGTAAAGTGGCTGGAATGGCGAACCCGAGCACAAGGAGATGAGAAATGAGGTGCGTTTTAGAAACCTTTCCCCATCACACGGTGTACCATCTTCTGGGTTTCTCATGCATGTTTTCGATGTAGGAAGATGCCCTTGAACCTGGAGATTTGGGACCCATGCGATGGGTAGCACGCAGTATTACTTTAAAGGGTCTGCGTTTGCTCACCCAACCTCACCAAACCTCTCAGCCCCAAGAGTGTCCACCCTTATGTCTCATCCAGCTGTGGGTCTAGATATGGTCAATCCAGGTTGCATCACAGACCCTGAACGAATTGTGTAAGAATTTCTCTCTCTTTCCCTGTCTTTGTTTCATGGGTTTTTAAAAGTAATTTATTTTTATAATGGGGTTTAGCTGCTTTTCATGGCTGTGTTTATGCCGCTTTACACCCACTTGACACACTAACAGAGAGATATCAATACATAGGTTTTAAGATTATTACTAGTCAGATATATTCTTGTGCGGTGAATCGGGCGTGTTGAGTCCAGTTCTCTGAGCAAGGAGTAGGTCTTGTCTATTACATATTGGGTTTATGGAACGGTATCTGAGCTAATTTGAAGCTCTTGTTTTATGTATCACCCCACCTCACCTTTCCCGTTAAGCAGCCATAGTGTGTTTTCTACATGTGTGACTCTGTTCTGTTTTGTAATTCAGTTCAAGTGTAACGGTTTTTACATTCCCTCTATAAGTGACACCTTATGAGAAGTGTCCTTTTCTGTGTGACTTATTTCACTTAGAATCGTCTTACCTAAATCCACTCATCATGCTGCTACTAGCCTTATGACATTGATTTCATGGCTGAGTGATATTCCATTGTACATAAGGACCACAACTTTTTTATCCATTTTTCGCTTTCCTGGGATATTTAAGGTGGAATGAAGTGGAGGTCTTGTCAACAGAGCAGCCCTAAACTTTGGGGTGCTTGTGTCTTGCTGATTTTCAATTTTCCCACTTTATCCCCCCATGCGTGGAAGTGCCCTGTGCTCTCTAAGCTGTGTTTTTTAGATGTTTCAGGACACACCGTACACTTCTCCAGAGTGGCTGTTGGCAATTTACATCCCGCCCATCAGTGTAGCAAGGCTCCCATTTCTCCATGGCCTGTCCTGCATTTCTGGTTTTGACACTTTTTTCAGCATGGCCCTTTTGACCGATGGGAAACGAGACTTCTTTGTAGCGCTGATTTGCCTTTCCAGGTTGCTTGGTTGGCCAAAAAGGGCGTATGCGTTTTTTCCTGAATATATTCAGGAAAAAACGCATACGCCCTTTTTGGCCAAGGGCATCATTGTCAACGTTTTGCCGCTTTTCATGTGCTTTAAAGGCGATTCGAATCTACCTCCTGAAATCTGTTTCCTGCAATTCTGCCTTGATTTCAAATCCTCTTCTTTGCCTTCCCTCAATATATTTGTGGACGAGAGTTATCATTTATAACTCTGCAGGTTTGTGAATTGCAGTGCCCTGAAGCTCCATTTTACAAGTCGCTTTTTTGGGAGCTGGCCGCAAAAGCGCAGGATGGCTTCAGGCCCTCTTCTGGTTCCGGGGGGCAGGCTGAGCCTGTGGTTAATTCTTCTTCCTGATGGGAAAATAGAGTGACCTGTGCCTGTCCCAACACCAAGAGCTAGTCTCTCATTGGTTCCCCGTCTTCCCGTTCATCCTCAGGACAAATTGCAACCTGTACGGAACAGGAGGTTAAAGGTGCTGATGCTCCAAGAAGGGAGATTGCTGGTAAAGTGGCTGGAATGGCGAACCCGAGCACAAGGAGATGAGAAATGAGGTGCGTTTTAGAAACCTTTCCCCATCACACGGTGTACCATCTTCTGGGTTTCTCATGCATGTTTTCGATGTAGGAAGATGCCCTTGAACCTGGAGATTTGGGACCCATGCGATGGGTAGCACGCAGTATTACTTTAAAGGGTCTGCGTTTGCTCACCCAACCTCACCAAACCTCTCAGCCCCAAGAGTGTCGACCGTTATGTCTCATCCAGCTGTGGGTCTAGATATGGTCAATCCAGGTTGCATCACAGCCCCTGAACGAATTGTGTAAGAATTTCTCTCTCTTTCCCTGTCTTTGTTTCATGGGTTTTTAAAAGTAATTTATTTTTATAATGGGGTTTAGATGCTTTTCACGGCTGTGTTTATGCCGCTTTACACCCACTTGACACACTAACAGAGAGATATCAATACATAGGTTTTAAGATTATTACTAGTCAGATATATTCATTTGCGGTGAATCGGGCGTGTTGAGTCCAGTTCTCTGAGCAAGGAGTAGGTCTTGTCTATTACATATTGGGTTTATGGAACGGTATCTGAGCTAATTTGAAACTCTTGTTTTATGTATCACCCCACCTCACCTTTCCCGTTAAGCAGCCATAGTGTGTTTTCTGCATGTGTGACTCTGTTCTGTTTTGTAATTCAGTTCAAGTGTAACGGTTTTTACATTCCCTCTATAAGTGACACTTTATGAGAAGTGTCCTTTTCTGTGTGACTTATTTCACTTAGAATCGTCTTACCTAAATCCACTCATCATGCTGCTACTAGCCTTATGACATTGATTTCATGGCTGAGTGATATTCCATTGTACATAAGGACCACAACTTTTTGATCCATTTTTCGCTTTCCTGGGATATTTAAGGTGGAATGAAGTGGAGGTCCTTGTCAACAGAGCAGCCCTAAATTTTGGGGTGCTTGTGTCTTGCTGATTTTCAATTTTCCCACTTTATCCCCCCAGGCGTGGAAGTGCCCTATGCTCTCTAAGCTGTGTTTTTTAGATGTTTCAGGACACACCGTACACTTCTCCAGAGTGGCTGTTGGCAATTTACATGCCGCCCATCAGTGTAGCAAGGCTCCCATTTCTCCATGGCCTGTCCTGCATTTCTGGTTTTGACACTTTTTTCAGCATGGCCCTTTTGACCGATGGGAAGCGAGACTTCTTTGTAGCGCTGATTTGCCTTTCCAGGTTGCTTGGTTGGCCAAAAAGGGCGTATGCGTTTTTTCCTGAATAGATTCAGGAAAAAACGCATACGCCCTTTTTGGCCAAGGGCATCATTGTCAACGTTTTGCCGCTTTTCATGTGCTTTATAGGCGATTCGAATCTACCTCCTGAAATCTGTTTCCTGCAATTCTGCCTTGATTTCAAATCCTCTTCTTTGCCTTCCCTCAATATATTTGTGGACGAGAGTTATCATTTATAACTCTGCAGGTTTGTGAATTGCAGTGCCCTGAAGCTCCATTTTACAAGTCGCTTTTTTGGGAGCTGGCCGCAAAAGCGCAGGATGGCTTCAGGCCCTGTTCTGGTTCCGGGGGGCAGGCTGAGCCTGTGGTTAATTCTTCTTCCTGATGGGAAAATAGAGTGACCTGTGCCTGTCCCAACACCAAGAGCTAGACTCTCATTGGTTCCCCGTCTTCCCGTTCATCCTCAGGACAAATTGCAACCTGTACGGAACAGGAGGTTAAAGGTGCTGAGGCTCCAAGTAGGGAGATTGCTAGTAAAGTGGCTGGAATGGCGAATCCGAGCACAAGGAGATGAGAAATGAGGTGCGTTTTAGAAACCTTTCCCCATCACACGGTGTACCATCTTCTGGGTTTCTCATGCATGTTTTCGATGTAGGAAGATGCCCTTGAACCTGGAGATTTGGGACCCATGCGATGGGTAGCACACAGTATTACTTTAAAGGGTCTGCGTTTGCTCACCCAACCTCACCAAACCTCTCAGCCCCAAGAGTGTCCACCCTTATGTCTCATCCAGCTGTGGGTCTAGATATGGTCAATCCAGGTTGCATCACAGCCCCTGAACTAATTGTGTAAGAATTTCTCTCTCTTTCCCTGTCTTTGTTTCATGGGTTTTTAAAAGTAATTTATTTTTATAATGGGGTTTAGCTGCTTTTCACGGCTGTGTTTATGCCACTTTACACCCACTTGACACACTAACAGAGAGATATCAATACATAGGTTTTAAGATTATTACTAGTCAGATATATTCTTGTGCGGTGAATCGGGCGTGTTGAGTCCAGTTCTCTGAGCAACGAGTAGGTCTTGTCTATTACATATTGGGTTTATGGAACGGTATCTGAGCTAATTTGAAGCTCTTGTTTTATGTATCACCCCACCTCACCTTTCCCGTTAAGCAGCCATAGTGTGTTTTCTGCATGTGTGACTCTGTTCTGTTTTGTAATTCAGTTCAAGTGTAACGGTTTTTACATTCCCTCTATAAGTGACACCTTATGAGAAGTGTCCTTTTCTGTGTGACTTATTTCACTTAGAATCGTCTTACCTAAATCCACTCATCATGCTGCTACTAGCCTTATGACATTGATTTCATGGCTGAGTGATATTCCATTGTACATAAGGACCACAACTTTTTTATCCATTTTTCGCTTTCCTGGGATATTTAAGGTGGAATGAAGTGGAGGTCCTTGTCAACAGAGCAGCCCTAAATTTTGGGGTGCTTGTGTCTTGCTGATTTTCAATTTTCCCACTTTATCCCCCCAGGCGTGGAAGTGCCCTATGCTCTCTAAGCTGTGTTTTTTAGATGTTTCAGGACACACCGTACACTTCTCCAGAGTGGCTGTTGGCAATTTACATGCCGCCCATCAGTGTAGCAAGGCTCCCATTTCTCCATGGCCTGTCCTGCATTTCTGGTTTTGACACTTTTTTCAGCATGGCCCTTTTGACCGATGGGAAGCGAGACTTCTTTGTAGCGCTGATTTGCCTTTCCAGGTTGCTTGGTTGGCCAAAAAGGGCGTATGCGTTTTTTCCTGAATAGATTCAGGAAAAAACGCATACGCCCTTTTTGGCCAAGGGCATCATTGTCAACGTTTTGCCGCTTTTCATGTGCTTTAAAGGCGATTCGAATCTACCTCCTGAAATCTGTTTCCTGCAATTCTGCCTTGATTTCAAATCCTCTTCTTTGCCTTCCCTCAATATATTTGTGGACGAGAGTTATCATTTATAACTCTGCAGGTTTGTGAATTGCAGTGCCCTGAAGCTCCATTTTACAAGTCGCTTTTTTGGGAGCTGGCCGCAAAAGCGCAGGATGGCTTCAGGCCCTGTTCTGGTTCCGGGGGGCAGGCTGAGCCTGTGGTTAATTCTTCTTCCTGATGGGAAAATAGAGTGACCTGTGCCTGTCCCAACACCAAGAGCTAGACTCTCATTGGTTCCCCGTCTTCCCGTTCATCCTCAGGACAAATTGCAACCTGTACGGAACAGGAGGTTAAAGGTGCTGAGGCTCCAAGTAGGGAGATTGCTAGTAAAGTGGCTGGAATGGCGAATCCGAGCACAAGGAGATGAGAAATGAGGTGCGTTTTAGAAACCTTTCCCCATCACACGGTGTACCATCTTCTGGGTTTCTCATGCATGTTTTCGATGTAGGAAGATGCCCTTGAACCTGGAGATTTGGGACCCATGCGATGGGTAGCACACAGTATTACTTTAAAGGGTCTGCGTTTGCTCACCCAACCTCACCAAACCTCTCAGCCCCAAGAGTGTCCACCCTTATGTCTCATCCAGCTGTGGGTCTAGATATGGTCAATCCAGGTTGCATCACAGCCCCTGAACTAATTGTGTAAGAATTTCTCTCTCTTTCCCTGTCTTTGTTTCATGGGTTTTTAAAAGTAATTTATTTTTATAATGGGGTTTAGCTGCTTTTCACGGCTGTGTTTATGCCACTTTACACCCACTTGACACACTAACAGAGAGATATCAATACATAGGTTTTAAGATTATTACTAGTCAGATATATTCTTGTGCGGTGAATCGGGCGTGTTGAGTCCAGTTCTCTGAGCAACGAGTAGGTCTTGTCTATTACATATTGGGTTTATGGAACGGTATCTGAGCTAATTTGAAGCTCTTGTTTTATGTATCACCCCACCTCACCTTTCCCGTTAAGCAGCCATAGTGTGTTTTCTGCATGTGTGACTCTGTTCTGTTTTGTAATTCAGTTCAAGTGTAACGGTTTTTACATTCCCTCTATAAGTGACACCTTATGAGAAGTGTCCTTTTCTGTGTGACTTATTTCACTTAGAATCGTCTTACCTAAATCCACTCATCATGCTGCTACTAGCCTTATGACATTGATTTCATGGCTGAGTGATATTCCATTGTACATAAGGACCACAACTTTTTTATCCATTTTTCGCTTTCCTGGGATATTTAAGGTGGAATGAAGTGGAGGTCCTTGTCAACAGAGCAGCCCTAACGTTTGGGGTGCTTGTGTCTTCCTGATTTTCAATTTTCCCACTTTATACCCCCATGCGTGGAAGTGCCCTATGCTCTCTAAGCTGTGTTTTATAGATGTTTCAGGACACACCGTACCCTTCTCCAGAGTGGCTGTTGGAAATTTACATCCCGCCCATCAGTGTAGCAAGGCTCCCATTTCTCCATGGCCTGTCCTGCATTTCTGGTTTTGACACTTTTTTCAGCATGGCCCTTTTGACCGATGGGAAGCGAGACTTCTTTGTAGCGCTGATTTGCCTTTCCAGGTTGCTTGGTTGGCCAAAAAGGGCGTATGCGTTTTTTCCTGAATATATTCAGGAAAAAACGCATACGCCCTTTTTGGCCAAGGGCATCATTGTCAACGTTTTGCCGCTTTTCATGTGCTTTAAAGGCGATTCGAATCTACCTCCTGAAATCTGTTTCCTGCAATTCTGCCTTGATTTCAAATCCTCTTCTTTGCCTTCCCTCAATATATTTGTGGACGAGAGTTATCATTTATAACTCTGCAGGTTTGTGAATTGCAGTGCCCTGAAGCTCCATTTTACAAGTCGCTACTTTGGGAGCTGGCCGCAAAAGCGCAGGATGGCTTCAGGCCCTGTTCTGGTTCCGGGGGGCAGGCTGAGCCTGTGGTTAATTCTTCTTCCTGATGGGAAAATAGAGTGACCTGTGCCTGTCCCAACACCAAGAGCTAGACTCTCATTGGTTCCCCGTCTTCCCGTTCATCCTCAGGACAAATTGCAACCTGGACGGAACAGGAGGTTAAAGGTGCTGAGGCTCCAAGTAGGGAAATTGCTAGTAAAGTGGCTGGAATGGCGAATCCGAGCACAAGGAGATGAGAAATGAGGTGCGTTTTAGAAACCTTTCCCCATCACACGGTGTACCATCTTCTGGGTTTCTCATGCATGTTTTCGATGTAGGAAGATGCCCTTGAACATGGAGATTTGGGACCCATGCGATGGGTAGCACGCAGTATTACTTTAAAGGGTCTGCGTTTGCTCACCCAACCTCACCAAACCTCTCAGCCCCAAGAGTGTCCACCCTTATGTCTCATCCAGCTGTGGGTCTAGATATGGTCAATCCAGGTTGCATCACAGCCCCTGAACGAATTGTGTAAGTATTTCTCTCTCTTTCCCTGTCTTTGTTTCATGGGTTTTTAAAAGTAATTTATTTTTATAATGGGGTTTAGCTGCTTTTCACGGCTGTGTTTATGCCGCTTTACACCCACTTGACACACTAACAGAGAGATATCAATACATAGGTTTTAAGATTATTACTAGTCAGATATATTCTTGTGCGGTGAATCGGGCGTGTTGAGTCCAGTTCTCTGAGCAACGAGTAGGTCTTGTCTATTACATATTGGGTTTATGGAACGGTATCTGAGCTAATTTGAAGCTCTTGTTTTATGTATCACCCCACCTCACCTTTCCCGTTAAGCAGCCATAGTGTGTTTTCTGCATGTGTGACTCTGTTCTGTTTTGTAATTCAGTTCAAGTGTAACGGTTTTTACATTCCCTCTATAAGTGACACCTTATGAGAAGTGTCCTTTTCTGTGTGACTTATTTCACTTAGAATCGTCTTACCTAAATCCACTCATCATGCTGCTACTAGCCTTATGACATTGATTTCATGGCTGAGTGATATTCCATTGTACATAAGGACCACAACTTTTTTATCCATTTTTCGCTTTCCTGGGATATTTAAGGTGGAATGAAGTGGAGGTCCTTGTCAACAGAGCAGCCCTAAACTTTGGGGTGCTTGTGTCTTGCTGATTTTCAATTTTCCCACTTTATCCCCCCATGCGGGGAAGTGCCCTGTGCTCTCTAAGCTGTGTTTTTTAGATGTTTCAGGACACACCGTACACTTCTCCAGAGTGGCTGTTGGCAATTTACATCCCGCCCATCAGTGTAGCAAGGCTCCCATTTCTCCATGGCCTGTCCTGCATTTCTGGTTTTGACACTTTTTTCAGCATGGCCCTTTTGACCGATGGGAAACGAGACTTCTTTGTCGCGCTGATTTGCCTTTCCAGGTTGCTTGGTTGGCCAAAAAGGGCGTATGCGTTTTTTCCTGAATATATTCAGGAAAAAACGCATACGCCCTTTTTGGCCAAGGGCATCATTGTCAACGTTTTGCCACTTTTCATGTGCTTTAAAGGCGATTCGAATCTACCTCCTGAAATCTGTTTCCTGCAATTCTGCCTTGATTTCAAATCCTCTTCTTTGCCTTCCCTCAATATATTTGTGGACGAGAGTTATCATTTATAACTCTGCAGGTTTGTGTATTGCAGTGCCCTGAAGCTCCATTTTACAAGTCACTTTTTTGGGAGCTGGCCGCAAAAGCGCAGGATGGCTTCAGGCCCTGTTCTGGTTCCGGGGGGCAGGCTGAGCCTGTGGTTAATTCTTCTTCCTGATGGGAAAATAGAGTGACCTGTGCCTGTCCCAACACCAAGAGCTAGTCTCTCATTGGTTCCCCGTCTTCCCGTTCATCCTCAGGACAAATTGCAACCTGTACGGAACAGGAGGTTAAAGGTGCTGATGCTCCAAGAAGGGAGATTGCTGGTAAAGTGGCTGGAATGGCGAAACCGAGCACAAGGAGATGAGAAATGAGGTGCGTTTTAGAAACCTTTCCCCATCACACGGTGTACCATCTTCTGGGTTTCTCATGCATGTTTTCGATGTAGGAAGATGCCCTTGAACCTGGAGATTTGGGACCCTTGCGATGGGTAGCACGCAGTATTACTTTAAAGGGTCTGCGTTTGCTCACCCAACCTCACCAAACCTCTCAGCCCCAAGAGTGTCGACCGTTATGTCTCATCCAGCTGTGGGTCTAGATATGGTCAATCCAGGTTGCATCACAAACCCTGAACGAATTGTGGAAGAATTTCTCTCTCTTTCCCTGTCTTTGTTTCATGGGTTTTTAAAAGTAATTTATTTTTATAATGGGGTTTAGCTGCTTTTCACGGCTGTGTTTATGCCACTTTACACCCACTTGACACACTAACAGAGAGATATCAATACATAGGTTTTAAGATTATTACTAGTCAGATATATTCTTGTGCGGTGAATCGGGCGTGTTGAGTCCAGTTCTCTGAGCAACGAGTAGGTCTTGTCTATTACATATTGGGTTTATGGAACGGTATCTGAGCTAATTTGAAGCTCTTGTTTTATGTATCACCCCACCTCACCTTTCCCGTTAAGCAGCCATAGTGTGTTTTCTGCATGTGTGACTCTGTTCTGTTTTGTAATTCAGTTCAAGTGTAACGGTTTTTACATTCCCTCTATAAGTGACACCTTATGAGAAGTGTCCTTTTCTGTGTGACTTATTTCACTTAGAATCGTCTTACCTAAATCCACTCATCATGCTGCTACTAGCCTTATGACATTGATTTCATGGCTGAGTGATATTCCATTGTACATAAGGACCACAACTTTTTTATCCATTTTTCGCTTTCCTGGGATATTTAAGGTGGAATGAAGTGGAGGTCCTTGTCAACAGAGCAGCCCTAAACTTTGGGGTGCTTGTGTCTTGCTGATTTTCAATTTTCCCACTTTATCCCCCCATGCGTGGAAGTGCCCTATGCTCTCTAAGCTGTGTTTTTTAGATGTTTCAGGACACACCGTACACTTCTCCAGAGTGGCTGTTGGCAATTTACATGCCGCCCATCAGTGTAGCAAGGCTCCCATTTCTCCATGGCCTGTCCTGCATTTCTGGTTTTGACACTTTTTTCAGCATGGCCCTTTTGACCGATGGGAAGCGAGACTTCTTTGTAGCGCTGATTTGCCTTTCCAGGTTGCTTGGTTGGCCAAAAAGGGCGTATGCGTTTTTTCCTGAATAGATTCAGGAAAAAACGCATACGCCCTTTTTGGCCAAGGGCATCATTGTCAACGTTTTGCCGCTTTTCATGTGCTTTAAAGGCGATTCGAATCTACCTCCTGAAATCTGTTTCCTGCAATTCTGCCTTGATTTCAAATCCTCTTCTTTGCCTTCCCTCAATATATTTGTGGACGAGAGTTATCATTTATAACTCTGCAGGTTTGTGAATTGCAGTGCCCTGAAGCTCCATTTTACAAGTCGCTTTTTTGGGAGCTGGCCGCAAAAGCGCAGGATGGCTTCAGGCCCTGTTCTGGTTCCGGGGGGCAGGCTGAGCCTGTGGTTAATTCTTCTTCCTGATGGGAAAATAGAGTGACCTGTGCCTCTCCCAACACCAAGAGCTAGTCTCTCATTGGTTCCCCGTCTTCCCGTTCATCCTCAGGACAAATTGCAACCTGTACGGAACAGGAGGTTAAAGGTGCTGATGCTCCAAGAAGGGAGATTGCTGGTAAAGTGGCTGGAATGGCGAACCCGAGCACAAGGAGATGAGAAATGAGGTGCGTTTTAGAAACCTTTCCCCATCACACGGTGTACCATCTTCTGGGTTTCTCATGCATGTTTTCGATGTAGGAAGATGCCCTTGAACCTGGAGATTTGGGACCCATGCGATGGGTAGCACGCAGTATTACTTTAAAGGGTCTGCGTTTGCTCACCCAACCCCACCAAACCTCTGAGCCCCAAGAATGTCGACCCTTATGTCTCATCCAGCTGTGGGTCTAGATATGGTCAATCCAGGTTGCGTCACAGACCCTGAACGAATTGTGTAAGAATTTCTCTCTCTTTCCCTGTCTTTGTTTCATGGGTTTTTAAAAGTAATTTATTTTTATAATGGGGTTTAGCTGCTTTTCACGGCTGTGTTTATGCCACTTTACACCCACTTGACACACTAACAGAGAGATATCAATACAAAGGTTTTAAGATTATTACTAGTCAGATATATTCTTGTGCGGTGAATCGGGCGTGTTGAGTCCAGTTCTCTGAGCAACGAGTAGGTCTTGTCTATTACATATTGGGTTTATGGAACGGTATCTGAGCTAATTTGAAGCTCTTGTTTTATGTATCACCCCACCTCACCTTTCCCGTTAAGCAGCCATAGTGTGTTTTCTGCATGTGTGACTCTGTTCTGTTTTGTAATTCAGTTCAAGTGTAACGGTTTTTACATTCCCTCTATAAGTGACACCTTATGAGAAGTGTCCTTTTCTGTGTGACTTATTTCACTTAGAATCGTCTTACCTAAATCCACTCATCATGCTGCTACTAGCCTTATGACATTGATTTCATGGCTGAGTGATATTCCATTGTACATAAGGACCACAACTTTTTTATCCATTTTTCGCTTTCCTGGGATATTTAAGGTGGAATGAAGTGGAGGTCCTTGTCAACAGAGCAGCCCTAAACTTTGGGGTGCTTGTGTCTTGCTGATTTTCAATTTTCCCACTTTATCCCCCCATGCGTGGAAGTGCCCTATGCTCTCTAAGCTGTGTTTTTTAGATGTTTCAGGACACACCGTACACTTCTCCAGAGTGGCTGTTGGCAATTTACATGCCGCCCATCAGTGTAGCAAGGCTCCCATTTCTCCATGGCCTGTCCTGCATTTCTGGTTTTGACACTTTTTTCAGCATGGCCCTTTTGACCGATGGGAAGCGAGACTTCTTTGTAGCGCTGATTTGCCTTTCCAGGTTGCTTGGTTGGCCAAAAAGGGCGTATGCGTTTTTTCCTGAATAGATTCAGGAAAAAACGCATACGCCCTTTTTGGCCAAGGGCATCATTGTCAACGTTTTGCCGCTTTTCATGTGCTTTAAAGGCGATTCGAATCTACCTCCTGAAATCTGTTTCCTGCAATTCTGCCTTGATTTCAAATCCTCTTCTTTGCCTTCCCTCAATATATTTGTGGACGAGAGTTATCATTTATAACTCTGCAGGTTTGTGAATTGCAGTGCCCTGAAGCTCCATTTTACAAGTCGCTTTTTTGTGAGCTGGCCGCAAAAGCGCAGGATGGCTTCAGGCCCTGTTCTGGTTCCGGGGGGCAGGCTGAGCCTGTGGTTAATTCTTCTTCCTGATGGGAAAATAGAGTGACCTGTGCCTGTCCCAACACCAAGAGCTAGTCTCTCATTGGTTCCCCGTCTTCCCGTTCATCCTCAGGACAAATTGCAACCTGTACGGAACAGGAGGTTAAAGGTGCTGATGCTCCAAGAAGGGAGATTGCTGGTAAAGTGGCTGGAATGGCGAACCCGAGCACAAGGAGATGAGAAATGAGGTGCGTTTTAGAAACCTTTCCCCATCACACGGTGTACCATCTTCTGGGTTTCTCATGCATGTTTTCGATGTAGGAAGATGCCCTTGAACCTGGAGATTTGGGACCCTTGCGATGGGTAGCACGCAGTATTACTTTAAAGGGTCTGCGTTTGCTCACCCAACCTCACCAAACCTCTGAGCCCCAAGAATGTCGACCCTTATGTCTCATCCAGCTGTGGGTCTAGATATGGTCAATCCAGGTTGCGTCACAGACCCTGAACGAATTGTGTAAGAATTTCTCTCTCTTTCCCTGTCTTTGTTTCATGGGTTTTTAAAAGTAATTTATTTTTATAATGGGGTTTAGCTGCTTTTCACGGCTGTGTTTATGCCACTTTACACCCACTTGACACACTAACAGAGAGATATCAATACATAGGTTTTAAGATTATTACTAGTCAGATATATTCTTGTGCGGTGAATCGGGCGTGTTGAGTCCAGTTCTCTGAGCAACGAGTAGGTCTTGTCTATTACATATTGGGTTTATGGAACGGTATCTGAGCTAATTTGAAGCTCTTGTTTTATGTATCACCCCACCTCACCTTTCCCGTTAAGCAGCCATAGTGTGTTTTCTGCATGTGTGACTCTGTTCTGTTTTGTAATTCAGTTCAAGTGTAACGGTTTTTACATTCCCTCTATAAGTGACACCTTATGAGAAGTGTCCTTTTCTGTGTGACTTATTTCACTTAGAATCGTCTTACCTAAATCCACTCATCATGCTGCTACTAGCCTTATGACATTGATTTCATGGCTGAGTGATATTCCATTGTACATAAGGACCACAACTTTTTTATCCATTTTTCGCTTTCCTGGGATATTTAAGGTGGAATGAAGTGGAGGTCCTTGTCAACAGAGCAGCCCTAAACTTTGGGGTGCTTGTGTCTTGCTGATTTTCAATTTTCCCACTTTATCCCCCCATGCGTGGAAGTGCCCTATGCTCTCTAAGCTGTGTTTTTTAGATGTTTCAGGACACACCGTACACTTCTCCAGAGTGGCTGTTGGCAATTTACATGCCGCCCATCAGTGTAGCAAGGCTCCCATTTCTCCATGGCCTGTCCTGCATTTCTGGTTTTGACACTTTTTTCAGCATGGCCCTTTTGACCGATGGGAAGCGAGACTTCTTTGTAGCGCTGATTTGCCTTTCCAGGTTGCTTGGTTGGCCAAAAAGGGCGTATGCGTTTTTTCCTGAATAGATTCAGGAAAAAACGCATACGCCCTTTTTGGCCAAGGGCATCATTGACAACGTTTTGCCGCTTTTCATGTGCTTTAAAGGCGATTCGAATCTACCTCCTGAAATCTGTTTCCTGCAATTCTGCCTTGATTTCAAATCCTCTTCTTTGCCTTCCCTCAATATATTTGTGGACGAGAGTTATCATTTATAACTCTGCAGGTTTGTGAATTGCAGTGCCCTGAAGCTCCATTTTACAAGTCGCTTTTTTGGGAGCTGGCCGCAAAAGCGCAGGATGGCTTCAGGCCCTGTTCTGGTTCCGGGGGGCAGGCTGAGCCTGTGGTTAATTCTTCTTCCTGATGGGAAAATAGAGTGACCTGTGCCTGTCCCAACACCAAGAGCTAGTCTCTCATTGGTTCCCCGTCTTCCCGTTCATCCTCAGGACAAATTGCAACCTGTACGGAACAGGAGGTTAAAGGTGCTGATGCTCCAAGAAGGGAGATTGCTGGTAAAGTGGCTGGAATGGCGAACCCGAGCACAAGGAGATGAGAAATGAGGTGCGTTTTAGAAACCTTTCCCCATCACACGGTGTACCATCTTCTGGGTTTCTCATGCATGTTTTCGATGTAGGAAGATGCCCTTGAACCTGGAGATTTGGGACCCTTGCGATGGGTAGCACGCAGTATTACTTTAAAGGGTCTGCGTTTGCTCACCCAACCTCACCAAACCTCTCAGCCCCAAGAGTGTCGACCGTTATGTCTCATCCAGCTGTGGGTCTAGATATGGTCAATCCAGGTTGCATCACGAACCCTGAACGAATTGTGTAAGAATTTCTCTCTCTTTCCCTGTCTTTGTTTCATGGGTTTTTAAAAGTAATTTATTTTTATAATGGGGTTTAGCTGCTTTTCACGGCTGTGTTTATGCCACTTTACACCCACTTGACACACTAACAGAGAGATATCAATACAAAGGTTTTAAGATTATTACTAGTCAGATATATTCTTGTGCGGTGAATCGGGCGTGTTGAGTCCAGTTCTCTGAGCAACGAGTAGGTCTTGTCTATTACATATTGGGTTTATGGAACGGTATCTGAGCTAATTTGAAGCTCTTGTTTTATGTATCACCCCACCTCACCTTTCCCGTTAAGCAGCCATAGTGTGTTTTCTGCATGTGTGACTCTGTTCTGTTTTGTAATTCAGTTCAAGTGTAACGGTTTTTACATTCCCTCTATAAGTGACACCTTATGAGAAGTGTCCTTTTCTGTGTGACTTATTTCACTTAGAATCGTCTTACCTAAATCCACTCATCATGCTGCTACTAGCCTTATGACATTGATTTCATGGCTGAGTGATATTCCATTGTACATAAGGACCACAACTTTTTTATCCATTTTTCGCTTTCCTGGGATATTTAAGGTGGAATGAAGTGGAGGTCCTTGTCAACAGAGCAGCCCTAAACTTTGGGGTGCTTGTGTCTTGCTGATTTTCAATTTTCCCACTTTATCCCCCCATGCGTGGAAGTGCCCTATGCTCTCTAAGCTGTGTTTTTTAGATGTTTCAGGACACACCGTACACTTCTCCAGAGTGGCTGTTGGCAATTTACATGCCGCCCATCAGTGTAGCAAGGCTCCCATTTCTCCATGGCCTGTCCTGCATTTCTGGTTTTGACACTTTTTTCAGCATGGCCCTTTTGACCGATGGGAAGCGAGACTTCTTTGTAGCGCTGATTTGCCTTTCCAGGTTGCTTGGTTGGCCAAAAAGGGCGTATGCGTTTTTTCCTGAATAGATTCAGGAAAAAACGCATACGCCCTTTTTGGCCAAGGGCATCATTGTCAACGTTTTGCCGCTTTTCATGTGCTTTAAAGGCGATTCGAATCTACCTCCTGAAATCTGTTTCCTGCAATTCTGCCTTGATTTCAAATCCTCTTCTTTGCCTTCCCTCAATATATTTGTGGACGAGAGTTATCATTTATAACTCTGCAGGTTTGTGAATTGCAGTGCCCTGAAGCTCCATTTTACAAGTCGCTTTTTTGGGAGCTGGCCGCAAAAGCGCAGGATGGCTTCAGGCCCTGTTCTGGTTCCGGGGGGCAGGCTGAGCCTGTGGTTAATTCTTCTTCCTGATGGGAAAATAGAGTGACCTGTGCCTGTCCCAACACCAAGAGCTAGTCTCTCATTGGTTCCCCGTCTTCCCGTTCATCCTCAGGACAAATTGCAACCTGTACGGAACAGGAGGTTAAAGGTGCTGAGGCTCCAAGAAGGGAGATTGCTGGTAAAGTGGCTGGAATGGCGAACCCGAGCACAAGGAGATGAGAAATGAGGTGCGTTTTAGAAACCTTTCCCCATCACACGGTGTACCATCTTCTGGGTTTCTCATGCATGTTTTCGATGTAGGAAGATGCCCTTGAACCTGGAGATTTGGGACCCATGCGATGGGTAGCACGCAGTATTACTTTAAAGGGTCTGCGTTTGCTCACCCAACCTCACCAAACCTCTCAGCCCCAAGAATGTCGACCCTTATGTCTCATCCAGCTGTGGGTCTAGATATGGTCAATCCAGGTTGCGTCACAGACCCTGAACGAATTGTGTAAGAATTTCTCTCTCTTTCCCTGTCTTTGTTTCATGGGTTTTTAAAAGTAATTTATTTTTATAATGGGGTTTAGCTGCTTTTCACGGCTGTGTTTATGCCACTTTACACCCACTTGACACACTAACAGAGAGATATCAATACATAGGTTTTAAGATTATTACTAGTCAGATATATTCTTGTGCGGTGAATCCGGCGTGTTGAGTCCAGTTCTCTGAGCAACGAGTAGGTCTTGTCTATTACATATTGGGTTTATGGAACGGTATCTGAGCTAATTTGAAGCTCTTGTTTTATGTATCACCCCACCTCACCTTTCCCGTTAAGCAGCCATAGTGTGTTTTCTGCATGTGTGACTCTGTTCTGTTTTGTAATTCAGTTCAAGTGTAACGGTTTTTACATTCCCTCTATAAGTGACACCTTATGAGAAGTGTCCTTTTCTGTGTGACTTATTTCACTTAGAATCGTCTTACCTAAATCCACTCATCATGCTGCTACTAGCCTTATGACATTGATTTCATGGCTGAGTGATATTCCATTGTACATAAGGACCACAACTTTTTTATCCATTTTTCGCTTTCCTGGGATATTTAAGGTGGAATGAAGTGGAGGTCCTTGTCAACAGAGCAGCCCTAAACTTTGGGGTGCTTGTGTCTTGCTGATTTTCAATTTTCCCACTTTATCCCCCCATGCGTGGAAGTGCCCTATGCTCTCTAAGCTGTGTTTTTTAGATGTTTCAGGACACACCGTACACTTCTCCAGAGTGGCTGTTGGCAATTTACATCCCGCCCATCAGTGTAGCAAGGCTCCCATTTCTCCATGGCCTGTCCTGCATTTCTGGTTTTGACACTTTTTTCAGCATGGCCCTTTTGACCGATGGGAAGCGAGACTTCTTTGTAGCGCTGATTTGCCTTTCCAGGTTGCTTGGTTGGCCAAAAAGGGCGTATGCGTTTTTTCCTGAATATATTCAGGAAAAAACGCATACGCCCTTTTTGGCCAAGGGCATCATTGTCAACGTTTTGCCGCTTTTCATGTGCTTTAAAGGCAATTCGAATCTACCTCCTGAAATCTGTTTCCTGCAATTCTGCCTTGATTTCAAATCCTCTTCTTTGCCTTCCCTCAATATATTTGTGGACGAGAGTTATCATTTATAACTCTGCAGGTTTGTGAATTGCAGTGCCCTGAAGCTCCATTTTACAAGTCGCTTTTTTGGGAGCTGGCCGCAAAAGCGCAGGATGGCTTCAGGCCTTGTTCTGGTTCCGGGGGGCAGGCTGAGCCTGTGGTTAATTCTTCTTCCTGATGGGAAAATAGAGTGACCTGTGCCTGTCCCAACACCAAGAGCTAGTCTCTCATTGGTTCCCCGTCTTCCCGTTCATCCTCAGGACAAATTGCAACCTTTACGGAACAGGAGGTTAAAGGTGCTGATGCTCCAAGTAGGGAGATTGCTAGTAAAGTGGCTGGAATGGCGAACCCGAGCACAAGGAGATGAGAAATGAGGTGCGTTATAGAAACCTTTCCCCATCACACGGTGTACCATCTTCTGGGTTTCTCATGCATGTTTTCGATGTAGGAAGTTGCCCTTGAACCTGGAGATTTGGGACCCATGCGATGGGTAGCACGCAGTATTACTTTAAAGGGTCTGCGTTTGCTCACCCAACCTCACCAAACCTCTCAGCCCCAAGAGTGTCCACCCTTATGTCTCATCCAGCTGTGGGTCTAGATATGGTCAATCCAGGCTGCATCACAGCCCCTGAACGAATTGTGTAAGAATTTCTCTCTCTTACCCTGTCTTTGTTTCATGGGTTTTTAAAAGTAATTTATTTTTATAATGGGGTTTAGCTGCTTTTCACGGCTGTGTTTATGCCGCTTTACACCCACTTGACACACTAACAGAGAGATATCAATACATAGGTTTTAAGTTTATTACTAGTCAGATATATTCATGTGCGGTGAATCGGGCGTGTTGAGTCCAGTTCTCTGAGCAAGGAGTAGGTCTTGTCTATTACATATTGGGTTTATGGAACGGTATCTGAGCTAATTTGAAACTCTTGTTTTATGTATCAGCCCACCTCACCTTTCCCGTTAAGCAGCCATAGTTTGTTTTCTGCATGTGTGACTCTGTTCTGTTTTGTAATTCAGTTCAAGTGTAACGGTTTTTACATTCCCTCTATAAGTGACACCTTATGAGAAGTGTCCTTTTCTGTGTGACTTATTTCACTTAGAATCGTCTTACCTAAATCCACTCATCATGCTGCTACTAGCCTTATGACATTGATTTCATGGCTGAGTGATATTCCATTGTACATAAGGACCACAATTTTTTATCCATTTTTCGCTTTCCTGGGATATTTAAGGTGGAATGAAGTGGAGGTCCTTGTCAACAGAGCAGCCCTAAACTTTGGGGTGCTTGTGTCTTGCTGATTTTCAATTTTCCCACTTTATCCCCCCATTCGTGGAAGTGCCCTATGCTCTCTAAGCTGTGTTTTTTAGATGTTTCAGGACACACCGTACACTTCTCCAGAGTGGCTGTTGGCAATTTACATCCCGCCCATCAGTGTAGCAAGGCTCCCATTTCTCCATGGCCTGTCCTGCATTTCTGGTTTTGACACTTTTTTCAGCATGGCCCTTTTGACCGATGGGAAGCGAGACTTCTTTGTAGCGTTGATTTGCCTTTCCAGGTTGCTTGGTTGGCCAAAAAGGGCGTATGCGTTTTTTCCTGAATATATTCAGGAAAAAACGCATACGCCCTTTTTGGCCAAGGGCATCATTGTCAACGTTTTGCCGCTTTTCATGTGCTTTAAAGGCGATTCGAATCTACCTCCTGAAATCTGTTTCCTGCAATTCTGCCTTGATTTCAAATCCTCTTCTTTGCCTTCCCTCAATATATTTGTGGACGAGAGTTATCATTTATAACTCTGCAGGTTTGTGAATTGCAGTGCCCTGAAGCTCCATTTTACAAGTCGCTTTTTTGGGAGCTGGCCGCAAAAGCGCAGGATGGCTTCAGGCCCTGTTCTGGTTCCGGGGGGCAGGCTGAGCCTGTGGTTAATTCTTCTTCCTGATGGGAAAATAGAGTGACCTGTGCCTGTCCCAACACCAAGAGCTAGACTCTCATTGGTTCCCCGTCTTCCCGTTCATCCTCAGGACAAATTGCAACCTCTACGGAACAGGAGGTTAAAGGTGCTGAGGCTCCAAGTAGGGAGATTGCTAGTAAAGTGGCTGGAATGGCGAATCCGAGCACAAGGAGATGAGAAAGGAGGTGCGTTTTAGAAACCTTTCCCCATCACACGGTGTACCATCTTCTGGGTTTCTCATGCATGTTTTCGATGTAGGAAGATGCCCTTGAACCTGGAGATTTGGGACCCATGCGATGGGTAGCACGCAGTATTACTTTAAAGGGTCTGCGTTTGCTCACCCAACCTCACCAAACCTCTCAGCCCCAACAGTGTCCAACCTTATGTCTCATCCAGCTGTGGGTCTAGATATGGTCAATCCAGGTTGCATCACAGCCCCTGAACGAATTGTGTAAGAATTTCTCTCTCTTTCCCTGTCTTTGTTTCATGGGTTTTTAAAAGTAATTTATTTTTATAATGGGGTTTAGCTGCTTTTCACGGCTGTGTTTATGACGCTTTACACCCACTTGACACACTAACAGAGAGATATCAATACATAGGTTTTAAGATTATTACTAGTCAGATATATTCATGTGCGGTGAATCGGGCGTGTTGAGTCCAGTTCTCTGAGCAAGGAGTAGGTCTTGTCTATTACATATTGGGTTTATGGAACGGTATCTGAGCTAATTTGAAACTCTTGTTTTATGTAGCACCCCACCTCACCTTTCCCGTTATGCAGCCATAGTGTGTTTTCTGCATGTGTGACTCTGTTCTGTTTTGTAATTCAGTTCAAGTGTAACGGTTTTTACATTCCCTCTATAAGTGACACCTTATGAGAAGTGTCCTTTTCTGTGTGACTTATTTCAGTTAGAATCGTCTTACCTAAATCCACTCATCATGCTGCTACTAGACTTATGACATTGATTTCTTGGCTGAGTGATATTCCATTGTACATAAGGACCACACCTTTTTTATCCATTTTTCGCTTTCCTGGGATATTTAAGGTGGAATGAAGTGGAGGTCCTTGTCAACAGAGCAGCCCTAAACTTTGGGGTGCTTGTGTCTTGCTGATTTTCAATTTTCCCACTTTATCCCCCCATGCGTGGAAGTGCCCTGTGCTCTCTAAGCTGTGTTTTTTAGATGTTTCAGGACACACCGTACACTTCTCCAGAGTGGCTGTTGGCAATTTACATCCCGCCCATCAGTGTAGCAAGGCTCCCATTTCTCCATGGCCTGTCCTGCATTTCTGGTTTTGACACTTTTTTCAGCATGGCCCTTTTGACCGATGGGAAACGAGACTTCTTTGTAGCGCTGATTTGCCTTTCCAGGTTGCTTGGTTGGCCAAAAAGGGCGTATGCGTTTTTTCCTGAATATATTCAGGAAAAAACGCATACGCCCTTTTTGGCCAAGGGCATCATTGTCAACGTTTTGCCGCTTTTCATGTGCTTTAAAGGCGATTCGAATCTACCTCCTGAAATCTGTTTCCTGCAATTCTGCCTTGATTTCAAATCCTCTTCTTTGCCTTCCCTCAATATATTTGTGGACGAGAGTTATCATTTATAACTCTGCAGGTTTGTGAATTGCAGTGCCCTGAAGCTCCATTTTACAAGTCGCTTTTTTGGGAGCTGGCCGCAAAAGCGCAGGATGGCTTCAGGCCCTGTTCTGGTTCCGGGGGGCAGGCTGAGCCTGTGGTTAATTCTTCTTCCTGATGGGAAAATAGAGTGACCTGTGCCTGTCCCAACACCAAGAGCTAGACTCTCATTGGTTCCCCGTCTTCTCGTTCATCCTCAGGACAAATTGCAACCTGTACGGAACAGGAGGTTAAAGGTGCTGAGGCTCCAAGTAGGGAGATTGCTAGTAAAGTGGCTGGAATGGCGAATCCGAGCACAAGGAGATGAGAAATGAGGTGCGTTTTAGAAACCTTTCCCCATCACACGGTGTACCATCTTCTGGGTTTCTCATGCATGTTTTCGATGTAGGAAGATGCCCTTGAACCTGGAGATTTGGGACCCATGCGATGGGTAGCACGCAGTATTACTTTAAAGGGTCTGCGTTTGCTCACCCAACCCCACCAAACCTCTCAGCCCCAAGAATGTCGACCCTTATGTCTCATCCAGCTGTGGGTCTAGATATGGTCAATCCAGGTTGCGTCACAGACCCTGAACGAATTGTGTAAGAATTTCTCTCTCTTTCCCTGTCTTTGTTTCATGGGTTTTTAAAAGTAATTTATTTTTATAATGGGGTTTAGCTGCTTTTCACGGCTGTGTTTATGCCACTTTACACCCACTTGACACACTAACAGAGAGATATCAATACATAGGTTTTAAGATTATTACTAGTCAGATATATTCTTGTGCGGTGAATCGGGCGTGTTGAGTCCAGTTCTCTGAGCAACGAGTAGGTCTTGTCTATTACATATTGGGTTTATGGAACGGTATCTGAGCTAATTTGAAGCTCTTGTTTTATGTATCACCCCACCTCACCTTTCCCGTTAAGCAGCCATAGTGTGTTTTCTGCATGTGTGACTCTGTTCTGTTTTGTAATTCAGTTCAAGTGTAACGGTTTTTACATTCCCTCTATAAGTGACACCTTATGAGAAGTGTCCTTTTCTGTGTGACTTATTTCACTTAGAATCGTCTTACCTAAATCCACTCATCATGCTGCTACTAGCCTTATGACATTGATTTCATGGCTGAGTGATATTCCATTGTACATAAGGACCACAACTTTTTTATCCATTTTTCGCTTTCCTGGGATATTTAAGGTGGAATGAAGTGGAGGTCCTTGTCAACAGAGCAGCCCTAAACTTTGGGGTGCTTGTGTCTTGCTGATTTTCAATTTTCCCACTTTATCCCCCCATGCGTGGAAGTGCCCTATGGTCTCTAAGCTGTGTTTTTTAGATGTTTCAGGACACACCGTACACTTCTCCAGAGTGGCTGTTGGCAATTTACATCCCGCCCATCAGTGTAGCAAGGCTCCCATTTCTCCATGGCCTGTCCTGCATTTCTGGTTTTGACACTTTTTTCAGCATGGCCCTTTTGACCGAAGGGAAGCGAGACTTCTTTGTAGCGCTGATTTGCCTTTCCAGGTTGCTTGGTTGGCCAAAAAGGGCGTATGCGTTTTTTCCTGAATATATTCAGGAAAAAACGCATACGCCCTTTTTGGCCAAGGGCATCATTGTCAACGTTTTGCCGCTTTTCATGTGCTTTAAAGGCGATTCGAATCTACCTCCTGAAATCTGTTTCCTGCAATTCTGCCTTGATTTCAAATCCTCTTCTTTGCCTTCCCTCAATATATTTGTGGACGAGAGTTATCATTTATAACTCTGCAGGTTTGTGAATTGCAGTGCCCTGAAGCTCCATTTTACAAGTCGCTTTTTTGGGAGCTGGCCGCAAAAGCGCAGGATGGCTTCAGGCCCTGTTCTGGTTCCGGGGGGCAGGCTGAGCCTGTGGTTAATTCTTCTTCCTGATGGGAAAATAGAGTGACCTGTGCCTGTCCCAACACCAAGAGCTAGTCTCTCATTGGTTCCCAGTCTTCCCGTTCATCCTCAGGACAAATTGCAACCTGTACGGAACAGGAGGTTAAAGGTGCTGAGGCTCCAAGTAGGGAGATTGCTAGTAAAGTGGCTGGAATGGCGAACCCGAGCACAAGGAGATGAGAAATGAGGTGCGTTTTAGAAACCTTTCCCCATCACACGGTGTACCATCTTCTGGGTTTCTCATGCATGTTTTCGATGTAGGAAGTTGCCCTTGAACCTGGAGATTTGGGACCCATGCGATGGGTAGCACGCAGTATTACTTTAAAGGGTCTGCGTTTGCTCACCCAACCTCACCAAACCTCTCATTCCCAAGAGTGTCCATCCTTATGTCTCATCCAGCTGTGGGTCTAGATATGGTCAATCCAGGCTGCATCACAGCCCCTGAACGAATTGTGTAAGAATTTCTCTCTCTTTCCCTGTCTTTGTTTCATGGGTTTTTAAAAGTAATTTATTTTTATAATGGGGTTTAGCTGCTTTTCACGGCTGTGTTTATGCCGCTTTACACCCACTTGACACACTAACAGAGAGATATCAATACATAGGTTTTAAGATTATTACTAGTCAGATATATTCTTGTGCGGTGAATCGGGCGTGTTGAGTCCAGTTCTCTGAGCAACGAGTAGGTCTTGTCTATTACATATTGGGTTTATGGAACGGTATCTGAGCTAATTTGAAACTCTTGTTTTATGTAGCACCCCACCTCACCTTTCCCGTTATGCAGCCATAGTGTGTTTTCTGCATGTGTGACTCTGTTCTGTTTTGTAATTCAGTTCAAGTGTAACGGTTTTTACATTCCCTCTATAAGTGACACCTTATGAGAAGTGTCCTTTTCTGTGTGACTTATTTCAGTTAGAATCGTCTTACCTAAATCCACTCATCATGCTGCTACTAGACTTATGACATTGATTTCTTGGCTGAGTGATATTCCATTGTACATAAGGACCACACCTTTTTTATCCATTTTTCGCTTTCCTGGGATATTTAAGGTGGAATGAAGTGGAGGTCCTTGTCAACAGAGCAGCCCTAAACTTTGGGGTGCTTGTGTCTTGCTGATTTTCAATTTTCCCACTTTATCCCCCCATGCGTGGAAGTGCCCTGTGCTCTCTAAGCTGTGTTTTTTAGATGTTTCAGGACACACCGTACACTTCTCCAGAGTGGCTGTTGGCAATTTACATCCCGCCCATCAGTGTAGCAAGGCTCCCATTTCTCCATGGCCTGTCCTGCATTTCTGGTTTTGACACTTTTTTCAGCATGGCCCTTTTGACCGATGGGAAACGAGACTTCTTTGTAGCGCTGATTTGCCTTTCCAGGTTGCTTGGTTGGCCAAAAAGGGCGTATGCGTTTTTTCCTGAATATATTCAGGAAAAAACGCATACGCCCTTTTTGGCCAAGGGCATCATTGTCAACGTTTTGCCGCTTTTCATGTGCTTTAAAGGCGATTCGAATCTACCTCCTGAAATCTGTTTCCTGCAATTCTGCCTTGATTTCAAATCCTCTTCTTTGCCTTCCCTCAATATATTTGTGGACGAGAGTTATCATTTATAACTCTGCAGGTTTGTGAATTGCAGTGCCCTGAAGCTCCATTTTACAAGTCGCTTTTTTGGGAGCTGGCCGCAAAAGCGCAGGATGGCTTCAGGCCCTGTTCTGGTTCCGGGGGGCAGGCTGAGCCTGTGGTTAATTCTTCTTCCTGATGGGAAAATAGAGTGACCTGTGCCTGTCCCAACACCAAGAGCTAGACTCTCATTGGTTCCCCGTCTTCTCGTTCATCCTCAGGACAAATTGCAACCTGTACGGAACAGGAGGTTAAAGGTGCTGAGGCTCCAAGTAGGGAGATTGCTAGTAAAGTGGCTGGAATGGCGAATCCGAGCACAAGGAGATGAGAAATGAGGTGCGTTTTAGAAACCTTTCCCCATCACACGGTGTACCATCTTCTGGGTTTCTCATGCATGTTTTCGATGTAGGAAGATGCCCTTGAACCTGGAGATTTGGGACCCATGCGATGGGTAGCACGCAGTATTACTTTAAAGGGTCTGCGTTTGCTCACCCAACCCCACCAAACCTCTCAGCCCCAAGAATGTCGACCCTTATGTCTCATCCAGCTGTGGGTCAAGATATGGTCAATCCAGGTTGCGTCACAGACCCTGAACGAATTGTGTAAGAATTTCTCTCTCTTTCCCTGTCTTTGTTTCATGGGTTTTTAAAAGTAATTTATTTTTATAATGGGGTTTAGCTGCTTTTCACGGCTGTGTTTATGCCACTTTACACCCACTTGACACACTAACAGAGAGATATCAATACATAGGTTTTAAGATTATTACTAGTCAGATATATTCTTGTGCGGTGAATCGGGCGTGTTGAGTCCAGTTCTCTGAGCAACGAGTAGGTCTTGTCTATTACATATTGGGTTTATGGAACGGTATCTGAGCTAATTTGAAGCTCTTGTTTTATGTATCACCCCACCTCACCTTTCCCGTTAAGCAGCCATAGTGTGTTTTCTGCATGTGTGACTCTGTTCTGTTTTGTAATTCAGTTCAAGTGTAACGGTTTTTACATTCCCTCTATAAGTGACACCTTATGAGAAGTGTCCTTTTCTGTGTGACTTATTTCACTTAGAATCGTCTTACCTAAATCCACTCATCATGCTGCTACTAGCCTTATGACATTGATTTCATGGCTGAGTGATATTCCATTGTACATAAGGACCACAACTTTTTTATCCATTTTTCGCTTTCCTGGGATATTTAAGGTGGAATGAAGTGGAGGTCCTTGTCAACAGAGCAGCCCTAAACTTTGGGGTGCTTGTGTCTTGCTGATTTTCAATTTTCCCACTTTATCCCCCCATGCGTGGAAGTGCCCTATGGTCTCTAAGCTGTGTTTTTTAGATGTTTCAGGACACACCGTACACTTCTCCAGAGTGGCTGTTGGCAATTTACATCCCGCCCATCAGTGTAGCAAGGCTCCCATTTCTCCATGGCCTGTCCTGCATTTCTGGTTTTGACACTTTTTTCAGCATGGCCCTTTTGACCGAAGGGAAGCGAGACTTCTTTGTAGCGCTGATTTGCCTTTCCAGGTTGCTTGGTTGGCCAAAAAGGGCGTATGCGTTTTTTCCTGAATATATTCAGGAAAAAACGCATACGCCCTTTTTGGCCAAGGGCATCATTGTCAACGTTTTGCCGCTTTTCATGTGCTTTAAAGGCGATTCGAATCTACCTCCTGAAATCTGTTTCCTGCAATTCTGCCTTGATTTCAAATCCTCTTCTTTGCCTTCCCTCAATATATTTGTGGACGAGAGTTATCATTTATAACTCTGCAGGTTTGTGAATTGCAGTGCCCTGAAGCTCCATTTTACAAGTCGCTTTTTTGGGAGCTGGCCGCAAAAGCGCAGGATGGCTTCAGGCCCTGTTCTGGTTCCGGGGGGCAGGCTGAGCCTGTGGTTAATTCTTCTTCCTGATGGGAAAATAGAGTGACCTGTGCCTGTCCCAACACCAAGAGCTAGTCTCTCATTGGTTCCCAGTCTTCCCGTTCATCCTCAGGACAAATTGCAACCTGTACGGAACAGGAGGTTAAAGGTGCTGAGGCTCCAAGTAGGGAGATTGCTAGTAAAGTGGCTGGAATGGCGAACCCGAGCACAAGGAGATGAGAAATGAGGTGCGTTTTAGAAACCTTTCCCCATCACACGGTGTACCATCTTCTGGGTTTCTCATGCATGTTTTCGATGTAGGAAGTTGCCCTTGAACCTGGAGATTTGGGACCCATGCGATGGGTAGCACGCAGTATTACTTTAAAGGGTCTGCGTTTGCTCACCCAACCTCACCAAACCTCTCATTCCCAAGAGTGTCCATCCTTATGTCTCATCCAGCTGTGGGTCTAGATATGGTCAATCCAGGCTGCATCACAGCCCCTGAACGAATTGTGTAAGAATTTCTCTCTCTTTCCCTGTCTTTGTTTCATGGGTTTTTAAAAGTAATTTATTTTTATAATGGGGTTTAGCTGCTTTTCACGGCTGTGTTTATGCCGCTTTACACCCACTTGACACACTAACAGAGAGATATCAATACATAGGTTTTAAGATTATTACTAGTCAGATATATTCTTGTGCGGTGAATCGGGCGTGTTGAGTCCAGTTCTCTGAGCAACGAGTAGGTCTTGTCTATTACATATTGGGTTTATGGAACGGTATCTGAGCTAATTTGAAACTCTTGTTTTATGTATCACCCCACCTCACCTTTCCCGTTAAGCAGCCATAGTGTGTTTTCTGCATGTGTGACTCTGTTCTGTTTTGTAATTCAGTTCAAGTGTAACGGTTTTTACATTCCCTCTATAAGTGACACCTTATGAGAAGTGTCCTTTTCTGTGTGACTTATTTCACTTAGAATCGTCTTACCTAAATCCACTCATCATGCTGCTACTAGCCTTATGACATTGATTTCATGGCTGAGTGATATTCCATTGTACATAAGGACCACAATTTTTTATCCATTTTTCGCTTTCCTGGGATATTTAAGGTGGAATGAAGTGGAGGTCCTTGTCAATAGAGCAGCCCTAAACTTTGGGGTGCTTGTGTCTTGCTGATTTTCAATTTTCCCACTTTATCCCCCCATGCGTGGAAGTGCTCTATGCTCTCTAAGCTGTGTTTTTTAGATGTTTCAGGACACACCGTACACTTCTCCAGAGTGGCTGTTGGCAATTTACATCCCGCCCATCAGTGTAGCAAGGCTCCCATTTCTCCATGGCCTGTCCTGCATTTCTGGTTTTGACACTTTTTTCAGCATGGCCCTTTTGACCGATGGGAAGCGAGACTTCTTTGTAGCGCTGATTTGCCTTTCCAGGTTGCTTGGTTGGCCAAAAAGGGCGTATGCGTTTTTTCCTGAATATATTCAGGAAAAAACGCATACGCCCTTTTTGGCCAAGGGCATCATTGTCAACGTTTTGCCGCTTTTCATGTGCTTTAAAGGCGATTCGAATCTACCTCCTGAAATCTGTTTCCTGCAATTCTGCCTTGATTTCAAATCCTCTTCTTTGCCTTCCCTCAATATATTTGTGGACGAGAGTTATCATTTATAACTCTGCAGGTTTGTGAATTGCAGTGCCCTGAAGCTCCATTTTACAAGTCGCTTTTTTGGGAGCTGGCCGCAAAAGCGCAGGATGGCTTCAGGCCCTGTTCTGGTTCCGGGGGGCAGGCTGAGCCTGTGGTTAATTCTTCTTCCTGATGGGAAAATAGAGTGACCTGTGCCTGTCCCAACACCAAGAGCTAGACTCTCATTGGTTCCCCGTCTTCCCGTTCATCCTCAGGACAAATTGCAACCTGTACGGAACAGGAGGTTAAAGGTGCTGAGGCTCCAAGTAGGGAGATTGCTAGTAAAGTGGCTGGAATGGCGAATCCGAGCACAAGGAGATGAGAAATGAGGTGCGTTTTAGAAACCTTTCCCCATCACACGGTGTACCATCTTCTGGGTTTCTCATGCATGTTTTCGATGTAGGAAGCTGCCCTTGAACCTGGAGATTTGGGACCCATGCGATGGGTAGCACGCAGTATTACTTTAAAGGGTCTGCGTTTGCTCACCCAACCTCACCAAACCTCTCAGCCCCAAGAGTGTCCACCCTTATGTCTCATCCAGCTGTGGGTCTAGATATGGTCAATCCAGGTTGCATCACAGCCCCTGAATGAATTGTGTAAGAATTTCTCTCTCTTTCCCTGTCTTTGTTTCATGGGTTTTTAAAAGTAATTTATTTTTATAATGGGGTTTAGCTGCTTTTCACGGCTGTGTTTATGCCGCTTTACACCCACTTGACACACTAACAGAGAGATATCAATACATAGGTTTTAAGATTATTACTAGTCAGATATATTCATGTGCGGTGAATCGGGCGTGTTGAGTCCAGTTCTCTGAGCAAGGAGTAGGTCTTGTCTATTACATATTGGGTTTATGGAACGGTATCTGAGCTAATTTGAAACTCTTGTTTTATGTATCAGCCCACCTCACCTTTCCCGTTAAGCAGCCATAGTTTGTTTTCTGCATGTGTGACTCTGTTCTGTTTTGTAATTCAGTTCAAGTGTAACGGTTTTTACATTCCCTCTATAAGTGACACCTTATGAGAAGTGTCCTTTTCTGTGTGACTTATTTCACTTAGAATCGTCTTACCTAAATAAACTCATCATGCTGCTACTAGCCTTATGACATTGATTTCATGGCTGAGTTATATTCCATTGTACATAAGGACCACAAATTTTTATCCATTTTTCGCATTCCTGGGATATTTAAGGTGGAATGAAGTGGAGGTCCTTGTCAACAGAGCAGCCCTAAACTTTGGGGTGCTTGTGTCTTGCTGATTTTCAATTTTCCCACTTTATCCCCCCATGCGTGGAAGTGCCCTGTGCTCTCTAAGCTGTGTTTTTTAGATGTTTCAGGACACACCGTACACTTCTCCAGAGTGGCTGTTGGCAATTTACATCCCACCCATCAGTGTAGCAAGGCTCCCATTTCTCCATGGCCTGTCCTGCATTTCTGGTTTTGACACTTTTTTCAGCATGGCCCTTTTGACCGATGGGAAACGAGACTTCTTTGTAGCGCTGATTTGCCTTTCCAGGTTGCTTGGTTGGCCAAAAAGGGGCGTATGCGTTTTTTCCTGAATATATTCAGGAAAAAACGCATACGCCCCTTTTGGCCAAGGGCATCATTGTCAACGTTTTGCCGCTTTTCATGTGCTTTAAAGGCGATTCGAATCTACCTCCTGAAATCTGTTTCCTGCAATTCTGCCTTGATTTCAAATCCTCTTCTTTGCCTTCCCTCAATATATTTGTGGACGAGAATTATCATTTATAACTCTGCAGGTTTGTGAATTGCAGTGCCCTGAAGTTCCATTTTACAAGTCGCTTTTTTGGGAGCTGGCCGCAAAAGCGCAGGATGGCTTCAGGCCCTGTTCTGGTTCCGGGGGGCAGGCTGAGCCTGTGGTTAATTCTTCTTCCTGATGGGAAAATAGAGTGACCTGTGCCTGTCCCAACACCAAGAGCTAGACTCTCATTGGTTCCCCGTCTTCCCGTTCATCCTCAGGACAAATTGCAACCTGTACGGAACAGGAGGTTAAAGGTGCTGAGGCTCCAAGTAGGGAGATTGCTAGTAAAGTGGCTGGAATGGCGAATCCGAGCACAAGGAGATGAGAAAGGAGGTGCGTTTTAGAAACCTTTCCCCATCACACGGTGTACCATCTTCTGGGTTTCTCATGCATGTTTTCGATGTAGGAAGATGCCCTTGAACCTGGAGATTTGGGACCCATGCGATGGGTAGCACGCAGTATTACTTTAAAGGGTCTGCGTTTGCTCACCCAACCTCACCAAACCTCTCAGCCCCAACAGTGTCCACCCTTATGTCTCATCCAGCTGTGGGTCTAGATATGGTCAATCCAGGTTGCATCACAGCCCCTGAACGAATTGTGTAAGAATTTCTCTCTCTTTCCCTGTCTTTGTTTCATGGGTTTTTAAAAGTAATTTATTTTTATAATGGGGTTTAGCTGCTTTTCACGGCTGTGTTTATGACGCTTTACACCCACTTGACACACTAACAGAGAGATATCAATACATAGGTTTTAAGATTATTACTAGTCAGATATATTCATGTGCGGCGAATCGGGCGTGTTGAGTCCAGTTCTCTGAGCAAGGAGTAGGTCTTGTCTATTACATATTGGGTTTATGGAACGGTATCTGAGCTAATTTGAAACTCTTGTTTTATGTAGCACCCCACCTCACCTTTCCCGTTATGCAGCCATAGTGTGTTTTCTGCATGTGTGACTCTGTTCTGTTTTTCAATTCAGTTCAAGTGTAACGGTTTTTACATTCCCTCTATAAGTGACACCTTATGAGAAGTGTCCTTTTCTGTGTGACTTATTTCACTTAGAATCGTCTTACCTAAATCCACTCATCATGCTGCTACTAGCCTTATGACATTGATTTCATGGCTGAGTGATATTCCATTGTACATAAGGACCACAACTTTTTTATCCATTTTTCGCTTTCCTGGGATATTTAAGGTGGAATGAAGTGGAGGTCCTTGTCAACAGAGCAGCCCTAAACTTTGGGGTGCTTGTGTCTTGCTGATTTTCAATTTTCCCACTTTATCCCCCCATGCGTGGAAGTGCCCTATGGTCTCTAAGCTGTGTTTTTTAGATGTTTCAGGACACACCGTACACTTCTCCAGAGTGGCTGTTGGCAATTTACATCCCGCCCATCAGTGTAGCAAGGCTCCCATTTCTCCATGGCCTGTCCTGCATTTCTGGTTTTGACACTTTTTTCAGCATGGCCCTTTTGACCGAAGGGAAGCGAGACTTCTTTGTAGCGCTGATTTGCCTTTCCAGGTTGCTTGGTTGGCCAAAAAGGGCGTATGCGTTTTTTCCTGAATATATTCAGGAAAAAACGCATACGCCCTTTTTGGCCAAGGGCATCATTGTCAACGTTTTGCCGCTTTTCATGTGCTTTAAAGGCGATTCGAATCTACCTCCTGAAATCTGTTTCCTGCAATTCTGCCTTGATTTCAAATCCTCTTCTTTGCCTTCCCTCAATATATTTGTGGACGAGAGTTATCATTTATAACTCTGCAGGTTTGTGAATTGCAGTGCCCTGAAGCTCCATTTTACAAGTCGCTTTTTTGGGAGCTGGCCGCAAAAGCGCAGGATGGCTTCAGGCCCTGTTCTGGTTCCGGGGGGCAGGCTGAGCCTGTGGTTAATTCTTCTTCCTGATGGGAAAATAGAGTGACCTGTGCCTGTCCCAACACCAAGAGCTAGTCTCTCATTGGTTCCCAGTCTTCCCGTTCATCCTCAGGACAAATTGCAACCTGTACGGAACAGGAGGTTAAAGGTGCTGAGGCTCCAAGTAGGGAGATTGCTAGTAAAGTGGCTGGAATGGCGAACCCGAGCACAAGGAGATGAGAAATGAGGTGCGTTTTAGAAACCTTTCCCCATCACACGGTGTACCATCTTCTGGGTTTCTCATGCATGTTTTCGATGTAGGAAGTTGCCCTTGAACCTGGAGATTTGGGACCCATGCGATGGGTAGCACGCAGTATTACTTTAAAGGGTCTGCGTTTGCTCACCCAACCTCACCAAACCTCTCATTCCCAAGAGTGTCCATCCTTATGTCTCATCCAGCTGTGGGTCTAGATATGGTCAATCCAGGCTGCATCACAGCCCCTGAACGAATTGTGTAAGAATTTCTCTCTCTTTCCCTGTCTTTGTTTCATGGGTTTTTAAAAGTAATTTATTTTTATAATGGGGTTTAGCTGCTTTTCACGGCTGTGTTTATGCCGCTTTACACCCACTTGACACACTAACAGAGAGATATCAATACATAGGTTTTAAGATTATTACTAGTCAGATATATTCTTGTGCGGTGAATCGGGCGTGTTGAGTCCAGTTCTCTGAGCAACGAGTAGGTCTTGTCTATTACATATTGGGTTTATGGAACGGTATCTGAGCTAATTTGAAACTCTTGTTTTATGTATCACCCCACCTCACCTTTCCCGTTAAGCAGCCATAGTGTGTTTTCTGCATGTGTGACTCTGTTCTGTTTTGTAATTCAGTTCAAGTGTAACGGTTTTTACATTCCCTCTATAAGTGACACCTTATGAGAAGTGTCCTTTTCTGTGTGACTTATTTCACTTAGAATCGTCTTACCTAAATCCACTCATCATGCTGCTACTAGCCTTATGACATTGATTTCATGGCTGAGTGATATTCCATTGTACATAAGGACCACAATTTTTTATCCATTTTTCGCTTTCCTGGGATATTTAAGGTGGAATGAAGTGGAGGTCCTTGTCAACAGAGCAGCCCTAAACTTTGGGGTGCTTGTGTCTTGCTGATTTTCAATTTTCCCACTTTATCCCCCCATGCGTGGAAGTGCTCTATGCTCTCTAAGCTGTGTTTTTTAGATGTTTCAGGACACACCGTACACTTCTCCAGAGTGGCTGTTGGCAATTTACATCCCGCCCATCAGTGTAGCAAGGCTCCCATTTCTCCATGGCCTGTCCTGCATTTCTGGTTTTGACACTTTTTTCAGCATGGCCCTTTTGACCGATGGGAAGCGAGACTTCTTTGTAGCGCTGATTTGCCTTTCCAGGTTGCTTGGTTGGCCAAAAAGGGCGTATGCGTTTTTTCCTGAATATATTCAGGAAAAAACGCATACGCCCTTTTTGGCCAAGGGCATCATTGTCAACGTTTTGCCGCTTTTCATGTGCTTTAAAGGCGATTCGAATCTACCTCCTGAAATCTGTTTCCTGCAATTCTGCCTTGATTTCAAATCCTCTTCTTTGCCTTCCCTCAATATATTTGTGGACGAGAGTTATCATTTATAACTCTGCAGGTTTGTGAATTGCAGTGCCCTGAAGCTCCATTTTACAAGTCGCTTTTTTGGGAGCTGGCCGCAAAAGCGCAGGATGGCTTCAGGCCCTGTTCTGGTTCCGGGGGGCAGGCTGAGCCTGTGGTTAATTCTTCTTCCTGATGGGAAAATAGAGTGACCTGTGCCTGTCCCAACACCAAGAGCTAGACTCTCATTGGTTCCCCGTCTTCCCGTTCATCCTCAGGACAAATTGCAACCTGTACGGAACAGGAGGTTAAAGGTGCTGAGGCTCCAAGTAGGGAGATTGCTAGTAAAGTGGCTGGAATGGCGAATCCGAGCACAAGGAGATGAGAAATGAGGTGCGTTTTAGAAACCTTTCCCCATCACACGGTGTACCATCTTCTGGGTTTCTCATGCATGTTTTCGATGTAGGAAGCTGCCCTTGAACGTGGAGATTTGGGACCCATGCGATGGGTAGCACGCAGTATTACTTTAAAGGGTCTGCGTTTGCTCACCCAACCTCACCAAACCTCTCAGCCCCAAGAGTGTCCACCCTTATGTCTCATCCAGCTGTGGGTCTAGATATGGTCAATCCAGGTTGCATCACAGCCCCTGAATGAATTGTGTAAGAATTTCTCTCTCTTTCCCTGTCTTTGTTTCATGGGTTTTTAAAAGTAATTTATTTTTATAATGGGGTTTAGCTGCTTTTCACGGCTGTGTTTATGCCGCTTTACACCCACTTGACACACTAACAGAGAGATATCAATACATAGGTTTTAAGATTATTACTAGTCAGATATATTCATGTGCGGTGAATCGGGCGTGTTGAGTCCAGTTCTCTGAGCAAGGAGTAGGTCTTGTCTATTACATATTGGGTTTATGGAACGGTATCTGAGCTAATTTGAAACTCTTGTTTTATGTATCAGCCCACCTCACCTTTCCCGTTAAGCAGCCATAGTTTGTTTTCTGCATGTGTGACTCTGTTCTGTTTTGTAATTCAGTTCAAGTGTAACGGTTTTTACATTCCCTCTATAAGTGACACCTTATGAGAAGTGTCCTTTTCTGTGTGACTTATTTCACTTAGAATCGTCTTACCTAAATCCACTCATCATGCTGCTACTAGCCTTATGACATTGATTTCATGGCTGAGTGATATTCCATTGTACATAAGGACCACAATTTTTTATCCATTTTTCGCTTTCCTGGGATATTTAAGGTGGAATGAAGTGGAGGTCCTTGTCAACAGAGCAGCCCTAAACTTTGGGGTGCTTGTGTCTTGCTGATTTTCAATTTTCCCACTTTATCCCCCCATGCGTGGAAGTGCCCTGTGCTCTCTAAGCTGTGTTTTTTAGATGTTTCAGGACACACCGTACACTTCTCCAGAGTGGCTGTTGGCAATTTACATCCCACCCATCAGTGTAGCAAGGCTCCCATTTCTCCATGGCCTGTCCTGCATTTCTGGTTTTGACACTTTTTTCAGCATGGCCCTTTTGACCGATGGGAAACGAGACTTCTTTGTAGCGCTGATTTGCCTTTCCAGGTTGCTTGGTTGGCCAAAAAGGGCGTATGCGTTTTTTCCTGAATATATTCAGGAAAAAACGCATACGCCCTTTTTGGCCAAGGGCATCATTGTCAACGTTTTGCCGCTTTTCATGTGCTTTAAAGGCGATTCGAATCTACCTCCTGAAATCTGTTTCCTGCAATTCTGCCTTGATTTCAAATCCTCTTCTTTGCCTTCCCTCAATATATTTGTGGACGAGAATTATCATTTATAACTCTGCAGGTTTGTGAATTGCAGTGCCCTGAAGTTCCATTTTACAAGTCGCTTTTTTGGGAGCTGGCCGCAAAAGCGCAGGATGGCTTCTAGCCCTGTTCTGGTTCCGGGGGGCAGGCTGAGCCTGTGGTTAATTCTTCTTCCTGATGGGAAAATAGAGTGACCTGTGCCTGTCCCAACACCAAGAGCTAGACTCTCATTGGTTCCCCGTCTTCCCGTTCATCCTCAGGACAAATTGCAACCTCTACGGAACAGGAGGTTAAAGGTGCTGAGGCTCCAAGTAGGGAGATTGCTAGTAAAGTGGCTGGAATGGCGAATCCGAGCACAAGGAGATGAGAAAGGAGGTGCGTTTTAGAAACCTTTCCCCATCACACGGTGTACCATCTTCTGGGTTTCTCATGCATGTTTTCGATGTAGGAAGATGCCCTTGAACCTGGAGATTTGGGACCCATGCGATGGGTAGCACGCAGTATTACTTTAAAGGGTCTGCGTTTGCTCACCCAACCTCACCAAACCTCTCAGCCCCAAGAGTGTCCACCCTTATGTCTCATCCAGCTGTGGGTCTAGATATGGTCAATCCAGGTTGCATCACAGCCCCTGAACGAATTGTGTAAGAATTTCTCTCTCTTTCCCTGTCTTTGTTTCATGGGTTTTTAAAAGTAATTTATTTTTATAATGGGGTTTAGCTGCTTTTCACGGCTGTGTTTATGCCGCTTTACACCCACTTGACACACTAACAGAGAGATATCAATACATAGGTTTTAAGATTATTACTAGTCAGATATATTCATGTGCGGTGAATCGGGCGTGTTGAGTCCAGTTCTCTGAGCAAGGAGTAGGTCTTGTCTATTACATATTGGGTTTATGGAACGGTATCTGAGCTAATTTGAAACTCTTGTTTTATGTAGCACCCCACCTCACCTTTCCCGTTATGCAGCCATAGTGTGTTTTCTGCATGTGTGACTCTGTTCTGTTTTTCAATTCAGTTCAAGTGTAACGGTTTTTACATTCCCTCTATAAGTGACACCTTATGAGAAGTGTCCTTTTCTGTGTGACTTATTTCACTTAGAATCGTCTTACCTAAATCCACTCATCATGCTGCTACTAGCCTTATGACATTGATTTCTTGGCTGAGTGATATTCCATTGTACATAAGGACCACAACTTTTTTATCCATTTTTCGCTTTCCTGGGATATTTAAGGTGGAATGAAGTGGAGGTCCTTGTCAACAGAGCAGCCCTAAACTTTGGGGTGCTTGTGTCTTGCTGATTTTCAATTTTCCCACTTTATCCCCCCATGCGTGGAAGTGCCCTGTGCTCTCTAAGCTGTGTTTTTTAGATGTTTCAGGACACACCGTACACTTCTCCAGAGTGGCTGTTGGCAATTTACATCCCGCCCATCAGTGTAGCAAGGCTCCCATTTCTCCATGGCCTGTCCTGCATTTCTGGTTTTGACACTTTTTTCAGCATGGCCCTTTTGACCGATGGGAAACGAGACTTCTTTGTAGCGCTGATTTGCCTTTCCAGGTTGCTTGGTTGGCCAAAAAGGGCGTATGCGTTTTTTCCTGAATATATTCAGGAAAAAACGCATACGCCCTTTTTGGCCAAGGGCATCATTGTCAACGTTTTGCCGCTTTTCATGTGCTTTAAAGGCGATTCGAATCTACCTCCTGAAATCTGTTTCCTGCAATTCTGCCTTGATTTCAAATCCTCTTCTTTGCCTTCCCTCAATATATTTGTGGACGAGAGTTATCATTTATAACTCTGCAGGTTTGTGAATTGCAGTGCCCTGAAGCTCCATTTTACAAGTCGCTTTTTTGGGAGCTGGCCGCAAAAGCGCAGGATGGCTTCAGGCCCTGTTCTGGTTCCGGGGGGCAGGCTGAGCCTGTGGTTAATTCTTCTTCCTGATGGGAAAATAGAGTGACCTGTGCCTGTCCCAACACCAAGAGCTAGACTCTCATTGGTTCCCCGTCTTCCCGTTCATCCTCAGGACAAATTGCAACCTGTACGGAACAGGAGGTTAAAGGTGCTGAGGCTCCAAGTAGGGAGATTGCTAGTAAAGTGGCTGGAATGGCGAATCCGAGCACAAGGAAATGAGAAATGAGGTGCGTTTTAGAAACCATTCCCCATCACACGGTGTACCATCTTCTGGGTTTCTCATGCATGTTTTCGATGTAGGAAGATGCCCTTGAACCTGGAGATTTGGGACCCATGCGATGGGTAGCACGCAGTATTACTTTAAAGGGTCTGTGTTTGCTCACCCAACCCCACCAAACCTCTCAGCCCCAAGAATGTCGTCCCTTATGTCTCATCCAGCTGTGGGTCTAGATATGGTCAATCAAGGTTGCGTCACAGACCCTGAACGAATTGTGTAAGAATTTCTCTCTCTTTCCCTGTCTTTGTTTCATGGGTTTTTAAAAGTAATTTATTTTTATAATGGGGTTTAGCTGCTTTTCACGGCTGTGTTTATGCCACTTTACACCCACTTGACACACTAACAGAGAGATATCAATACATAGGTTTTAAGATTATTACTAGTCAGATATATTCTTGTGCGGTGAATCGGGCGTGTTGAGTCCAGTTCTCTGAGCAACGAGTAGGTCTTGTCTATTACATATTGGGTTTATGGAACGGTATCTGAGCTAATTTGAAGCTCTTGTTTTATGTATCACCCCACCTCACCTTTCCCGTTAAGCAGCCATAGTGTGTTTTCTGCATGTGTGACTCTGTTCTGTTTTGTAATTCAGTTCAAGTGTAACGGTTTTTACATTCCCTCTATAAGTGACACCTTATGAGAAGTGTCCTTTTCTGTGTGACTTATTTCACTTAGAATCGTCTTACCTAAATCCACTCATCATGCTGCTACTAGCCTTATGACATTGATTTCATGGCTGAGTGATATTCCATTGTACATAAGGACCACAACTTTTTTATCCATTTTTCGCTTTCCTGGGATATTTAAGGTGGAATGAAGTGGAGGTCCTTGTCAACAGAGCAGCCCTAAACTTTGGGGTGCTTGTGTCTTGCTGATTTTCAATTTTCCCACTTTATCCCCCCATGCGTGGAAGTGCCCTATGCTCTCTAAGCTGTGTTTTTTAGATGTTTCAGGACACACCGTACACTTCTCCAGAGTGGCTGTTGGCAATTTACATCCCGCCCATCAGTGTAGCAAGGCTCCCATTTCTCCATGGCCTGTCCTGCATTTCTGGTTTTGACACTTTTTTCAGCATGGCCCTTTTGACCGAAGGGAAGCGAGACTTCTTTGTAGCGCTGATTTGCCTTTCCAGGTTGCTTGGTTGGCCAAAAAGGGCGTATGCGTTTTTTCCTGAATAGATTCAGGAAAAAACGCATACGCCCTTTTTGGCCAAGGGCATCATTGTCAACGTTTTGCCGCTTTTCATGTGCTTTAAAGGCGATTCGAATCTACCTCCTGAAATCTGTTTCCTGCAATTCTGCCTTGATTTCAAATCCTCTTCTTTGCCTTCCCTCAATATATTTGTGGACGAGAGTTATCATTTATAACTCTGCAGGTTTGTGAATTGCAGTGCCCTGAAGCTCCATTTTACAAGTCGCTTTTTTGGGAGCTGGCCGCAAAAGCGCAGGATGGCTTCAGGCCCTGTTCTGGTTCTGGGGGGCAGGCTGAGCCTGTGGTTAATTCTTCTTCCTGATGGGAAAATAGAGTGACCTGTGCCTGTCCCAAAACCAAGAGCTAGTCTCTCATTGGTTCCCAGTCTTCCCGTTCATCCTCAGGACAAATTGCAACCTGTACGGAACAGGAGGTTAAAGGTGCTGAGGCTCCAAGTAGGGAGATTGCTAGTAAAGTGGCTGGAATGGCGAACCCGAGCACAAGGAGATGAGAAATGAGGTGCGTTTTAGAAACCTTTCCCCATCACACGGTGTACCATCTTCTGGGTTTCTCATGCATGTTTTCGATGTAGGAAGTTGCCCTTGAACCTGGAGATTTGGGACCCATGCGATGGGTAGCACGCAGTATTACTTTAAAGGGTCTGCGTTTGCTCACCCAACCTCACCAAACCTCTCAGCCCCAAGAGTGTCCATCCTTATGTCTCATCCAGCTGTGGGTCTAGATATGGTCAATCCAGGTTGCATCACAGCCCCTGAACGAATTGTGTAAGAATTTCTCTCTCTTTCCCTGTCTTTGTTTCATGGGTTTTTAAAAGTAATTTATTTTTATAATGGGGTTTAGCTGCTTTTCACGGCTGTGTTTATGCCGCTTTACACCCACTTGACACACTAACAGAGAGATATCAATACATAGGTTTTAAGATTATTACTAGTCAGATATATTCTTGTGCGGTGATTCGGGCGTGTTGAGTCCAGTTCTCTGAGCAAGGAGTAGATCTTGTCTATTACATATTGGGTTTATGGAACGGTATCTGAGCTAATTTGAAACTCTTGTTTTATGTATCACCCCACCTCACCTTTCCCGTTAAGCAGCCATAGTGTGTTTTCTGCAAGTGTGACTCTGTTCTGTTTTGTAATTCAGTTCAAGTGTAACGGTTTTTACATTCCCTCTATAAGTGACACCTTATGAGAAGTGTCCTTTTCTGTGTGACTTATTTCACTTAGAATCGTCTTACCTAAATCCACTCATCATGCTGCTACTAGCCTTATGACATTGATTTCATGGCTGAGTGATATTCCATTGTACATAAGGACCACAACTTTTTTATCCATTTTTCGCTTTCCTGGGATATTTAAGGTGGAATGAAGTGGAGGTCCTTGTCAACAGAGCAGCCCTAAACTTTGGGGTGCTTGTGTCTTGCTGATTTTCAATTTTCCCACTTTATCCCCCCATGCGTGGAAGTGCCCTGTGCTCTCTAAGCTGTGTTTTTTAGATGTTTCAGGACACACCGTACACTTCTCCAGAGTGGCTGTTGGCAATTTACATCCCGCCCATCAGTGTAGCAAGGCTCCCATTTCTCCATGGCCTGTCCTGCATTTCTGGTTTTGACACTTTTTTCAGCATGGCCCTTTTGACCGATGGGAAGCGAGACTTCTTTGTAGCGCTGATTTGCCTTTCCAGGTTGCTTGGTTGGCCAAAAAGGGCGTATGCGTTTTTTCCTGAATATATTCAGGAAAAAACGCATACGCCCTTTTTGGCCAAGGGCATCATTGTCAACGTTTTGCCGCTTTTCATGTGCTTTAAAGGCGATTCGAATCTACCTCCTGAAATCTGTTTCCTGCAATTCTGCCTTGATTTCAAATCCTCTTCTTTGCCTTCCCTCAATATATTTGTGGACGAGAGTTATCATTTATAACTCTGCAGGTTTGTGAATTGCAGTGCCCTGAAGCTCCATTTTACAAGTCGCTTTTTTGGGAGCTGGCCGCAAAAGCGCAGGATGGCTTCAGGCCCTGTTCTGGTTCCGGGGGGCAGGCTGAGCCTGTGGTTAATTCTTCTTCCTGATGGGAAAATAGAGTGACCTGTGCCTGTCCCAACACCAAGAGCTAGACTCTCATTGGTTCCCCGTCTTCCCGTTCATCCTCAGGACAAATTGCAACCTGTACGGAACAGGAGGTTAAAGGTGCTGAGGCTCCAAGTAGGGAGATTGCTAGTAAAGTGGCTGGAATGGCGAATCCGAGCACAAGGAGATGAGAAATGAGGTGCGTTTTAGAAACCTTTCCCCATCACACAGTGTACCATCTTCTGGGTTTCTCATGCATGTTTTCGATGTAGGAAGATGCCCTTGAACCTGGAGATTTGGGACCCATGCGATGGGTAGCACGCAGTATTACCTTAAAGGGTCTGCGTTTGCTCACCCAAGCTCACCAAACCTCTCATCCCCAAGATTGTCCACCCTTATGTCTCATCCAGCTGTGGGTCTAGATATGGTCAATCCAGGTTGCATCACAGCCCCTGAACGAATTGTGTAAGAATTTCTCTCTCTTTCCCTGTCTTTGTTTCATGGGTTTTTAAAAGTAATTTATTTTTATAATGGGGTTTAGCTGCTTTTCACGGCTGTGTTTATGCCGCTTTACACCCACTTGACACACTAACAGAGAGATATCAATACATAGGTTTTAAGATTATTACTAGTCAGATATATTCTTGTGCGGTGATTCGGGCGTGTTGAGTCCAGTTCTCTGAGCAAGGAGTAGATCTTGTCTATTACATATTGGGTTTATGGAACGGTATCTGAGCTAATTTGAAACTCTTGTTTTATGTATCACCCCACCTCACCTTTCCCGTTAAGCAGCCATAGTGTGTTTTCTGCAAGTGTGACTCTGTTCTGTTTTGTAATTCAGTTCAAGTGTAACGGTTTTTACATTCCCTCTATAAGTGACACCTTATGAGAAGTGTCCTTTTCTGTGTGACTTATTTCACTTAGAATCGTCTTACCTAAATCCACTCATCATGCTGCTACTAGCCTTATGACATTGATTTCATGGCTGAGTGATATTCCATTGTACATAAGGACCACAACTTTTTTATCCATTTTTCGCTTTCCTGGGATATTTAAGGTGGAATGAAGTGGAGGTCCTTGTCAACAGAGCAGCCCTAAACTTTGGGGTGCTTGTGTCTTGCTGATTTTCAATTTTCCCACTTTATCCCCCCATGCGTGGAAGTGCCCTGTGCTCTCTAAGCTGTGTTTTTTAGATGTTTCAGGACACACCGTACACTTCTCCAGAGTGGCTGTTGGCAATTTACATCCCGCCCATCAGTGTAGCAAGGCTCCCATTTCTCCATGGCCTGTCCTGCATTTCTGGTTTTGACACTTTTTTCAGCATGGCCCTTTTGACCGATGGGAAGCGAGACTTCTTTGTAGCGCTGATTTGCCTTTCCAGGTTGCTTGGTTGGCCAAAAAGGGCGTATGCGTTTTTTCCTGAATATATTCAGGAAAAAACGCATACGCCCTTTTTGGCCAAGGGCATCATTGTCAACGTTTTGCCGCTTTTCATGTGCTTTAAAGGCGATTCGAATCTACCTCCTGAAATCTGTTTCCTGCAATTCTGCCTTGATTTCAAATCCTCTTCTTTGCCTTCCCTCAATATATTTGTGGACGAGAGTTATCATTTATAACTCTGCAGGTTTGTGAATTGCAGTGCCCTGAAGCTCCATTTTACAAGTCGCTTTTTTGGGAGCTGGCCGCAAAAGCGCAGGATGGCTTCAGGCCCTGTTCTGGTTCCGGGGGGCAGGCTGAGCCTGTGGTTAATTCTTCTTCCTGATGGGAAAATAGAGTGACCTGTGCCTGTCCCAACACCAAGAGCTAGACTCTCATTGGTTCCCCGTCTTCCCGTTCATCCTCAGGACAAATTGCAACCTGTACGGAACAGGAGGTTAAAGGTGCTGAGGCTCCAAGTAGGGAGATTGCTAGTAAAGTGGCTGGAATGGCGAATCCGAGCACAAGGAGATGAGAAATGAGGTGCGTTTTAGAAACCTTTCCCCATCACACAGTGTACCATCTTCTGGGTTTCTCATGCATGTTTTCGATGTAGGAAGATGCCCTTGAACCTGGAGATTTGGGACCCATGCGATGGGTAGCACACAGTATTACCTTAAAGGGTCTGCGTTTGCTCACCCAAGCTCACCAAACCTCTCATCCCCAAGATTGTCCACCCTTATGTCTCATCCAGCTGTGGGTCTAGATATGGTCAATCCAGGTTGCATCACAGCCCCTGAACGAATTGTGTAAGAATTTCTCTCTCTTTCCCTGTCTTTGTTTCATGGGTTTTTAAAAGTAATTTATTTTTATAATGGGGTTTAGCTGCTTTTCACGGCTGTGTTTATGCCGCTTTACACCCACTTGACACACTAACAGAGAGATATCAATACATAGGTTTTAAGATTATTACTAGTCAGATATATTCTTGTGCGGTGATTCGGGCGTGTTGAGTCCAGTTCTCTGAGCAAGGAGTAGATCTTGTCTATTACATATTGGGTTTATGGAACGGTATCTGAGCTAATTTGAAACTCTTGTTTTATGTATCACCCCACCTCACCTTTCTCGTGAAGCAGCCATAGTGTGTTTTCTGCAAGTGTGACTCTGTTCTGTTTTGTAATTCAGTTCAAGTGTAACGGTTTTTACATTCCCTCTATAAGTGACACCTTATGAGAAGTGTCCTTTTCTGTGTGACTTATTTCACTTAGAATCGTCTTACCTAAATCCACTCATCATGCTGCTACTAGCCTTATGACATTGATTTCATGGCTGAGTGATATTCCATTGTACATAAGGACCACAACTTTTTTATCCATTTTTCGCTTTCCTGGGATATTTAAGGTGGAATGAAGTGGAGGTCCTTGTCAACAGAGCAGCCCTAAACTTTGGGGTGCTTGTGTCTTGCTGATTTTCAATTTTCCCACTTTATCCCCCCATGCGTGGAAGTGCCCTGTGCTCTCTAAGCTGTGTTTTTTAGATGTTTCAGGACACACCGTACACTTCTCCAGAGTGGCTGTTGGCAATTTACATCCCGCCCATCAGTGTAGCAAGGCTCCCATTTCTCCATGGCCTGTCCTGCATTTCTGGTTTTGACACTTTTTTCAGCATGGCCCTTTTGACCGATGGGAAGCGAGACTTCTTTGTAGCGCTGATTTGCCTTTCCAGGTTGCTTGGTTGGCCAAAAAGGGCGTATGCGTTTTTTCCTGAATATATTCAGGAAAAAACGCATACGCCCTTTTTGGCCAAGGGCATCATTGTCAACGTTTTGCCGCTTTTCATGTGCTTTAAAGGCGATTCGAATCTACCTCCTGAAATCTGTTTCCTGCAATTCTGCCTTGATTTCAAATCCTCTTCTTTGCCTTCCCTCAATATATTTGTGGACGAGAGTTATCATTTATAACTCTGCAGGTTTGTGAATTGCAGTGCCCTGAAGCTCCATTTTACAAGTCGCTTTTTTGGGAGCTGGCCGCAAAAGCGCAGGATGGCTTCAGGCCCTGTTCTGGTTCCGGGGGGCAGGCTGAGCCTGTGGTTAATTCTTCTTCCTGATGGGAAAATAGAGTGACCTGTGCCTGTCCCAACACCAAGAGCTAGTCTCTCATTGGTTCCCAGTCTTCCCGTTCATCCTCAGGACAAATTGCAACCTGTACGGAACAGGAGGTTAAAGGTTCTGAGGCTCCAAGTAGGGAGATTGCTAGTAAAGTGGCTGGAATGGCGAACCCGAGCACAAGGAGATGAGAAATGAGGTGCGTTTTAGAAACCTTTCCCCATCACACGGTGTACCATCTTCTGGGTTTCTCATGCATGTTTTCGATGTAGGAAGTTGCCCTTGAACCTGGAGATTTGGGACCCATGCGATGGGTAGCACGCAGTATTACTTTAAAGGGTCTGCGTTTGCTCACCCAACCTCACCAAACCTCTCAGCCCCAAGAGTGTCCACCCTTATGTCTCATCCAGCTGTGGGTCTAGATATGGTCAATCCAGGCTGCATCACAGCCCCTGAACGAATTGTGTAAGAATTTCTCTCTCTTTCCCTGTCTTTGTTTCATGGGTTTTTAAAAGTAATTTATTTTTATAATGGGGTTTAGCTGCTTTTCACGGCTGTGTTTATGCCGCTTTACACCCACTTGACACACTAACAGAGAGATATCAATACATAGGTTTTAAGATTATTACTAGTCAGATATATTCTTGTGCGGTGATTCGGGCGTGTTGAGTCCAGTTCTCTGAGCAAGGAGTAGATCTTGTCTATTACATATTGGGTTATGGAACGGTATCTGAGCTAATTTGAAACTCTTGTTTTATGTATCACCCCACCTCACCTTTCCCGTTAAGCAGCCATAGTGTGTTTTCTGCAAGTGTGACTCTGTTCTGTTTTGTAATTCAGTTCAAGTGTAACGGTTTTTACATTCCCTCTATAAGTGACACCTTATGAGAAGTGTCCTTTTCTGTGTGACTTATTTCACTTAGAATCGTCTTACCTAAATCCACTCATCATGCTGCTACTAGCCTTATGACATTGATTTCATGGCTGAGTGATATTCCATTGTACATAAGGACCACAACTTTTTTATCCATTTTTCGCTTTCCTGGGATATTTAAGGTGGAATGAAGTGGAGGTCCTTGTCAACAGAGCAGCCCTAAACTTTGGGGTGCTTGTGTCTTGCTGATTTTCAATTTTCCCACTTTATCCCCCCATGCGTGGAAGTGCCCTGTGCTCTCTAAGCTGTGTTTTTTAGATGTTTCAGGACACACCGTACACTTCTCCAGAGTGGCTGTTGGCAATTTACATCCCGCCCATCAGTGTAGCAAGGCTCCCATTTCTCCATGGCCTGTCCTGCATTTCTGGTTTTGACACTTTTTTCAGCATGGCCCTTTTGACCGATGGGAAGCGAGACTTCTTTGTAGCGCTGATTTGCCTTTCCAGGTTGCTTGGTTGGCCAAAAAGGGCGTATGCGTTTTTTCCTGAATATATTCAGGAAAAAACGCATACGCCCTTTTTGGCCAAGGGCATCATTGTCAACGTTTTGCCGCTTTTCATGTGCTTTAAAGGCGATTCGAATCTACCTCCTGAAATCTGTTTCCTGCAATTCTGCCTTGATTTCAAATCCTCTTCTTTGCCTTCCCTCAATATATTTGTGGACGAGAGTTATCATTTATAACTCTGCAGGTTTGTGAATTGCAGTGCCCTGAAGCTCCATTTTACAAGTCGCTTTTTTGGGAGCTGGCCGCAAAAGCGCAGGATGGCTTCAGGCCCTGTTCTGGTTCCGGGGGGCAGGCTGAGCCTGTGGTTAATTCTTCTTCCTGATGGGAAAATAGAGTGACCTGTGCCTGTCCCAACACCAAGAGCTAGACTCTCATTGGTTCCCCGTCTTCCCGTTCATCCTCAGGACAAATTGCAACCTGTACGGAACAGGAGGTTAAAGGTGCTGAGGCTCCAAGTAGGGAGATTGCTAGTAAAGTGGCTGGAATGGCGAATCCGAGCACAAGGAGATGAGAAATGAGGTGCGTTTTAGAAACCTTTCCCCATCACACAGTGTACCATCTTCTGGGTTTCTCATGCATGTTTTCGATGTAGGAAGATGCCCTTGAACCTGGAGATTTGGGACCCATGCGATGGGTAGCACGCAGTATTACCTTAAAGGGTCTGCGTTTGCTCACCCAAGCTCACCAAACCTCTCATCCCCAAGATTGTCCACCCTTATGTCTCATCCAGCTGTGGGTCTAGATATGGTCAATCCAGGTTGCATCACAGCCCCTGAACGAATTGTGTAAGAATTTCTCTCTCTTTCCCTGTCTTTGTTTCATGGGTTTTTAAAAGTAATTTATTTTTATAATGGGGTTTAGCTGCTTTTCACGGCTGTGTTTATGCCGCTTTACACCCACTTGACACACTAACAGAGAGATATCAATACATAGGTTTTAAGATTATTACTAGTCAGATATATTCTTGTGCGGTGATTCGGGCGTGTTGAGTCCAGTTCTCTGAGCAAGGAGTAGATCTTGTCTATTACATATTGGGTTTATGGAACGGTATCTGAGCTAATTTGAAACTCTTGTTTTATGTATCACCCCACCTCACCTTTCTCGTGAAGCAGCCATAGTGTGTTTTCTGCAAGTGTGACTCTGTTCTGTTTTGTAATTCAGTTCAAGTGTAACGGTTTTTACATTCCCTCTATAAGTGACACCTTATGAGAAGTGTCCTTTTCTGTGTGACTTATTTCACTTAGAATCGTCTTACCTAAATCCACTCATCATGCTGCTACTAGCCTTATGACATTGATTTCATGGCTGAGTGATATTCCATTGTACATAAGGACCACAACTTTTTTATCCATTTTTCGCTTTCCTGGGATATTTAAGGTGGAATGAAGTGGAGGTCCTTGTCAACAGAGCAGCCCTAAACTTTGGGGTGCTTGTGTCTTGCTGATTTTCAATTTTCCCACTTTATCCCCCCATGCGTGGAAGTGCCCTGTGCTCTCTAAGCTGTGTTTTTTAGATGTTTCAGGACACACCGTACACTTCTCCAGAGTGGCTGTTGGCAATTTACATCCCGCCCATCAGTGTAGCAAGGCTCCCATTTCTCCATGGCCTGTCCTGCATTTCTGGTTTTGACACTTTTTTCAGCATGGCCCTTTTGACCGATGGGAAGCGAGACTTCTTTGTAGCGCTGATTTGCCTTTCCAGGTTGCTTGGTTGGCCAAAAAGGGCGTATGCGTTTTTTCCTGAATATATTCAGGAAAAAACGCATACGCCCTTTTTGGCCAAGGGCATCATTGTCAACGTTTTGCCGCTTTTCATGTGCTTTAAAGGCGATTCGAATCTACCTCCTGAAATCTGTTTCCTGCAATTCTGCCTTGATTTCAAATCCTCTTCTTTGCCTTCCCTCAATATATTTGTGGACGAGAGTTATCATTTATAACTCTGCAGGTTTGTGAATTGCAGTGCCCTGAAGCTCCATTTTACAAGTCGCTTTTTTGGGAGCTGGCCGCAAAAGCGCAGGATGGCTTCAGGCCCTGTTCTGGTTCCGGGGGGCAGGCTGAGCCTGTGGTTAATTCTTCTTCCTGATGGGAAAATAGAGTGACCTGTGCCTGTCCCAACACCAAGAGCTAGTCTCTCATTGGTTCCCAGTCTTCCCGTTCATCCTCAGGACAAATTGCAACCTGTACGGAACAGGAGGTTAAAGGTTCTGAGGCTCCAAGTAGGGAGATTGCTAGTAAAGTGGCTGGAATGGCGAACCCGAGCACAAGGAGATGAGAAATGAGGTGCGTTTTAGAAACCTTTCCCCATCACACGGTGTACCATCTTCTGGGTTTCTCATGCATGTTTTCGATGTAGGAAGTTGCCCTTGAACCTGGAGATTTGGGACCCATGCGATGGGTAGCACGCAGTATTACTTTAAAGGGTCTGCGTTTGCTCACCCAACCTCACCAAACCTCTCAGCCCCAAGAGTGTCCACCCTTATGTCTCATCCAGCTGTGGGTCTAGATATGGTCAATCCAGGCTGCATCACAGCCCCTGAACGAATTGTGTAAGAATTTCTCTCTCTTTCCCTGTCTTTGTTTCATGGGTTTTTAAAAGTAATTTATTTTTATAATGGGGTTTAGCTGCTTTTCACGGCTGTGTTTATGCCGCTTTACACCCACTTGACACACTAACAGAGAGATATCAATACATAGGTTTTAAGATTATTACTAGTCAGATATATTCATGTGCGGTGAATCGGGCGTGTTGAGTCCAGTTCTCTGAGCAAGGAGTAGGTCTTGTCTATTACATATTGGGTTTATGGAACGGTATCTGAGCTAATTTGAAACTCTTGTTTTATGTATCAGCCCACCTCACCTTTCCCGTTAAGCAGCCATAGTTTGTTTTCTGCATGTGTGACTCTGTTCTGTTTTGTAATTCAGTTCAAGTGTAACGGTTTTTACATTCCCTCTATAAGTGACACCTTATGAGAAGTGTCCTTTTCTGTGTGACTTATTTCACTTAGAATCGTCTTACCTAAATAAACTCATCATGCTGCTACTAGCCTTATGACATTGATTTCATGGCTGAGTTATATTCCATTGTACATAAGGACCACAAATTTTTATCCATTTTTCGCATTCCTGGGATATTTAAGGTGGAATGAAGTGGAGGTCCTTGTCAACAGAGCAGCCCTAAACTTTGGGGTGCTTGTGTCTTGCTGATTTTCAATTTTCCCACTTTATCCCCCCATGCGTGGAAGTGCCCTGTGCTCTCTAAGCTGTGTTTTTTAGATGTTTCAGGACACACCGTACACTTCTCCAGAGTGGCTGTTGGCAATTTACATCCCACCCATCAGTGTAGCAAGGCTCCCATTTCTCCATGGCCTGTCCTGCATTTCTGGTTTTGACACTTTTTTCAGCATGGCCCTTTTGACCGATGGGAAACGAGACTTCTTTGTAGCGCTGATTTGCCTTTCCAGGTTGCTTGGTTGGCCAAAAAGGGCGTATGCGTTTTTTCCTGAATATATTCAGGAAAAAACGCATACGCCCTTTTTGGCCAAGGGCATCATTGTCAACGTTTTGCCGCTTTTCATGTGCTTTAAAGGCGATTCGAATCTACCTCCTGAAATCTGTTTCCTGCAATTCTGCCTTGATTTCAAATCCTCTTCTTTGCCTTCCCTCAATATATTTGTGGACGAGAATTATCATTTATAACTCTGCAGGTTTGTGAATTGCAGTGCCCTGAAGTTCCATTTTACAAGTCGCTTTTTTGGGAGCTGGCCGCAAAAGCGCAGGATGGCTTCAGGCCCTGTTCTGGTTCCGGGGGGCAGGCTGAGCCTGTGGTTAATTCTTCTTCCTGATGGGAAAATAGAGTGACCTGTGCCTGTCCCAACACCAAGAGCTAGACTCTCATTGGTTCCCCGTCTTCCCGTTCATCCTCAGGACAAATTGCAACCTCTACGGAACAGGAGGTTAAAGGTGCTGAGGCTCCAAGTAGGGAGATTGCTAGTAAAGTGGCTGGAATGGCGAATCCGAGCACAAGGAGATGAGAAAGGAGGTGCGTTTTAGAAACCTTTCCCCATCACACGGTGTACCATCTTCTGGGTTTCTCATGCATGTTTTCGATGTAGGAAGATGCCCTTGAACCTGGAGATTTGGGACCCATGCGATGGGTAGCACGCAGTATTACTTTAAAGGGTCTGCGTTTGCTCACCCAACCTCACCAAACCTCTCAGCCCCAACAGTGTCCACCCTTATGTCTCATCCAGCTGTGGGTCTAGATATGGTCAATCCAGGTTGCATCACAGCCCCTGAACGAATTGTGTAAGAATTTCTCTCTCTTTCCCTGTCTTTGTTTCATGGGTTTTTAAAAGTAATTTATTTTTATAATGGGGTTTAGCTGCTTTTCACGGCTGTGTTTATGACGCTTTACACCCACTTGACACACTAACAGAGAGATATCAATACATAGGTTTTAAGATTATTACTAGTCAGATATATTCATGTGCGGCGAATCGGGCGTGTTGAGTCCAGTTCTCTGAGCAAGGAGTAGGTCTTGTCTATTACATATTGGGTTTATGGAACGGTATCTGAGCTAATTTGAAACTCTTGTTTTATGTAGCACCCCACCTCACCTTTCCCGTTATGCAGCCATAGTGTGTTTTCTGCATGTGTGACTCTGTTCTGTTTTTCAATTCAGTTCAAGTGTAACGGTTTTTACATTCCCTCTATAAGTGACACCTTATGAGAAGTGTCCTTTTCTGTGTGACTTATTTCACTTAGAATCGTCTTACCTAAATCCACTCATCATGCTGCTACTAGCCTTATGACATTGATTTCTTGGCTGAGTGATATTCCATTGTACATAAGGACCACAACTTTTTTATCCATTTTTCGCTTTCCTGGGATATTTAAGGTGGAATGAAGTGGAGGTCCTTGTCAACAGAGCAGCCCTAAACTTTGGGGTGCTTGTGTCTTGCTGATTTTCAATTTTCCCACTTTATCCCCCCATGCGTGGAAGTGCCCTGTGCTCTCTAAGCTGTGTTTTTTAGATGTTTCAGGACACACCGTACACTTCTCCAGAGTGGCTGTTGGCAATTTACATCCCGCCCATCAGTGTAGCAAGGCTCCCATTTCTCCATGGCCTGTCCTGCATTTCTGGTTTTGACACTTTTTTCAGCATGGCCCTTTTGACCGATGGGAAGCGAGACTTCTTTGTAGCGCTGATTTGCCTTTCCAGGTTGCTTGGTTGGCCAAAAAGGGCGTATGCGTTTTTTCCTGAATATATTCAGGAAAAAACGCATACGCCCTTTTTGGCCAAGGGCATCATTGTCAACGTTTTGCCGCTTTTCATGTGCTTTAAAGGCGATTCGAATCTACCTCCTGAAATCTGTTTCCTGCAATTCTGCCTTGATTTCAAATCCTCTTCTTTGCCTTCCCTCAATATATTTGTGGACGAGAGTTATCATTTATAACTCTGCAGGTTTGTGAATTGCAGTGCCCTGAAGCTCCATTTTACAAGTCGCTTTTTTGGGAGCTGGCCGCAAAAGCGCAGGATGGCTTCAGGCCCTGTTCTGGTTCCGGGGGGCAGGCTGAGCCTGTGGTTAATTCTTCTTCCTGATGGGAAAATAGAGTGACCTGTGCCTGTCCCAACACCAAGAGCTAGTCTCTCATTGGTTCCCAGTCTTCCCGTTCATCCTCAGGACAAATTGCAACCTGTACGGAACAGGAGGTTAAAGGTTCTGAGGCTCCAAGTAGGGAGATTGCTAGTAAAGTGGCTGGAATGGCGAACCCGAGCACAAGGAGATGAGAAATGAGGTGCGTTTTAGAAACCTTTCCCCATCACACGGTGTACCATCTTCTGGGTTTCTCATGCATGTTTTCGATGTAGGAAGTTGCCCTTGAACCTGGAGATTTGGGACCCATGCGATGGGTAGCACGCAGTATTACTTTAAAGGGTCTGCGTTTGCTCACCCAACCTCACCAAACCTCTCATTCCCAAGAGTGTCCACCCTTATGTCTCATCCAGCTGTGGGTCTAGATATGGTCAATCCAGGCTGCATCACAGCCCCTGAACGAATTGTGTAAGAATTTCTCTCTCTTTCCCTGTCTTTGTTTCATGGGTTTTTAAAAGTAATTTATTTTTATAATGGGGTTTAGCTGCTTTTCACGGCTGTGTTTATGCCGCTTTACACCCACTTGACACACTAACAGAGAGATATCAATACATAGGTTTTAAGATTATTACTAGTCAGATATATTCATGTGCGGTGAATCGGGCGTGTTGAGTCCAGTTCTCTGAGCAAGGAGTAGGTCTTGTCTATTACATATTGGGTTTATGGAACGGTATCTGAGCTAATTTGAAACTCTTGTTTTATGTATCAGCCCACCTCACCTTTCCCGTTAAGCAGCCATAGTTTGTTTTCTGCATGTGTGACTCTGTTCTGTTTTGTAATTCAGTTCAAGTGTAACGGTTTTTACATTCCCTCTATAAGTGACACCTTATGAGAAGTGTCCTTTTCTGTGTGACTTATTTCACTTAGAATCGTCTTACCTAAATAAACTCATCATGCTGCTACTAGCCTTATGACATTGATTTCATGGCTGAGTTATATTCCATTGTACATAAGGACCACAAATTTTTATCCATTTTTCGCATTCCTGGGATATTTAAGGTGGAATGAAGTGGAGGTCCTTGTCAACAGAGCAGCCCTAAACTTTGGGGTGCTTGTGTCTTGCTGATTTTCAATTTTCCCACTTTATCCCCCCATGCGTGGAAGTGCCCTGTGCTCTCTAAGCTGTGTTTTTTAGATGTTTCAGGACACACCGTACACTTCTCCAGAGTGGCTGTTGGCAATTTACATCCCACCCATCAGTGTAGCAAGGCTCCCATTTCTCCATGGCCTGTCCTGCATTTCTGGTTTTGACACTTTTTTCAGCATGGCCCTTTTGACCGATGGGAAACGAGACTTCTTTGTAGCGCTGATTTGCCTTTCCAGGTTGCTTGGTTGGCCAAAAAGGGCGTATGCGTTTTTTCCTGAATATATTCAGGAAAAAACGCATACGCCCTTTTTGGCCAAGGGCATCATTGTCAACGTTTTGCCGCTTTTCATGTGCTTTAAAGGCGATTCGAATCTACCTCCTGAAATCTGTTTCCTGCAATTCTGCCTTGATTTCAAATCCTCTTCTTTGCCTTCCCTCAATATATTTGTGGACGAGAATTATCATTTATAACTCTGCAGGTTTGTGAATTGCAGTGCCCTGAAGTTCCATTTTACAAGTCGCTTTTTTGGGAACTGGCCGCAAAAGCGCAGGATGGCTTCAGGCCCTGTTCTGGTTCCGGGGGGCAGGCTGAGCCTGTGGTTAATTCTTCTTCCTGATGGGAAAATAGAGTGACCTGTGCCTGTCCCAACACCAAGAGCTAGACTCTCATTGGTTCCCCGTCTTCCCGTTCATCCTCAGGACAAATTGCAACCTCTACGGAACAGGAGGTTAAAGGTGCTGAGGCTCCAAGTAGGGAGATTGCTAGTAAAGTGGCTGGAATGGCGAATCCGAGCACAAGGAGATGAGAAAGGAGGTGCGTTTTAGAAACCTTTCCCCATCACACGGTGTACCATCTTCTGGGTTTCTCATGCATGTTTTCGATGTAGGAAGATGCCCTTGAACCTGGAGATTTGGGACCCATGCGATGGGTAGCACGCAGTATTACTTTAAAGGGTCTGCGTTTGCTCACCCAACCTCACCAAACCTCTCAGCCCCAACAGTGTCCACCCTTATGTCTCATCCAGCTGTGGGTCTAGATATGGTCAATCCAGGTTGCATCACAGCCCCTGAACGAATTGTGTAAGAATTTCTCTCTCTTTCCCTGTCTTTGTTTCATGGGTTTTTAAAAGTAATTTATTTTTATAATGGGGTTTAGCTGCTTTTCACGGCTGTGTTTATGACGCTTTACACCCACTTGACACACTAACAGAGAGATATCAATACATAGGTTTTAAGATTATTACTAGTCAGATATATTCATGTGCGGCGAATCGGGCGTGTTGAGTCCAGTTCTCTGAGCAAGGAGTAGGTCTTGTCTATTACATATTGGGTTTATGGAACGGTATCTGAGCTAATTTGAAACTCTTGTTTTATGTAGCACCCCACCTCACCTTTCCCGTTATGCAGCCATAGTGTGTTTTCTGCATGTGTGACTCTGTTCTGTTTTTCAATTCAGTTCAAGTGTAACGGTTTTTACATTCCCTCTATAAGTGACACCTTATGAGAAGTGTCCTTTTCTGTGTGACTTATTTCACTTAGAATCGTCTTACCTAAATCCACTCATCATGCTGCTACTAGCCTTATGACATTGATTTCTTGGCTGAGTGATATTCCATTGTACATAAGGACCACAACTTTTTTATCCATTTTTCGCTTTCCTGGGATATTTAAGGTGGAATGAAGTGGAGGTCCTTGTCAACAGAGCAGCCCTAAACTTTGGGGTGCTTGTGTCTTGCTGATTTTCAATTTTCCCACTTTATCCCCCCATGCGTGGAAGTGCCCTGTGCTCTCTAAGCTGTGTTTTTTAGATGTTTCAGGACACACCGTACACTTCTCCAGAGTGGCTGTTGGCAATTTACATCCCGCCCATCAGTGTAGCAAGGCTCCCATTTCTCCATGGCCTGTCCTGCATTTCTGGTTTTGACACTTTTTTCAGCATGGCCCTTTTGACCGATGGGAAACGAGACTTCTTTGTAGCGCTGATTTGCCTTTCCAGGTTGCTTGGTTGGCCAAAAAGGGCGTATGCGTTTTTTCCTGAATATATTCAGGAAAAAACGCATACGCCCTTTTTGGCCAAGGGCATCATTGTCAACGTTTTGCCGCTTTTCATGTGCTTTAAAGGCGATTCGAATCTACCTCCTGAAATCTGTTTCCTGCAATTCTGCCTTGATTTCAAATCCTCTTCTTTGCCTTCCCTCAATATATTTGTGGACGAGAGTTATCATTTATAACTCTGCAGGTTTGTGAATTGCAGTGCCCTGAAGCTCCATTTTACAAGTCGCTTTTTTGGGAGCTGGCCGCAAAAGCGCAGGATGGCTTCAGGCCCTGTTCTGGTTCCGGGGGGCAGGCTGAGCCTGTGGTTAATTCTTCTTCCTGATGGGAAAATAGAGTGACCTGTGCCTGTCCCAACACCAAGAGCTAGACTCTCATTGGTTCCCCGTCTTCCCGTTCATCCTCAGGACAAATTGCAACCTGTACGGAACAGGAGGTTAAAGGTGCTGAGGCTCCAAGTAGGGAGATTGCTAGTAAAGTGGCTGGAATGGGGAACCCGAGCACAAGGAGATGAGAAATGAGGTGCGTTTTAGAAACCTTTCCCCATCACACGGTGTACCATCTTCTGGGTTTCTCATGCATGTTTTCGATGTAGGAAGATGCCCTTGAACCTGGAGATTTGGGACCCATGCGATGGGTAGCACGCAGTATTACTTTAAAGGGTCTGCGTTTGCTCACCCAACCTCACCAAACCTCTCAGCCCCAAGAGTGTCCATCCTTATGTCTCATCCAGCTGTGGGTCTAGATATGGTCAATCCAGGTTGCATCACAGCCCCTGAACGAATTGTGTAAGAATTTCTCTCTCTTTCCCTGTCTTTGTTTCATGGGTTTTTAAAAGTAATTTATTTTTATAATGGGGTTTAGCTGCTTTTCACGGCTGTGTTTATGCCGCTTTACACCCACTTGACACACTAACAGAGAGATATCAATACATAGGTTTTAAGATTATTACTAGTCAGATATATTCTTGTGCGGTGATTCGGGCGTGTTGAGTCCAGTTCTCTGAGCAAGGAGTAGATCTTGTCTATTACATATTGGGTTTATGGAACGGTATCTGAGCTAATTTGAAACTCTTGTTTTATGTATCACCCCACCTCACCTTTCCCGTTAAGCAGCCATAGTGTGTTTTCTGCAAGTGTGACTCTGTTCTGTTTTGTAATTCAGTTCAAGTGTAACGGTTTTTACATTCCCTCTATAAGTGACACCTTATGAGAAGTGTCCTTTTCTGTGTGACTTATTTCACTTAGAATCGTCTTACCTAAATCCACTCATCATGCTGCTACTAGCCTTATGACATTGATTTCATGGCTGAGTGATATTCCATTGTACATAAGGACCACAACTTTTTTATCCATTTTTCGCTTTCCTGGGATATTTAAGGTGGAATGAAGTGGAGGTCCTTGTCAACAGAGCAGCCCTAAACTTTGGGGTGCTTGTGTCTTGCTGATTTTCAATTTTCCCACTTTATCCCCCCATGCGTGGAAGTGCCCTGTGCTCTCTAAGCTGTGTTTTTTAGATGTTTCAGGACACACCGTACACTTCTCCAGAGTGGCTGTTGGCAATTTACATCCCGCCCATCAGTGTAGCAAGGCTCCCATTTCTCCATGGCCTGTCCTGCATTTCTGGTTTTGACACTTTTTTCAGCATGGCCCTTTTGACCGATGGGAAGCGAGACTTCTTTGTAGCGCTGATTTGCCTTTCCAGGTTGCTTGGTTGGCCAAAAAGGGCGTATGCGTTTTTTCCTGAATATATTCAGGAAAAAACGCATACGCCCTTTTTGGCCAAGGGCATCATTGTCAACGTTTTGCCGCTTTTCATGTGCTTTAAAGGCGATTCGAATCTACCTCCTGAAATCTGTTTCCTGCAATTCTGCCTTGATTTCAAATCCTCTTCTTTGCCTTCCCTCAATATATTTGTGGACGAGAGTTATCATTTATAACTCTGCAGGTTTGTGAATTGCAGTGCCCTGAAGCTCCATTTTACAAGTCGCTTTTTTGGGAGCTGGCCGCAAAAGCGCAGGATGGCTTCAGGCCCTGTTCTGGTTCCGGGGGGCAGGCTGAGCCTGTGGTTAATTCTTCTTCCTGATGGGAAAATAGAGTGACCTGTGCCTGTCCCAACACCAAGAGCTAGTCTCTCATTGGTTCCCAGTCTTCCCGTTCATCCTCAGGACAAATTGCAACCTGTACGGAACAGGAGGTTAAAGGTTCTGAGGCTCCAAGTAGGGAGATTGCTAGTAAAGTGGCTGGAATGGCGAACCCGAGCACAAGGAGATGAGAAATGAGGTGCGTTTTAGAAACCTTTCCCCATCACACGGTGTACCATCTTCTGGGTTTCTCATGCATGTTTTCGATGTAGGAAGTTGCCCTTGAACCTGGAGATTTGGGACCCATGCGATGGGTAGCACGCAGTATTACTTTAAAGGGTCTGCGTTTGCTCACCCAACCTCACCAAACCTCTCAGCCCCAAGAGTGTCCACCCTTATGTCTCATCCAGCTGTGGGTCTAGATATGGTCAATCCAGGTTGCATCACAGCCCCTGAATGAATTGTGTAAGAATTTCTCTCTCTTTCCCTGTCTTTGTTTCATGGGTTTTTAAAAGTAATTTATTTTTATAATGGGGTTTAGCTGCTTTTCACGGCTGTGTTTATGCCGCTTTACACCCACTTGACACACTAACAGAGAGATATCAATACATAGGTTTTAAGATTATTACTAGTCAGATATATTCATGTGCGGTGAATCGGGCGTGTTGAGTCCAGTTCTCTGAGCAAGGAGTAGGTCTTGTCTATTACATATTGGGTTTATGGAACGGTATCTGAGCTAATTTGAAACTCTTGTTTTATGTATCAGCCCACCTCACCTTTCCCGTTAAGCAGCCATAGTTTGTTTTCTGCATGTGTGACTCTGTTCTGTTTTGTAATTCAGTTCAAGTGTAACGGTTTTTACATTCCCTCTATAAGTGACACCTTATGAGAAGTGTCCTTTTCTGTGTGACTTATTTCACTTAGAATCGTCTTACCTAAATAAACTCATCATGCTGCTACTAGCCTTATGACATTGATTTCATGGCTGAGTTATATTCCATTGTACATAAGGACCACAAATTTTTATCCATTTTTCGCATTCCTGGGATATTTAAGGTGGAATGAAGTGGAGGTCCTTGTCAACAGAGCAGCCCTAAACTTTGGGGTGCTTGTGTCTTGCTGATTTTCAATTTTCCCACTTTATCCCCCCATGCGTGGAAGTGCCCTGTGCTCTCTAAGCTGTGTTTTTTAGATGTTTCAGGACACACCGTACACTTCTCCAGAGTGGCTGTTGGCAATTTACATCCCACCCATCAGTGTAGCAAGGCTCCCATTTCTCCATGGCCTGTCCTGCATTTCTGGTTTTGACACTTTTTTCAGCATGGCCCTTTTGACCGATGGGAAACGAGACTTCTTTGTAGCGCTGATTTGCCTTTCCAGGTTGCTTGGTTGGCCAAAAAGGGCGTATGCGTTTTTTCCTGAATATATTCAGGAAAAAACGCATACGCCCTTTTTGGCCAAGGGCATCATTGTCAACGTTTTGCCGCTTTTCATGTGCTTTAAAGGCGATTCGAATCTACCTCCTGAAATCTGTTTCCTGCAATTCTGCCTTGATTTCAAATCCTCTTCTTTGCCTTCCCTCAATATATTTGTGGACGAGAATTATCATTTATAACTCTGCAGGTTTGTGAATTGCAGTGCCCTGAAGTTCCATTTTACAAGTCGCTTTTTTGGGAGCTGGCCGCAAAAGCGCAGGATGGCTTCAGGCCCTGTTCTGGTTCCGGGGGGCAGGCTGAGCCTGTGGTTAATTCTTCTTCCTGATGGGAAAATAGAGTGACCTGTGCCTGTCCCAACACCAAGAGCTAGACTCTCATTGGTTCCCCGTCTTCCCGTTCATCCTCAGGACAAATTGCAACCTCTACGAAACAGGAGGTTAAAGGTGCTGAGGCTCCAAGTAGGGAGATTGCTAGTAAAGTGGCTGGAATGGCGAATCCGAGCACAAGGAGATGAGAAAGGAGGTGCGTTTTAGAAACCTTTCCCCATCACACGGTGTACCATCTTCTGGGTTTCTCATGCATGTTTTCGATGTAGGAAGATGCCCTTGAACCTGGAGATTTGGGACCCATGCGATGGGTAGCACGCAGTATTACTTTAAAGGGTCTGCGTTTGCTCACCCAACCTCACCAAACCTCTCAGCCCCAACAGTGTCCACCCTTATGTCTCATCCAGCTGTGGGTCTAGATATGGTCAATCCAGGTTGCATCACAGCCCCTGAACGAATTGTGTAAGAATTTCTCTCTCTTTCCCTGTCTTTGTTTCATGGGTTTTTAAAAGTAATTTATTTTTATAATGGGGTTTAGCTGCTTTTCACGGCTGTGTTTATGACGCTTTACACCCACTTGACACACTAACAGAGAGATATCAATACATAGGTTTTAAGATTATTACTAGTCAGATATATTCATGTGCGGCGAATCGGGCGTGTTGAGTCCAGTTCTCTGAGCAAGGAGTAGGTCTTGTCTATTACATATTGGGTTTATGGAACGGTATCTGAGCTAATTTGAAACTCTTGTTTTATGTAGCACCCCACCTCACCTTTCCCGTTATGCAGCCATAGTGTGTTTTCTGCATGTGTGACTCTGTTCTGTTTTTCAATTCAGTTCAAGTGTAACGGTTTTTACATTCCCTCTATAAGTGACACCTTATGAGAAGTGTCCTTTTCTGTGTGACTTATTTCACTTAGAATCGTCTTACCTAAATCCACTCATCATGCTGCTACTAGCCTTATGACATTGATTTCTTGGCTGAGTGATATTCCATTGTACATAAGGACCACAACTTTTTTATCCATTTTTCGCTTTCCTGGGATATTTAAGGTGGAATGAAGTGGAGGTCCTTGTCAACAGAGCAGCCCTAAACTTTGGGGTGCTTGTGTCTTGCTGATTTTCAATTTTCCCACTTTATCCCCCCATGCGTGGAAGTGCCCTGTGCTCTCTAAGCTGTGTTTTTTAGATGTTTCAGGACACACCGTACACTTCTCCAGAGTGGCTGTTGGCAATTTACATCCCGCCCATCAGTGTAGCAAGGCTCCCATTTCTCCATGGCCTGTCCTGCATTTCTGGTTTTGACCCTTTTTTCAGCATGGCCCTTTTGACCGATGGGAAGCGAGACTTCTTTGTAGCGCTGATTTGCCTTTCCAGGTTGCTTGGTTGGCCAAAAAGGGCGTATGCGTTTTTTCCTGAATATATTCAGGAAAAAACGCATACGCCCTTTTTGGCCAAGGGCATCATTGTCAACGTTTTGCCGCTTTTCATGTGCTTTAAAGGCGATTCGAATCTACCTCCTGAAATCTGTTTCCTGCAATTCTGCCTTGATTTCAAATCCTCTTCTTTGCCTTCCCTCAATATATTTGTGGACGAGAGTTATCATTTATAACTCTGCAGGTTTGTGAATTGCAGTGCCCTGAAGCTCCATTTTACAAGTCGCTTTTTTGGGAGCTGGCCGCAAAAGCGCAGGATGGCTTCAGGCCCTGTTCTGGTTCCGGGGGGCAGGCTGAGCCTGTGGTTAATTCTTCTTCCTGATGGGAAAATAGAGTGACCTGTGCCTGTCCCAACACCAAGAGCTAGACTCTCATTGGTTCCCCGTCTTCCCGTTCATCCTCAGGACAAATTGCAACCTGTACGGAACAGGAGGTTAAAGGTGCTGAGGCTCCAAGTAGGGAGATTGCTAGTAAAGTGGCTGGAATGGCGAATCCGAGCACAAGGAGATGAGAAATGAGGTGCGTTTTAGAAACCATTCCCCATCACACGGTGTACCATCTTCTGGGTTTCTCATGCATGTTTTCGATGTAGGAAGATGCCCTTGAACCTGGAGATTTGGGACCCATGCGATGGGTAGCACGCAGTATTACTTTAAAGGGTCTGCGTTTGCTCACCCAACCCCACCAAACCTCTCAGCCCCAAGAATGTCGTCCCTTATGTCTCATCCAGCTGTGGGTCTAGATATGGTCAATCCAGGTTGCGTCACAGACCCTGAACGAATTGTGTAAGAATTTCTCTCTCTTTCCCTGTCTTTGTTTCATGGGTTTTTAAAAGTAATTTATTTTTATAATGGGGTTTAGCTGCTTTTCACGGCTGTGTTTATGCCACTTTACACCCACTTGACACACTAACAGAGAGATATCAATACATAGGTTTTAAGATTATTACTAGTCAGATATATTCTTGTGCGGTGAATCGGGCGTGTTGAGTCCAGTTCTCTGAGCAACGAGTAGGTCTTGTCTATTACATATTGGGTTTATGGAACGGTATCTGAGCTAATTTGAAGCTCTTGTTTTATGTATCACCCCACCTCACCTTTCCCGTTAAGCAGCCATAGTGTGTTTTCTGCATGTGTGACTCTGTTCTGTTTTGTAATTCAGTTCAAGTGTAACGGTTTTTACATTCACTCTATAAGTGACACCTTATGAGAAGTGTCCTTTTCTGTGTGACTTATTTCACTTAGAATCGTCTTACCTAAATCCACTCATCATGCTGCTACTAGCCTTATGACATTGATTTCATGGCTGAGTGATATTCCATTGTACATAAGGACCACAAATTTTTATCCATTTTTCGCATTCCTGGGATATTTAAGGTGGAATGAAGTGGAGGTCCTTGTCAACAGAGCAGCCCTAAACTTTGGGGTGCTTGTGTCTTGCTGATTTTCAATTTTCCCACTTTATCCCCCCATGCGTGGAAGTGCCCTGTGCTCTCTAAGCTGTGTTTTTTAGATGTTTCAGGACACACCGTACACTTCTCCAGAGTGGCTGTTGGCAATTTACATCCCACCCATCAGTGTAGCAAGGCTCCCATTTCTCCATGGCCTGTCCTGCATTTCTGGTTTTGACACTTTTTTCAGCATGGCCCTTTTGACCGATGGGAAACGAGACTTCTTTGTAGCGCTGATTTGCCTTTCCAGGTTGCTTGGTTGGCCAAAAAGGGCGTATGCGTTTTTTCCTGAATATATTCAGGAAAAAACGCATACGCCCTTTTTGGCCAAGGGCATCATTGTCAACGTTTTGCCGCTTTTCATGTGCTTTAAAGGCGATTCGAATCTACCTCCTGAAATCTGTTTCCTGCAATTCTGCCTTGATTTCAAATCCTCTTCTTTGCCTTCCCTCAATATATTTGTGGACGAGAATTATCATTTATAACTCTGCAGGTTTGTGAATTGCAGTGCCCTGAAGTTCCATTTTACAAGTCGCTTTTTTGGGAGCTGGCCGCAAAAGCGCAGGATGGCTTCAGGCCCTGTTCTGGTTCCGGGGGGCAGGCTGAGCCTGTGGTTAATTCTTCTTCCTGATGGGAAAATAGAGTGACCTGTGCCTGTCCCAACACCAAGAGCTAGACTCTCATTGGTTCCCCGTCTTCCCGTTCATCCTCAGGACAAATTGCAACCTCTACGAAACAGGAGGTTAAAGGTGCTGAGGCTCCAAGTAGGGAGATTGCTAGTAAAGTGGCTGGAATGGCGAATCCGAGCACAAGGAGATGAGAAAGGAGGTGCGTTTTAGAAACCTTTCCCCATCACACGGTGTACCATCTTCTGGGTTTCTCATGCATGTTTTCGATGTAGGAAGATGCCCTTGAACCTGGAGATTTGGGACCCATGCGATGGGTAGCACGCAGTATTACTTTAAAGGGTCTGCGTTTGCTCACCCAACCTCACCAAACCTCTCAGCCCCAACAGTGTCCACCCTTATGTCTCATCCAGCTGTGGGTCTAGATATGGTCAATCCAGGTTGCATCACAGCCCCTGAACGAATTGTGTAAGAATTTCTCTCTCTTTCCCTGTCTTTGTTTCATGGGTTTTTAAAAGTAATTTATTTTTATAATGGGGTTTAGCTGCTTTTCACGGCTGTGTTTATGACGCTTTACACCCACTTGACACACTAACAGAGAGATATCAATACATAGGTTTTAAGATTATTACTAGTCAGATATATTCATGTGCGGCGAATCGGGCGTGTTGAGTCCAGTTCTCTGAGCAAGGAGTAGGTCTTGTCTATTACATATTGGGTTTATGGAACGGTATCTGAGCTAATTTGAAACTCTTGTTTTATGTAGCACCCCACCTCACCTTTCCCGTTATGCAGCCATAGTGTGTTTTCTGCATGTGTGACTCTGTTCTGTTTTTCAATTCAGTTCAAGTGTAACGGTTTTTACATTCCCTCTATAAGTGACACCTTATGAGAAGTGTCCTTTTCTGTGTGACTTATTTCACTTAGAATCGTCTTACCTAAATCCACTCATCATGCTGCTACTAGCCTTATGACATTGATTTCTTGGCTGAGTGATATTCCATTGTACATAAGGACCACAACTTTTTTATCCATTTTTCGCTTTCCTGGGATATTTAAGGTGGAATGAAGTGGAGGTCCTTGTCAACAGAGCAGCCCTAAACTTTGGGGTGCTTGTGTCTTGCTGATTTTCAATTTTCCCACTTTATCCCCCCATGCGTGGAAGTGCCCTGTGCTCTCTAAGCTGTGTTTTTTAGATGTTTCAGGACACACCGTACACTTCTCCAGAGTGGCTGTTGGCAATTTACATCCCGCCCATCAGTGTAGCAAGGCTCCCATTTCTCCATGGCCTGTCCTGCATTTCTGGTTTTGACACTTTTTTCAGCATGGCCCTTTTGACCGATGGGAAACGAGACTTCTTTGTAGCGCTGATTTGCCTTTCCAGGTTGCTTGGTTGGCCAAAAAGGGCGTATGCGTTTTTTCCTGAATATATTCAGGAAAAAACGCATACGCCCTTTTTGGCCAAGGGCATCATTGTCAACGTTTTGCCGCTTTTCATGTGCTTTAAAGGCGATTCGAATCTACCTCCTGAAATCTGTTTCCTGCAATTCTGCCTTGATTTCAAATCCTCTTCTTTGCCTTCCCTCAATATATTTGTGGACGAGAGTTATCATTTATAACTCTGCAGGTTTGTGAATTGCAGTGCCCTGAAGCTCCATTTTACAAGTCGCTTTTTTGGGAGCTGGCCGCAAAAGCGCAGGATGGCTTCAGGCCCTGTTCTGGTTCCGGGGGGCAGGCTGAGCCTGTGGTTAATTCTTCTTCCTGATGGGAAAATAGAGTGACCTGTGCCTGTCCCAACACCAAGAGCTAGACTCTCATTGGTTCCCCGTCTTCCCGTTCATCCTCAGGACAAATTGCAACCTGTACGGAACAGGAGGTTAAAGGTGCTGAGGCTCCAAGTAGGGAGATTGCTAGTAAAGTGGCTGGAATGGCGAATCCGAGCACAAGGAGATGAGAAATGAGGTGCGTTTTAGAAACCATTCCCCATCACACGGTGTACCATCTTCTGGGTTTCTCATGCATGTTTTCGATGTAGGAAGATGCCCTTGAACCTGGAGATTTGGGACCCATGCGATGGGTAGCACGCAGTATTACTTTAAAGGGTCTGCGTTTGCTCACCCAACCCCACCAAACCTCTCAGCCCCAAGAATGTCGTCCCTTATGTCTCATCCAGCTGTGGGTCTAGATATGGTCAATCCAGGTTGCGTCACAGACCCTGAACGAATTGTGTAAGAATTTCTCTCTCTTTCCCTGTCTTTGTTTCATGGGTTTTTAAAAGTAATTTATTTTTATAATGGGGTTTAGCTGCTTTTCACGGCTGTGTTTATGCCACTTTACACCCACTTGACACACTAACAGAGAGATATCAATACATAGGTTTTAAGATTATTACTAGTCAGATATATTCTTGTGCGGTGAATCGGGCGTGTTGAGTCCAGTTCTCTGAGCAACGAGTAGGTCTTGTCTATTACATATTGGGTTTATGGAACGGTATCTGAGCTAATTTGAAGCTCTTGTTTTATGTATCACCCCACCTCACCTTTCCCGTTAAGCAGCCATAGTGTGTTTTCTGCATGTGTGACTCTGTTCTGTTTTGTAATTCAGTTCAAGTGTAACGGTTTTTACATTCCCTCTATAAGTGACACCTTATGAGAAGTGTCCTTTTCTGTGTGACTTATTTCACTTAGAATCGTCTTACCTAAATCCACTCATCATGCTGCTACTAGCCTTATGACATTGATTTCATGGCTGAGTGATATTCCATTGTACATAAGGACCACAACTTTTTTATCCATTTTTCGCTTTCCTGGGATATTTAAGGTGGAATGAAGTGGAGGTCCTTGTCAACAGAGCAGCCCTAAACTTTGGGGTGCTTGTGTCTTGCTGATTTTCAATTTTCCCACTTTATCCCCCCATGCGTGGAAGTGCCCTATGCTCTCTAAGCTGTGTTTTTTAGATGTTTCAGGACACACCGTACACTTCTCCAGAGTGGCTGTTGGCAATTTACATCCCGCCCATCAGTGTAGCAAGGCTCCCATTTCTCCATGGCCTGTCCTGCATTTCTGGTTTTGACACTTTTTTCAGCATGGCCCTTTTGACCGATGGGAAGCGAGACTTCTTTGTAGCGCTGATTTGCCTTTCCAGGTTGCTTGGTTGGCCAAAAAGGGCGTATGCGTTTTTTCCTGAATATATTCAGGAAAAAACGCATACGCCCTTTTTGGCCAAGGGCATCATTGTCAACGTTTTGCCGCTTTTCATGTGCTTTAAAGGCGATTCGAATCTACCTCCTGAAATCTGTTTCCTGCAATTCTGCCTTGATTTCAAATCCTCTTCTTTGCCTTCCCTCAATATATTTGTGGACGAGAGTTATCATTTATAACTCTGCAGGTTTGTGAATTGCAGTGCCCTGAAGCTCCATTTTACAAGTCGCTTTTTTGGGAGCTGGCCGCAAAAGCGCAGGATGGCTTCAGGCCCTGTTCTGGTTCTGGGGGGCAGGCTGAGCCTGTGGTTAATTCTTCTTCCTGATGGGAAAATAGAGTGACCTGTGCCTGTCCCAAAACCAAGAGCTAGTCTCTCATTGGTTCCCAGTCTTCCCGTTCATCCTCAGGACAAATTGCAACCTGTACGGAACAGGAGGTTAAAGGTGCTGAGGCTCCAAGTAGGGAGATTGCTAGTAAAGTGGCTGGAATGGCGAACCCGAGCACAAGGAGATGAGAAATGAGGTGCGTTTTAGAAACCTTTCCCCATCACACGGTGTACCATCTTCTGGGTTTCTCATGCATGTTTTCGATGTAGGAAGTTGCCCTTGAACCTGGAGATTTGGGACCCATGCGATGGGTAGCACGCAGTATTACTTTAAAGGGTCTGCGTTTGCTCACCCAACCTCACCAAACCTCTCAGCCCCAAGAGTGTCCATCCTTATGTCTCATCCAGCTGTGGGTCTAGATATGGTCAATCCAGGTTGCATCACAGCCCCTGAACGAATTGTGTAAGAATTTCTCTCTCTTTCCCTGTCTTTGTTTCATGGGTTTTTAAAAGTAATTTATTTTTATAATGGGGTTTAGCTGCTTTTCACGGCTGTGTTTATGCCGCTTTACACCCACTTGACACACTAACAGAGAGATATCAATACATAGGTTTTAAGATTATTACTAGTCAGATATATTCTTGTGCGGTGATTCGGGCGTGTTGAGTCCAGTTCTCTGAGCAAGGAGTAGATCTTGTCTATTACATATTGGGTTTATGGAACGGTATCTGAGCTAATTTGAAACTCTTGTTTTATGTATCACCCCACCTCACCTTTCCCGTTAAGCAGCCATAGTGTGTTTTCTGCAAGTGTGACTCTGTTCTGTTTTGTAATTCAGTTCAAGTGTAACGGTTTTTACATTCCCTCTATAAGTGACACCTTATGAGAAGTGTCCTTTTCTGTGTGACTTATTTCACTTAGAATCGTCTTACCTAAATCCACTCATCATGCTGCTACTAGCCTTATGACATTGATTTCATGGCTGAGTGATATTCCATTGTACATAAGGACCACAACTTTTTTATCCATTTTTCGCTTTCCTGGGATATTTAAGGTGGAATGAAGTGGAGGTCCTTGTCAACAGAGCAGCCCTAAACTTTGGGGTGCTTGTGTCTTGCTGATTTTCAATTTTCCCACTTTATCCCCCCATGCGTGGAAGTGCCCTGTGCTCTCTAAGCTGTGTTTTTTAGATGTTTCAGGACACACCGTACACTTCTCCAGAGTGGCTGTTGGCAATTTACATCCCGCCCATCAGTGTAGCAAGGCTCCCATTTCTCCATGGCCTGTCCTGCATTTCTGGTTTTGACACTTTTTTCAGCATGGCCCTTTTGACCGATGGGAAGCGAGACTTCTTTGTAGCGCTGATTTGCCTTTCCAGGTTGCTTGGTTGGCCAAAAAGGGCGTATGCGTTTTTTCCTGAATATATTCAGGAAAAAACGCATACGCCCTTTTTGGCCAAGGGCATCATTGTCAACGTTTTGCCGCTTTTCATGTGCTTTAAAGGCGATTCGAATCTACCTCCTGAAATCTGTTTCCTGCAATTCTGCCTTGATTTCAAATCCTCTTCTTTGCCTTCCCTCAATATATTTGTGGACGAGAGTTATCATTTATAACTCTGCAGGTTTGTGAATTGCAGTGCCCTGAAGCTCCATTTTACAAGTCGCTTTTTTGGGAGCTGGCCGCAAAAGCGCAGGATGGCTTCAGGCCCTGTTCTGGTTCCGGGGGGCAGGCTGAGCCTGTGGTTAATTCTTCTTCCTGATGGGAAAATAGAGTGACCTGTGCCTGTCCCAACACCAAGAGCTAGACTCTCATTGGTTCCCCGTCTTCCCGTTCATCCTCAGGACAAATTGCAACCTGTACGGAACAGGAGGTTAAAGGTGCTGAGGCTCCAAGTAGGGAGATTGCTAGTAAAGTGGCTGGAATGGCGAATCCGAGCACAAGGAGATGAGAAATGAGGTGCGTTTTAGAAACCTTTCCCCATCACACAGTGTACCATCTTCTGGGTTTCTCATGCATGTTTTCGATGTAGGAAGATGCCCTTGAACCTGGAGATTTGGGACCCATGCGATGGGTAGCACGCAGTATTACCTTAAAGGGTCTGCGTTTGCTCACCCAAGCTCACCAAACCTCTCATCCCCAAGATTGTCCACCCTTATGTCTCATCCAGCTGTGGGTCTAGATATGGTCAATCCAGGTTGCATCACAGCCCCTGAACGAATTGTGTAAGAATTTCTCTCTCTTTCCCTGTCTTTGTTTCATGGGTTTTTAAAAGTAATTTATTTTTATAATGGGGTTTAGCTGCTTTTCACGGCTGTGTTTATGCCGCTTTACACCCACTTGACACACTAACAGAGAGATATCAATACATAGGTTTTAAGATTATTACTAGTCAGATATATTCTTGTGCGGTGATTCGGGCGTGTTGAGTCCAGTTCTCTGAGCAAGGAGTAGATCTTGTCTATTACATATTGGGTTTATGGAACGGTATCTGAGCTAATTTGAAACTCTTGTTTTATGTATCACCCCACCTCACCTTTCTCGTGAAGCAGCCATAGTGTGTTTTCTGCAAGTGTGACTCTGTTCTGTTTTGTAATTCAGTTCAAGTGTAACGGTTTTTACATTCCCTCTATAAGTGACACCTTATGAGAAGTGTCCTTTTCTGTGTGACTTATTTCACTTAGAATCGTCTTACCTAAATCCACTCATCATGCTGCTACTAGCCTTATGACATTGATTTCATGGCTGAGTGATATTCCATTGTACATAAGGACCACAACTTTTTTATCCATTTTTCGCTTTCCTGGGATATTTAAGGTGGAATGAAGTGGAGGTCCTTGTCAACAGAGCAGCCCTAAACTTTGGGGTGCTTGTGTCTTGCTGATTTTCAATTTTCCCACTTTATCCCCCCATGCGTGGAAGTGCCCTGTGCTCTCTAAGCTGTGTTTTTTAGATGTTTCAGGACACACCGTACACTTCTCCAGAGTGGCTGTTGGCAATTTACATCCCGCCCATCAGTGTAGCAAGGCTCCCATTTCTCCATGGCCTGTCCTGCATTTCTGGTTTTGACACTTTTTTCAGCATGGCCCTTTTGACCGATGGGAAGCGAGACTTCTTTGTAGCGCTGATTTGCCTTTCCAGGTTGCTTGGTTGGCCAAAAAGGGCGTATGCGTTTTTTCCTGAATATATTCAGGAAAAAACGCATACGCCCTTTTTGGCCAAGGGCATCATTGTCAACGTTTTGCCGCTTTTCATGTGCTTTAAAGGCGATTCGAATCTACCTCCTGAAATCTGTTTCCTGCAATTCTGCCTTGATTTCAAATCCTCTTCTTTGCCTTCCCTCAATATATTTGTGGACGAGAGTTATCATTTATAACTCTGCAGGTTTGTGAATTGCAGTAAAGTGGCTGGAATGGCGAACCCGAGCACAAGGAGATGAGAAATGAGGTGCGTTTTAGAAACCTTTCCCCATCACACGGTGTACCATCTTCTGGGTTTCTCATGCATGTTTTCGATGTAGGAAGATGCCCTTGAACCTGGAGATTTGGGACCCATGCGATGGGTAGCACGCAGTATTACTTTAAAGGGTCTGCGTTTGCTCACCCAAGCTCACCAAACCTCTCAGCCCCAAGAGTGTCCACCCTTATGTCTCATCCAGCTGTGGGTCTAGATATGGTCAATCCAGGTTGCATCACAGCCCCTGAACGAATTGTGTAAGAATTTCTCTCTCTTTCCCTGTCTTTGTTTCATGGGTTTTTAAAAGTAATTTATTTTTATAATGGGGTTTAGCTGCTTTTCACGGCTGTGTTTATGCCGCTTTACACCCACTTGACACACTAACAGAGAGATATCAATACATAGGTTTTAAGATTATTACTAGTCAGATATATTCTTGTGCGGTGATTCGGGCGTGTTGAGTCCAGTTCTCTGAGCAAGGAGTAGATCTTGTCTATTACATATTGGGTTTATGGAACGGTATCTGAGCTAATTTGAAACTCTTGTTTTATGTATCACCCCACCTCACCTTTCCCGTTAAGCAGCCATAGTGTGTTTTCTGCAAGTGTGACTCTGTTCTGTTTTGTAATTCAGTTCAAGTGTAACGGTTTTTACATTCCCTCTATAAGTGACACCTTATGAGAAGTGTCCTTTTCTGTGTGACTTATTTCACTTAGAATCGTCTTACCTAAATCCACTCATCATGCTGCTACTAGCCTTATGACATTGATTTCATGGCTGAGTGATATTCCATTGTACATAAGGACCACAACTTTTTTATCCATTTTTCGCTTTCCTGGGATATTTAAGGTGGAATGAAGTGGAGGTCCTTGTCAACAGAGCAGCCCTAAACTTTGGGGTGCTTGTGTCTTGCTGATTTTCAATTTTCCCACTTTATCCCCCCATGCGTGGAAGTGCCCTGTGCTCTCTAAGCTGTGTTTTTTAGATGTTTCAGGACACACCGTACACTTCTCCAGAGTGGCTGTTGGCAATTTACATCCCGCCCATCAGTGTAGCAAGGCTCCCATTTCTCCATGGCCTGTCCTGCATTTCTGGTTTTGACACTTTTTTCAGCATGGCCCTTTTGACCGATGGGAAGCGAGACTTCTTTGTAGCGCTGATTTGCCTTTCCAGGTTGCTTGGTTGGCCAAAAAGGGCGTATGCGTTTTTTCCTGAATATATTCAGGAAAAAACGCATACGCCCTTTTTGGCCAAGGGCATCATTGTCAACGTTTTGCCGCTTTTCATGTGCTTTAAAGGCGATTCGAATCTACCTCCTGAAATCTGTTTCCTGCAATTCTGCCTTGATTTCAAATCCTCTTCTTTGCCTTCCCTCAATATATTTGTGGACGAGAGTTATCATTTATAACTCTGCAGGTTTGTGAATTGCAGTGCCCTGAAGCTCCATTTTACAAGTCGCTTTTTTGGGAGCTGGCCGCAAAAGCGCAGGATGGCTTCAGGCCCTGTTCTGGTTCCGGGGGGCAGGCTGAGCCTGTGGTTAATTCTTCTTCCTGATGGGAAAATAGAGTGACCTGTGCCTGTCCCAACACCAAGAGCTAGACTCTCATTGGTTCCCCGTCTTCCCGTTCATCCTCAGGACAAATTGCAACCTGTACGGAACAGGAGGTTAAAGGTGCTGAGGCTCCAAGTAGGGAGATGGCTAGTAAAGTGGCTGGAATGGCGAACCCGAGCACAAGGAGATGAGAAATGAGGTGCGTTTTAGAAACCTTTCCCCATCACACGGTGTACCATCTTCTGGGTTTCTCATGCATGTTTTCGATGTAGGAAGATGCCCTTGAACCTGGAGATTTGGGACCCATGCGATGGGTAGCACGCAGTATTACTTTAAAGGGTCTGCGTTTGCTCACCCAACCTCACCAAACCTCTCAGCCCCAAGAGTGTCCACCCTTATGTCTCATCCAGCTGTGGGTCTAGATATGGTCAATCCAGGTTGCATCACAGCCCCTGAACGAATTGTGTAAGAATTTCTCTCTCTTTCCCTGTCTTTGTTTCATGGGTTTTTAAAAGTAATTTATTTTTATAATGGGGTTTAGCTGCTTTTCATGGCTGTGTTTATGCCGTTTTACACCCACTTGACACACTAACAGAGAGATATCAATACATAGGTTTTAAGATTATTACTAGTCAGATATATTCTTGTGCGGTGAATCGGGCGTGTTGAGTCCAGTTCTCTGAGCAAGGAGTAGGTCTTGTCTATTACATATTGGGTTTATGGAACGGTATCTGAGCTAATTTGAAGCTCTTGTTTTATGTATCACCCCACCTCACCTTTCCCGTTAAGCAGCCATAGTGTGTTTTCTACATGTGTGACTCTGTTCTGTTTTGTAATTCAGTTCAAGTGTAACGGTTTTTACATTCCCTCTATAAGTGACACCTTATGAGAAGTGTCCTTTTCTGTGTGACTTATTTCACTTAGAATCGTCTTACCTAAATCCACTCATCATGCTGCTACTAGCCTTATGACATTGATTTCATGGCTGAGTGATATTCCATTGTACATAAGGACCACAACTTTTTCATCCATTTTTCGCTTTCCTGGGATATTTAAGGTGGAATGAAGTGGAGGTCTTGTCAACAGAGCAGCCCTAAACTTTGGGGTGCTTGTGTCTTGCTGATTTTCAATTTTCCCACTTTATCCCCCCATGCGTGGAAGTGCCCTGTGCTCTCTAAGCTGTGTTTTTTAGATGTTTCAGGACACACCGTACACTTCTCCAGAGTGGCTGTTGGCAATTTACATCCCGCCCATCAGTGTAGCAAGGCTCCCATTTCTCCATGGCCTGTCCTGCATTTCTGGTTTTGACACTTTTTTCAGCATGGCCCTTTTGACCGATGGGAAACGAGACTTCTTTGTAGCGCTGATTTGCCTTTCCAGGTTGCTTGGTTGGCCAAAAAGGGCGTATGCGTTTTTTCCTGAATATATTCAGGAAAAAACGCATACGCCCTTTTTGGCCAAGGGCATCATTGTCAACGTTTTGCCGCTTTTCATGTGCTTTAAAGGCGATTCGAATCTACCTCCTGAAATCTGTTTCCTGCAATTCTGCCTTGATTTCAAATCCTCTTCTTTGCCTTCCCTCAATATATTTGTGGACGAGAGTTATCATTTATAACTCTGCAGGTTTGTGAATTGCAGTGCCCTGAAGCTCCATTTTACAAGTCGCTTTTTTGGGAGCTGGCCGCAAAAGCGCAGGATGGCTTCAGGCCCTCTTCTGGTTCCGGGGGGCAGGCTGAGCCTGTGGTTAATTCTTCTTCCTGATGGGAAAATAGAGTGACCTGTGCCTGTCCCAACACCAAGAGCTAGTCTCTCATTGGTTCCCCGTCTTCCCGTTCATCCTCAGGACAAATTGCAACCTGTACGGAACAGGAGGTTAAAGGTGCTGATGCTCCAAGAAGGGAGATTGCTGGTAAAGTGGCTGGAATGGCGAACCCGAGCACAAGGAGATGAGAAATGAGGTGCGTTTTAGAAACCTTTCCCCATCACACGGTGTACCATCTTCTGGGTTTCTCATGCATGTTTTCGATGTAGGAAGATGCCCTTGAACCTGGAGATTTGGGACCCATGCGATGGGTAGCACGCAGTATTACTTTAAAGGGTCTGCGTTTGCTCACCCAACCTCACCAAACCTCTCAGCCCCAAGAGTGTCGACCGTTATGTCTCATCCAGCTGTGGGTCTAGATATGGTCAATCCAGGTTGCATCACAGCCCCTGAACGAATTGTGTAAGAATTTCTCTCTCTTTCCCTGTCTTTGTTTCATGGGTTTTTAAAAGTAATTTATTTTTATAATGGGGTTTAGATGCTTTTCACGGCTGTGTTTATGCCGCTTTACACCCACTTGACACACTAACAGAGAGATATCAATACATAGGTTTTAAGATTATTACTAGTCAGATATATTCATGTGCGGTGAATCGGGCGTGTTGAGTCCAGTTCTCTGAGCAAGGAGTAGGTCTTGTCTATTACATATTGGGTTTATGGAACGGTATCTAAGCTAATTTGAAACTCTTGTTTTATGTATCACCCCACCTCACCTTTCCCGTTAAGCAGCCATAGTGTGTTTTCTGCATGTGTGACTCTGTTCTGTTTTGTAATTCAGTTCAAGTGTAACGGTTTTTACATTCCCTCTATAAGTGACACTTTATGAGAAGTGTCCTTTTCTGTGTGACTTATTTCACTTAGAATCGTCTTACCTAAATCCACTCATCATGCTGCTACTAGCCTTATGACATTGATTTCATGGCTGAGTGATATTCCATTGTACATAAGGACCACAACTTTTTTATCCATTTTTCGCTTTCCTGGGATATTTAAGGTGGAATGAAGTGGAGGTCCTTGTCAACAGAGCAGCCCTAAATTTTGGGGTGCTTGTGTCTTGCTGATTTTCAATTTTCCCACTTTATCCCCCCAGGCGTGGAAGTGCCCTATGCTCTCTAAGCTGTGTTTTTTAGATGTTTCAGGACACACCGTACACTTCTCCAGAGTGGCTGTTGGCAATTTACATGCCGCCCATCAGTGTAGCAAGGCTCCCATTTCTCCATGGCCTGTCCTGCATTTCTGGTTTTGACACTTTTTTCAGCATGGCCCTTTTGACCGATGGGAAGCGAGACTTCTTTGTAGCGCTGATTTGCCTTTCCAGGTTGCTTGGTTGGCCAAAAAGGGCGTATGCGTTTTTTCCTGAATAGATTCAGGAAAAAACGCATACGCCCTTTTTGGCCAAGGGCATCATTGTCAACGTTTTGCCGCTTTTCATGTGCTTTAAAGGCGATTCGAATCTACCTCCTGAAATCTGTTTCCTGCAATTCTGCCTTGATTTCAAATCCTCTTCTTTGCCTTCCCTCAATATATTTGTGGACGAGAGTTATCATTTATAACTCTGCAGGTTTGTGAATTGCAGTGCCCTGAAGCTCCATTTTACAAGTCGCTTTTTTGGGAGCTGGCCGCAAAAGCGCAGGATGGCTTCAGGCCCTGTTCTGGTTCCGGGGGGCAGGCTGAGCCTGTGGTTAATTCTTCTTCCTGATGGGAAAATAGAGTGACCTGTGCCTGTCCCAACACCAAGAGCTAGACTCTCATTGGTTCCCCGTCTTCCCGTTCATCCTCAGGACAAATTGCAACCTGGACGGAACAGGAGGTTAAAGGTGCTGAGGCTCCAAGTAGGGAAATTGCTAGTAAAGTGGCTGGAATGGCGAATCCGAGCACAAGGAGATGAGAAATGAGGTGCGTTTTAGAAACCTTTCCCCATCACACGGTGTACCATCTTCTGGGTTTCTCATGCATGTTTTCGATGTAGGAAGATGCCCTTGAACATGGAGATTTGGGACCCATGCAATGGGTAGCACGCAGTATTACTTTAAAGGGTCTGCGTTTGCTCACCCAACCTCACCAAACCTCTCAGCCCCAAGAGTGTCCACCCTTATGTCTCATCCAGCTGTGGGTCTAGATATGGTCAATCCAGGTTGCATCACAGCCCCTGAACGAATTGTGTAAGTATTTCTCTCTCTTTCCCTGTCTTTGTTTCATGGGTTTTTAAAAGTAATTTATTTTTATAATGGGGTTTAGCTGCTTTTCACGGCTGTGTTTATGCCGCTTTACACCCACTTGACACACTAACGGAGAGATATCAATACATAGGTTTTAAGATTATTACTAGTCAGATATATTCTTGTGCGGTGAATCGGGCGTGTTGAGTCCAGTTCTCTGAGCAACGAGTAGGTCTTGTCTATTACATATTGGGTTTATGGAACGGTATCTGAGCTAATTTGAAGCTCTTGTTTTATGTATCACCCCACCTCACCTTTCCCGTTAAGCAGCCATAGTGTGTTTTCTGCATGTGTGACTCTGTTCTTTTTTGTAATTCAGTTCAAGTGTAACGGTTTTTACATTCCCTCTATAAGTGACACCTTATGAGAAGTGTCCTTTTCTGTGTGACTTATTTCACTTAGAATCGTCTTACCTAAATCCACTCATCATGCTGCTACTAGCCTTATGACATTGATTTCATGGCTGAGTGATATTCCATTGTACATAAGGACCACAACTTTTTTATCCATTTTTCGCTTTCCTGGGATATTTAAGGTGGAATGAGGTGGAGGTCCTTGTCAACAGAGCAGCCCTAAACTTTGGGGTGCTTGTGTCTTCCTGATTTTCAATTTTCCCACTTTATACCCCCATGCGTGGAAGTGCCCTATGCTCTCTAAGCTGTGTTTTATAGATGTTTCAGGACACACCGTACCCTTCTCCAGAGTGGCTGTTGGCAATTTACATCCCGCCCATCAGTGTAGCAAGGCTCCCATTTCTCCATGGCCTGTCCTGCATTTCTGGTTTTGACACTTTTTTCAGCATGGCCCTTTTGACCGATGGGAAGCGAGACTTCTTTGTAGCGCTGATTTGCCTTTCCAGGTTGCTTGGTTGGCCAAAAAGGGCGTATGCGTTTTTTCCTGAATATATTCAGGAAAAAACGCATACGCCCTTTTTGGCCAAGGGCATCATTGTCAACGTTTTGCCGCTTTTCATGTGCTTTAAAGGCGATTCGAATCTACCTCCTGAAATCTGTTTCCTGCAATTCTGCCTTGATTTCAAATCCTCTTCTTTGCCTTCCCTCAATATATTTGTGGACGAGAGTTATCATTTATAACTCTGCAGGTTTGTGAATTGCAGTGCCCTGAAGCTCCATTTTACAAGTCGCTTTTTTGGGAGCTGGCCGCAAAAGCGCAGGATGGCTTCAGGCCCTGTTCTGGTTCCGGGGGGCAGGCTGAGCCTGTGGTTAATTCTTCTTCCTGATGGGAAAATAGAGTGACCTGTGCCTGTCCCAACACCAAGAGCTAGACTCTCCTTGGTTCCCCGTCTTCCCGTTCATCCTCAGGACAAATTGCAACCTGTACGGAACAGGAGGTTAAAGGTGCTGAGGCTCCAAGTAGGGAGATTGCTAGTAAAGTGGCTGGAATGGCGAATCCGAGCACAAGGAGATGAGAAATGAGGTGCGTTTTAGAAACCTTTCCCCATCACACGGTGTACCATCTTCTGGGTTTCTCATGCATGTTTTCGATGTAGGAAGATGCCCTTGAACCTGGAGATTTGGGACCCATGCGATGGGTAGCACGCAGTATTACTTTAAAGGGTCTGCGTTTGCTCACCCAACCTCACCAAACCTCTCAGCCCCAAGAGTGTCCACCCTTATGTCTCATCCAGCTGTGGGTCTAGATATGGTCAATCCAGGTTGCATCACAGCCCCTGAACGATTTGTGTAAGAATTTCTCTCTCTTTCCCTGTCTTTGTTTCATGGGTTTTTAAAAGTAATTTATTTTTATAATGGGGTTTAGCTGCTTTTCACGGCTGTGTTTATGCCGCTTTACACCCACTTGACACACTAACAGAGAGATATCAATACATAGGTTTTAAGATTATTACTAGTCAGATATATTCTTGTGCGGTGAATCGGGCGTGTTGAGTCCAGTTCTCTGAGCAAGGAGTAGGTCTTGTCTATTACATATTGGGTTTATGAAACGGTATCTGAGCTAATTTGAAACTCTTGTTTTATGTATCACCCCACCTCACCTTTCCCGTTAAGCAGCCATAGTGTGTTTTCTGCATGTGTGACTCTGTTCTGTTTTGTAATTCAGTTCAAGTGTAACGGTTTTTACATTCCCTCTATAAGTGACACCTTATGAGAAGTGTCCTTTTCTGTGTGACTTATTTCACTTAGAATCGTCTTACCTAAATCCACTCATCATGCTGCTACTAGCCTTATGACATTGATTTCATGGCTGAGTGATATTCCATTGTACATAAGGACCACAACTTTTTTATCCATTTTTCGCTTTCCTGGGATATTTAAGGTGGAATGAAGTGGAGGTCCTTGTCAACAGAGCAGCCCTAAACTTTGGGGTGCTTGTGTCTTGCTGATTTTCAATTTTCCCACTTTATCCCCCCATGCGTGGAAGTGCCCTGTGCTCTCTAAGCTGTGTTTTTTAGATGTTTCAGGACACACCGTACACTTCTCCAGAGTGGCTGTTGGCAATTTACATCCCGCCCATCAGTGTAGCAAGGCTCCCATTTCTCCATGGCCTGTCCTGCATTTCTGGTTTTGACACTTTTTTCAGCATGGCCCTTTTGACCGATGGGAAACGAGACTTCTTTGTAGCGCTGATTTGCCTTTCCAGGTTGCTTGGTTGGCCAAAAAGGGCGTATGCGTTTTTTCCTGAATATATTCAGGAAAAAACGCATACGCCCTTTTTGGCCAAGGGCATCATTGTCAACGTTTTGCCGCTTTTCATGTGCTTTAAAGGCGATTCGAATCTACCTCCTGAAATCTGTTTCCTGCAATTCTGCCTTGATTTCAAATCCTCTTCTTTGCCTTCCCTCAATATATTTGTGGACGAGAGTTATCATTTATAACTCTGCAGGTTTGTGAATTGCAGTGCCCTGAAGCTCCATTTTACAAGTCACTTTTTTGGGAGCTGGCCGCAAAAGCGCAGGATGGCTTCAGGCCCTGTTCTGGTTCCGGGGGGCAGGCTGAGCCTGTGGTTAATTCTTCTTCCTGATGGGAAAATAGAGTGACCTGTGCCTGTCCCAACACCAAGAGCTAGTCTCTCATTGGTTCCCCGTCTTCCCGTTCATCCTCAGGACAAATTGCAACCTGTACGGAACAGGAGGTTAAAGGTGCTGATGCTCCAAGAAGGGAGATTGCTGGTAAAGTGGCTGGAATGGCGAACCCGAGCACAAGGAGATGAGAAATGAGGTGCGTTTTAGAAACCTTTCCCCATCACACGGTGTACCATCTTCTGGGTTTCTCATGCATGTTTTCGATGTAGGAAGATGCCCTTGAACCTGGAGATTTGGGACCCTTGCGATGGGTAGCACGCAGTATTACTTTAAAGGGTCTGCGTTTGCTCACCCAACCTCACCAAACCTCTCAGCCCCAAGAGTGTCGACCGTTATGTCTCATCCAGCTGTGGGTCTAGATATGGTCAATCCAGGTTGCATCACAAACCCTGAACGAATTGTGGAAGAATTTCTCTCTCTTTCCCTGTCTTTGTTTCATGGGTTTTTAAAAGTAAATTATTTTTATAATGGGGTTTAGCTGCTTTTCACGGCTGTGTTTATGCCACTTTACACCCACTTGACACACTAACAGAGAGATATCAATACATAGGTTTTAAGATTATTACTAGTCAGATATATTCTTGTGCGGTGAATCGGGCGTGTTGAGTCCAGTTCTCTGAGCAACGAGTAGGTCTTGTCTATTACATATTGGGTTTATGGAACGGTATCTGAGCTAATTTGAAGCTCTTGTTTTATGTATCACCCCACCTCACCTTTCCCGTTAAGCAGCCATAGTGTGTTTTCTGCATGTGTGACTCTGTTCTGTTTTGTAATTCAGTTCAAGTGTAACGGTTTTTACATTCCCTCTATAAGTGACACCTTATGAGAAGTGTCCTTTTCTGTGTGACTTATTTCACTTAGAATCGTCTTACCTAAATCCACTCATCATGCTGCTACTAGCCTTATGACATTGATTTCATGGCTGAGTGATATTCCATTGTACATAAGGACCACAACTTTTTTATCCATTTTTCGCTTTCCTGGGATATTTAAGGTGGAATGAAGTGGAGGTCCTTGTCAACAGAGCAGCCCTAAACTTTGGGGTGCTTGTGTCTTGCTGATTTTCAATTTTCCCACTTTATCCCCCCATGCGTGGAAGTGCCCTATGCTCTCTAAGCTGTGTTTTTTAGATGTTTCAGGACACACCGTACACTTCTCCAGAGTAGCTGTTGGCAATTTACATGCCGCCCATCAGTGTAGCAAGGCTCCCATTTCTCCATGGCCTGTCCTGCATTTCTGGTTTTGACACTTTTTTCAGCATGGCCCTTTTGACCGATGGGAAGCGAGACTTCTTTGTAGCGCTGATTTGCCTTTCCAGGTTGCTTGGTTGGCCAAAAAGGGCGTATGCGTTTTTTCCTGAATAGATTCAGGAAAAAACGCATACGCCCTTTTTGGCCAAGGGCATCATTGTCAACGTTTTGCCGCTTTTCATGTGCTTTAAAGGCGATTCGAATCTACCTCCTGAAATCTGTTTCCTGCAATTCTGCCTTGATTTCAAATCCTCTTCTTTGCCTTCCCTCAATATATTTGTGGACGAGAGTTATCATTTATAACTCTGCAGGTTTGTGAATTGCAGTGCCCTGAAGCTCCATTTTACAAGTCGCTTTTTTGGGAGCTGGCCGCAAAAGCGCAGGATGGCTTCAGGCCCTGTTCTGGTTCCGGGGGGCAGGCTGAGCCTGTGGTTAATTCTTCTTCCTGATGGGAAAATAGAGTGACCTGTGCCTGTCCCAACACCAAGAGCTAGTCTCTCATTGGTTCCCCGTCTTCCCGTTCATCCTCAGGACAAATTGCAACCTGTACGGAACAGGAGGTTAAAGGTGCTGATGCTCCAAGAAGGGAGATTGCTGGTAAAGTGGCTGGAATGGCGAACCCGAGCACAAGGAGATGAGAAATGAGGTGCGTTTTAGAAACCTTTCCCCATCACACGGTGTACCATCTTCTGGGTTTCTCATGCATGTTTTCGATGTAGGAAGATGCCCTTGAACCTGGAGATTTGGGACCCATGCGATGGGTAGCACGCAGTATTACTTTAAAGGGTCTGCGTTTGCTCACCCAACCCCACCAAACCTCTCAGCCCCAAGAATGTCGACCCTTATGTCTCATCCAGCTGTGGGTCAAGATATGGTCAATCCAGGTTGCGTCACAGACCCTGAACGAATTGTGTAAGAATTTCTCTCTCTTTCCCTGTCTTTGTTTCATGGGTTTTTAAAAGTAATTTATTTTTATAATGGGGTTTAGCTGCTTTTCACGGCTGTGTTTATGCCACTTTACACCCACTTGACACACTAACAGAGAGATATCAATACATAGGTTTTAAGATTATTACTAGTCAGATATATTCTTGTGCGGTGAATCGGGCGTGTTGAGTCCAGTTCTCTGAGCAACGAGTAGGTCTTGTCTATTACATATTGGGTTTATGGAACGGTATCTGAGCTAATTTGAAGCTCTTGTTTTATGTATCACCCCACCTCACCTTTCCCGTTAAGCAGCCATAGTGTGTTTTCTGCATGTGTGACTCTGTTCTGTTTTGTAATTCAGTTCAAGTGTAACGGTTTTTACATTCCCTCTATAAGTGACACCTTATGAGAAGTGTCCTTTTCTGTGTGACTTATTTCACTTAGAATCGTCTTACCTAAATCCACTCATCATGCTGCTACTAGCCTTATGACATTGATTTCATGGCTGAGTGATATTCCATTGTACATAAGGACCACAACTTTTTTATCCATTTTTCGCTTTCCTGGGATATTTAAGGTGGAATGAAGTGGAGGTCCTTGTCAACAGAGCAGCCCTAAACTTTGGGGTGCTTGTGTCTTGCTGATTTTCAATTTTCCCACTTTATCCCCCCATGCGTGGAAGTGCCCTATGCTCTCTAAGCTGTGTTTTTTAGATGTTTCAGGACACACCGTACACTTCTCCAGAGTGGCTGTTGGCAATTTACATGCCGCCCATCAGTGTAGCAAGGCTCCCATTTCTCCATGGCCTGTCCTGCATTTCTGGTTTTGACACTTTTTTCAGCATGGCCCTTTTGACCGATGGGAAGCGAGACTTCTTTGTAGCGCTGATTTGCCTTTCCAGGTTGCTTGGTTGGCCAAAAAGGGCGTATGCGTTTTTTCCTGAATAGATTCAGGAAAAAACGCATACGCCCTTTTTGGCCAAGGGCATCATTGTCAACGTTTTGCCGCTTTTCATGTGCTTTAAAGGCGATTCGAATCTACCTCCTGAAATCTGTTTCCTGCAATTCTGCCTTGATTTCAAATCCTCTTCTTTGCCTTCCCTCAATATATTTGTGGACGAGAGTTATCATTTATAACTCTGCAGGTTTGTGAATTGCAGTGCCCTGAAGCTCCATTTTACAAGTCGCTTTTTTGGGAGCTGGCCGCAAAAGCGCAGGATGGCTTCAGGCCCTGTTCTGGTTCCGGGGGGCAGGCTGAGCCTGTGGTTAATTCTTCTTCCTGATGGGAAAATAGAGTGACCTGTGCCTGTCCCAACACCAAGAGCTAGTCTCTCATTGGTTCCCCGTCTTCCCGTTCATCCTCAGGACAAATTGCAACCTGTACGGAACAGGAGGTTAAAGGTGCTGATGCTCCAAGAAGGGAGATTGCTGGTAAAGTGGCTGGAATGGCGAACCCGAGCACAAGGAGATGAGAAATGAGGTGCGTTTTAGAAACCTTTCCCCATCACACGGTGTACCATCTTCTGGGTTTCTCATGCATGTTTTCGATGTAGGAAGATGCCCTTGAACCTGGAGATTTGGGACCCTTGCGATGGGTAGCACGCAGTATTACTTTAAAGGGTCTGCGTTTGCTCACCCAACCTCACCAAACCTCTCAGCCCCAAGAGTGTCGACCGTTATGTCTCATCCAGCTGTGGGTCTAGATATGGTCAATCCAGGTTGCATCACGAACCCTGAACGAATTGTGTAAGAATTTCTCTCTCTTTCCCTGTCTTTGTTTCATGGGTTTTTAAAAGTAATTTATTTTTATAATGGGGTTTAGCTGCTTTTCACGGCTGTGTTTATGCCACTTTACACCCACTTGACACACTAACAGAGAGATATCAATACAAAGGTTTTAAGATTATTACTAGTCAGATATATTCTTGTGCGGTGAATCGGGCGTGTTGAGTCCAGTTCTCTGAGCAACGAGTAGGTCTTGTCTATTACATATTGGGTTTATGGAACGGTATCTGAGCTAATTTGAAGCTCTTGTTTTATGTATCACCCCACCTCACCTTTCCCGTTAAGCAGCCATAGTGTGTTTTCTGCATGTGTGACTCTGTTCTGTTTTGTAATTCAGTTCAAGTGTAACGGTTTTTACATTCCCTCTATAAGTGACACCTTATGAGAAGTGTCCTTTTCTGTGTGACTTATTTCACTTAGAATCGTCTTACCTAAATCCACTCATCATGCTGCTACTAGCCTTATGACATTGATTTCATGGCTGAGTGATATTCCATTGTACATAAGGACCACAACTTTTTTATCCATTTTTCGCTTTCCTGGGATATTTAAGGTGGAATGAAGTGGAGGTCCTTGTCAACAGAGCAGCCCTAAACTTTGGGGTGCTTGTGTCTTGCTGATTTTCAATTTTCCCACTTTATCCCCCCATGCGTGGAAGTGGCCTATGCTCTCTAAGCTGTGTTTTTTAGATGTTTCAGGACACACCGTACACTTCTCCAGAGTGGCTGTTGGCAATTTACATCCCGCCCATCAGTGTAGCAAGGCTCCCATTTCTCCATGGCCTGTCCTGCATTTCTGGTTTTGACACTTTTTTCAGCATGGCCCTTTTGACCGATGGGAAGCGAGACTTCTTTGTAGCGCTGATTTGCCTTTCCAGGTTGCTTGGTTGGCCAAAAAGGGCGTATGCGTTTTTTCCTGAATAGATTCAGGAAAAAACGCATACGCCCTTTTTGGCCAAGGGCATCATTGTCAACGTTTTGCCGCTTTTCATGTGCTTTAAAGGCGATTCGAATCTACCTCCTGAAATCTGTTTCCTGCAATTCTGCCTTGATTTCAAATCCTCTTCTTTGCCTTCCCTCAATATATTTGTGGACGAGAGTTATCATTTATAACTCTGCAGGTTTGTGAATTGCAGTGCCCTGAAGCTCCATTTTACAAGTCGCTTTTTTGGGAGCTGGCCGCAAAAGCGCAGGATGGCTTCAGGCCCTGTTCTGGTTCCGGGGGGCAGGCTGAGCCTGTGGTTAATTCTTCTTCCTGATGGGAAAATAGAGTGACCTGTGCCTGTCCCAACACCAAGAGCTAGACTCTCATTGGTTCCCCGTCTTCCCGTTCATCCTCAGGACAAATTGCAACCTGTACGGAACAGGAGGTTAAAGGTGCTGAGGCTCCAAGTAGGGAGATTGCTAGTAAAGTGGCTGGAATGGGGAACCCGAGCACAAGGAGATGAGAAATGAGGTGCGTTTTAGAAACCTTTCCCCATCACACGGTGTACCATCTTCTGGGTTTCTCATGCATGTTTTCGATGTAGGAAGATGCCCTTGAACCTGGAGATTTGGGACCCATGCGATGGGTAGCACGCAGTATTACTTTAAAGGGTCTGCGTTTGCTCACCCAACCTCACCAAACCTCTCAGCCCCAAGAGTGTCCATCCTTATGTCTCATCCAGCTGTGGGTCTAGATATGGTCAATCCAGGTTGCATCACAGCCCCTGAACGAATTGTGTAAGAATTTCTCTCTCTTTCCCTGTCTTTGTTTCATGGGTTTTTAAAAGTAATTTATTTTTATAATGGGGTTTAGCTGCTTTTCACGGCTGTGTTTATGCCGCTTTACACCCACTTGACACACTAACAGAGAGATATCAATACATAGGTTTTAAGATTATTACTAGTCAGATATATTCTTGTGCGGTGATTCGGGCGTGTTGAGTCCAGTTCTCTGAGCAAGGAGTAGATCTTGTCTATTACATATTGGGTTTATGGAACGGTATCTGAGCTAATTTGAAACTCTTGTTTTATGTATCACCCCACCTCACCTTTCCCGTTAAGCAGCCATAGTGTGTTTTCTGCAAGTGTGACTCTGTTCTGTTTTGTAATTCAGTTCAAGTGTAACGGTTTTTACATTCCCTCTATAAGTGACACCTTATGAGAAGTGTCCTTTTCTGTGTGACTTATTTCACTTAGAATCGTCTTACCTAAATCCACTCATCATGCTGCTACTAGCCTTATGACATTGATTTCATGGCTGAGTGATATTCCATTGTACATAAGGACCACAACTTTTTTATCCATTTTTCGCTTTCCTGGGATATTTAAGGTGGAATGAAGTGGAGGTCCTTGTCAACAGAGCAGCCCTAAACTTTGGGGTGCTTGTGTCTTGCTGATTTTCAATTTTCCCACTTTATCCCCCCATGCGTGGAAGTGCCCTGTGCTCTCTAAGCTGTGTTTTTTAGATGTTTCAGGACACACCGTACACTTCTCCAGAGTGGCTGTTGGCAATTTACATCCCGCCCATCAGTGTAGCAAGGCTCCCATTTCTCCATGGCCTGTCCTGCATTTCTGGTTTTGACACTTTTTTCAGCATGGCCCTTTTGACCGATGGGAAGCGAGACTTCTTTGTAGCGCTGATTTGCCTTTCCAGGTTGCTTGGTTGGCCAAAAAGGGCGTATGCGTTTTTTCCTGAATATATTCAGGAAAAAACGCATACGCCCTTTTTGGCCAAGGGCATCATTGTCAACGTTTTGCCGCTTTTCATGTGCTTTAAAGGCGATTCGAATCTACCTCCTGAAATCTGTTTCCTGCAATTCTGCCTTGATTTCAAATCCTCTTCTTTGCCTTCCCTCAATATATTTGTGGACGAGAGTTATCATTTATAACTCTGCAGGTTTGTGAATTGCAGTGCCCTGAAGCTCCATTTTACAAGTCGCTTTTTTGGGAGCTGGCCGCAAAAGCGCAGGATGGCTTCAGGCCCTGTTCTGGTTCCGGGGGGCAGGCTGAGCCTGTGGTTAATTCTTCTTCCTGATGGGAAAATAGAGTGACCTGTGCCTGTCCCAACACCAAGAGCTAGACTCTCATTGGTTCCCCGTCTTCCCGTTCATCCTCAGGACAAATTGCAACCTGTACGGAACAGGAGGTTAAAGGTGCTGAGGCTCCAAGTAGGGAGATTGCTAGTAAAGTGGCTGGAATGGCGAATCCGAGCACAAGGAGATGAGAAATGAGGTGCGTTTTAGAAACCTTTCCCCATCACACAGTGTACCATCTTCTGGGTTTCTCATGCATGTTTTCGATGTAGGAAGATGCCCTTGAACCTGGAGATTTGGGACCCATGCGATGGGTAGCACGCAGTATTACCTTAAAGGGTCTGCGTTTGCTCACCCAAGCTCACCAAACCTCTCATCCCCAAGATTGTCCACCCTTATGTCTCATCCAGCTGTGGGTCTAGATATGGTCAATCCAGGTTGCATCACAGCCCCTGAACGAATTGTGTAAGAATTTCTCTCTCTTTCCCTGTCTTTGTTTCATGGGTTTTTAAAAGTAATTTATTTTTATAATGGGGTTTAGCTGCTTTTCACGGCTGTGTTTATGCCGCTTTACACCCACTTGACACACTAACAGAGAGATATCAATACATAGGTTTTAAGATTATTACTAGTCAGATATATTCTTGTGCGGTGATTCGGGCGTGTTGAGTCCAGTTCTCTGAGCAAGGAGTAGATCTTGTCTATTACATATTGGGTTTATGGAACGGTATCTGAGCTAATTTGAAACTCTTGTTTTATGTATCACCCCACCTCACCTTTCTCGTGAAGCAGCCATAGTGTGTTTTCTGCAAGTGTGACTCTGTTCTGTTTTGTAATTCAGTTCAAGTGTAACGGTTTTTACATTCCCTCTATAAGTGACACCTTATGAGAAGTGTCCTTTTCTGTGTGACTTATTTCACTTAGAATCGTCTTACCTAAATCCACTCATCATGCTGCTACTAGCCTTATGACATTGATTTCATGGCTGAGTGATATTCCATTGTACATAAGGACCACAACTTTTTTATCCATTTTTCGCTTTCCTGGGATATTTAAGGTGGAATGAAGTGGAGGTCCTTGTCAACAGAGCAGCCCTAAACTTTGGGGTGCTTGTGTCTTGCTGATTTTCAATTTTCCCACTTTATCCCCCCATGCGTGGAAGTGCCCTGTGCTCTCTAAGCTGTGTTTTTTAGATGTTTCAGGACACACCGTACACTTCTCCAGAGTGGCTGTTGGCAATTTACATCCCGCCCATCAGTGTAGCAAGGCTCCCATTTCTCCATGGCCTGTCCTGCATTTCTGGTTTTGACACTTTTTTCAGCATGGCCCTTTTGACCGATGGGAAGCGAGACTTCTTTGTAGCGCTGATTTGCCTTTCCAGGTTGCTTGGTTGGCCAAAAAGGGCGTATGCGTTTTTTCCTGAATATATTCAGGAAAAAACGCATACGCCCTTTTTGGCCAAGGGCATCATTGTCAACGTTTTGCCGCTTTTCATGTGCTTTAAAGGCGATTCGAATCTACCTCCTGAAATCTGTTTCCTGCAATTCTGCCTTGATTTCAAATCCTCTTCTTTGCCTTCCCTCAATATATTTGTGGACGAGAGTTATCATTTATAACTCTGCAGGTTTGTGAATTGCAGTGCCCTGAAGCTCCATTTTACAAGTCGCTTTTTTGGGAGCTGGCCGCAAAAGCGCAGGATGGCTTCAGGCCCTGTTCTGGTTCCGGGGGGCAGGCTGAGCCTGTGGTTAATTCTTCTTCCTGATGGGAAAATAGAGTGACCTGTGCCTGTCCCAACACCAAGAGCTAGTCTCTCATTGGTTCCCAGTCTTCCCGTTCATCCTCAGGACAAATTGCAACCTGTACGGAACAGGAGGTTAAAGGTTCTGAGGCTCCAAGTAGGGAGATTGCTAGTAAAGTGGCTGGAATGGCGAACCCGAGCACAAGGAGATGAGAAATGAGGTGCGTTTTAGAAACCTTTCCCCATCACACGGTGTACCATCTTCTGGGTTTCTCATGCATGTTTTCGATGTAGGAAGTTGCCCTTGAACCTGGAGATTTGGGACCCATGCGATGGGTAGCACGCAGTATTACTTTAAAGGGTCTGCGTTTGCTCACCCAACCTCACCAAACCTCTCAGCCCCAAGAGTGTCCACCCTTATGTCTCATCCAGCTGTGGGTCTAGATATGGTCAATCCAGGTTGCATCACAGCCCCTGAATGAATTGTGTAAGAATTTCTCTCTCTTTCCCTGTCTTTGTTTCATGGGTTTTTAAAAGTAATTTATTTTTATAATGGGGTTTAGCTGCTTTTCACGGCTGTGTTTATGCCGCTTTACACCCACTTGACACACTAACAGAGAGATATCAATACATAGGTTTTAAGATTATTACTAGTCAGATATATTCATGTGCGGTGAATCGGGCGTGTTGAGTCCAGTTCTCTGAGCAAGGAGTAGGTCTTGTCTATTACATATTGGGTTTATGGAACGGTATCTGAGCTAATTTGAAACTCTTGTTTTATGTATCAGCCCACCTCACCTTTCCCGTTAAGCAGCCATAGTTTGTTTTCTGCATGTGTGACTCTGTTCTGTTTTGTAATTCAGTTCAAGTGTAACGGTTTTTACATTCCCTCTATAAGTGACACCTTATGAGAAGTGTCCTTTTCTGTGTGACTTATTTCACTTAGAATCGTCTTACCTAAATAAACTCATCATGCTGCTACTAGCCTTATGACATTGATTTCATGGCTGAGTTATATTCCATTGTACATAAGGACCACAAATTTTTATCCATTTTTCGCATTCCTGGGATATTTAAGGTGGAATGAAGTGGAGGTCCTTGTCAACAGAGCAGCCCTAAACTTTGGGGTGCTTGTGTCTTGCTGATTTTCAATTTTCCCACTTTATCCCCCCATGCGTGGAAGTGCCCTGTGCTCTCTAAGCTGTGTTTTTTAGATGTTTCAGGACACACCGTACACTTCTCCAGAGTGGCTGTTGGCAATTTACATCCCACCCATCAGTGTAGCAAGGCTCCCATTTCTCCATGGCCTGTCCTGCATTTCTGGTTTTGACACTTTTTTCAGCATGGCCCTTTTGACCGATGGGAAACGAGACTTCTTTGTAGCGCTGATTTGCCTTTCCAGGTTGCTTGGTTGGCCAAAAAGGGCGTATGCGTTTTTTCCTGAATATATTCAGGAAAAAACGCATACGCCCTTTTTGGCCAAGGGCATCATTGTCAACGTTTTGCCGCTTTTCATGTGCTTTAAAGGCGATTCGAATCTACCTCCTGAAATCTGTTTCCTGCAATTCTGCCTTGATTTCAAATCCTCTTCTTTGCCTTCCCTCAATATATTTGTGGACGAGAATTATCATTTATAACTCTGCAGGTTTGTGAATTGCAGTGCCCTGAAGTTCCATTTTACAAGTCGCTTTTTTGGGAGCTGGCCGCAAAAGCGCAGGATGGCTTCAGGCCCTGTTCTGGTTCCGGGGGGCAGGCTGAGCCTGTGGTTAATTCTTCTTCCTGATGGGAAAATAGAGTGACCTGTGCCTGTCCCAACACCAAGAGCTAGACTCTCATTGGTTCCCCGTCTTCCCGTTCATCCTCAGGACAAATTGCAACCTCTACGAAACAGGAGGTTAAAGGTGCTGAGGCTCCAAGTAGGGAGATTGCTAGTAAAGTGGCTGGAATGGCGAATCCGAGCACAAGGAGATGAGAAAGGAGGTGCGTTTTAGAAACCTTTCCCCATCACACGGTGTACCATCTTCTGGGTTTCTCATGCATGTTTTCGATGTAGGAAGATGCCCTTGAACCTGGAGATTTGGGACCCATGCGATGGGTAGCACGCAGTATTACTTTAAAGGGTCTGCGTTTGCTCACCCAACCTCACCAAACCTCTCAGCCCCAACAGTGTCCACCCTTATGTCTCATCCAGCTGTGGGTCTAGATATGGTCAATCCAGGTTGCATCACAGCCCCTGAACGAATTGTGTAAGAATTTCTCTCTCTTTCCCTGTCTTTGTTTCATGGGTTTTTAAAAGTAATTTATTTTTATAATGGGGTTTAGCTGCTTTTCACGGCTGTGTTTATGACGCTTTACACCCACTTGACACACTAACAGAGAGATATCAATACATAGGTTTTAAGATTATTACTAGTCAGATATATTCATGTGCGGCGAATCGGGCGTGTTGAGTCCAGTTCTCTGAGCAAGGAGTAGGTCTTGTCTATTACATATTGGGTTTATGGAACGGTATCTGAGCTAATTTGAAACTCTTGTTTTATGTAGCACCCCACCTCACCTTTCCCGTTATGCAGCCATAGTGTGTTTTCTGCATGTGTGACTCTGTTCTGTTTTTCAATTCAGTTCAAGTGTAACGGTTTTTACATTCCCTCTATAAGTGACACCTTATGAGAAGTGTCCTTTTCTGTGTGACTTATTTCACTTAGAATCGTCTTACCTAAATCCACTCATCATGCTGCTACTAGCCTTATGACATTGATTTCTTGGCTGAGTGATATTCCATTGTACATAAGGACCACAACTTTTTTATCCATTTTTCGCTTTCCTGGGATATTTAAGGTGGAATGAAGTGGAGGTCCTTGTCAACAGAGCAGCCCTAAACTTTGGGGTGCTTGTGTCTTGCTGATTTTCAATTTTCCCACTTTATCCCCCCATGCGTGGAAGTGCCCTGTGCTCTCTAAGCTGTGTTTTTTAGATGTTTCAGGACACACCGTACACTTCTCCAGAGTGGCTGTTGGCAATTTACATCCCGCCCATCAGTGTAGCAAGGCTCCCATTTCTCCATGGCCTGTCCTGCATTTCTGGTTTTGACACTTTTTTCAGCATGGCCCTTTTGACCGATGGGAAACGAGACTTCTTTGTAGCGCTGATTTGCCTTTCCAGGTTGCTTGGTTGGCCAAAAAGGGCGTATGCGTTTTTTCCTGAATATATTCAGGAAAAAACGCATACGCCCTTTTTGGCCAAGGGCATCATTGTCAACGTTTTGCCGCTTTTCATGTGCTTTAAAGGCGATTCGAATCTACCTCCTGAAATCTGTTTCCTGCAATTCTGCCTTGATTTCAAATCCTCTTCTTTGCCTTCCCTCAATATATTTGTGGACGAGAGTTATCATTTATAACTCTGCAGGTTTGTGAATTGCAGTGCCCTGAAGCTCCATTTTACAAGTCGCTTTTTTGGGAGCTGGCCGCAAAAGCGCAGGATGGCTTCAGGCCCTGTTCTGGTTCCGGGGGGCAGGCTGAGCCTGTGGTTAATTCTTCTTCCTGATGGGAAAATAGAGTGACCTGTGCCTGTCCCAACACCAAGAGCTAGACTCTCATTGGTTCCCCGTCTTCCCGTTCATCCTCAGGACAAATTGCAACCTGTACGGAACAGGAGGTTAAAGGTGCTGAGGCTCCAAGTAGGGAGATTGCTAGTAAAGTGGCTGGAATGGCGAATCCGAGCACAAGGAGATGAGAAATGAGGTGCGTTTTAGAAACCATTCCCCATCACACGGTGTACCATCTTCTGGGTTTCTCATGCATGTTTTCGATGTAGGAAGATGCCCTTGAACCTGGAGATTTGGGACCCATGCGATGGGTAGCACGCAGTATTACTTTAAAGGGTCTGCGTTTGCTCACCCAACCCCACCAAACCTCTCAGCCCCAAGAATGTCGTCCCTTATGTCTCATCCAGCTGTGGGTCTAGATATGGTCAATCCAGGTTGCGTCACAGACCCTGAACGAATTGTGTAAGAATTTCTCTCTCTTTCCCTGTCTTTGTTTCATGGGTTTTTAAAAGTAATTTATTTTTATAATGGGGTTTAGCTGCTTTTCACGGCTGTGTTTATGCCACTTTACACCCACTTGACACACTAACAGAGAGATATCAATACATAGGTTTTAAGATTATTACTAGTCAGATATATTCTTGTGCGGTGAATCGGGCGTGTTGAGTCCAGTTCTCTGAGCAACGAGTAGGTCTTGTCTATTACATATTGGGTTTATGGAACGGTATCTGAGCTAATTTGAAGCTCTTGTTTTATGTATCACCCCACCTCACCTTTCCCGTTAAGCAGCCATAGTGTGTTTTCTGCATGTGTGACTCTGTTCTGTTTTGTAATTCAGTTCAAGTGTAACGGTTTTTACATTCACTCTATAAGTGACACCTTATGAGAAGTGTCCTTTTCTGTGTGACTTATTTCACTTAGAATCGTCTTACCTAAATCCACTCATCATGCTGCTACTAGCCTTATGACATTGATTTCATGGCTGAGTGATATTCCATTGTACATAAGGACCACAAATTTTTATCCATTTTTCGCATTCCTGGGATATTTAAGGTGGAATGAAGTGGAGGTCCTTGTCAACAGAGCAGCCCTAAACTTTGGGGTGCTTGTGTCTTGCTGATTTTCAATTTTCCCACTTTATCCCCCCATGCGTGGAAGTGCCCTGTGCTCTCTAAGCTGTGTTTTTTAGATGTTTCAGGACACACCGTACACTTCTCCAGAGTGGCTGTTGGCAATTTACATCCCACCCATCAGTGTAGCAAGGCTCCCATTTCTCCATGGCCTGTCCTGCATTTCTGGTTTTGACACTTTTTTCAGCATGGCCCTTTTGACCGATGGGAAACGAGACTTCTTTGTAGCGCTGATTTGCCTTTCCAGGTTGCTTGGTTGGCCAAAAAGGGCGTATGCGTTTTTTCCTGAATATATTCAGGAAAAAACGCATACGCCCTTTTTGGCCAAGGGCATCATTGTCAACGTTTTGCCGCTTTTCATGTGCTTTAAAGGCGATTCGAATCTACCTCCTGAAATCTGTTTCCTGCAATTCTGCCTTGATTTCAAATCCTCTTCTTTGCCTTCCCTCAATATATTTGTGGACGAGAATTATCATTTATAACTCTGCAGGTTTGTGAATTGCAGTGCCCTGAAGTTCCATTTTACAAGTCGCTTTTTTGGGAGCTGGCCGCAAAAGCGCAGGATGGCTTCAGGCCCTGTTCTGGTTCCGGGGGGCAGGCTGAGCCTGTGGTTAATTCTTCTTCCTGATGGGAAAATAGAGTGACCTGTGCCTGTCCCAACACCAAGAGCTAGACTCTCATTGGTTCCCCGTCTTCCCGTTCATCCTCAGGACAAATTGCAACCTCTACGAAACAGGAGGTTAAAGGTGCTGAGGCTCCAAGTAGGGAGATTGCTAGTAAAGTGGCTGGAATGGCGAATCCGAGCACAAGGAGATGAGAAAGGAGGTGCGTTTTAGAAACCTTTCCCCATCACACGGTGTACCATCTTCTGGGTTTCTCATGCATGTTTTCGATGTAGGAAGATGCCCTTGAACCTGGAGATTTGGGACCCATGCGATGGGTAGCACGCAGTATTACTTTAAAGGGTCTGCGTTTGCTCACCCAACCTCACCAAACCTCTCAGCCCCAACAGTGTCCACCCTTATGTCTCATCCAGCTGTGGGTCTAGATATGGTCAATCCAGGTTGCATCACAGCCCCTGAACGAATTGTGTAAGAATTTCTCTCTCTTTCCCTGTCTTTGTTTCATGGGTTTTTAAAAGTAATTTATTTTTATAATGGGGTTTAGCTGCTTTTCACGGCTGTGTTTATGACGCTTTACACCCACTTGACACACTAACAGAGAGATATCAATACATAGGTTTTAAGATTATTACTAGTCAGATATATTCATGTGCGGCGAATCGGGCGTGTTGAGTCCAGTTCTCTGAGCAAGGAGTAGGTCTTGTCTATTACATATTGGGTTTATGGAACGGTATCTGAGCTAATTTGAAACTCTTGTTTTATGTAGCACCCCACCTCACCTTTCCCGTTATGCAGCCATAGTGTGTTTTCTGCATGTGTGACTCTGTTCTGTTTTTCAATTCAGTTCAAGTGTAACGGTTTTTACATTCCCTCTATAAGTGACACCTTATGAGAAGTGTCCTTTTCTGTGTGACTTATTTCACTTAGAATCGTCTTACCTAAATCCACTCATCATGCTGCTACTAGCCTTATGACATTGATTTCTTGGCTGAGTGATATTCCATTGTACATAAGGACCACAACTTTTTTATCCATTTTTCGCTTTCCTGGGATATTTAAGGTGGAATGAAGTGGAGGTCCTTGTCAACAGAGCAGCCCTAAACTTTGGGGTGCTTGTGTCTTGCTGATTTTCAATTTTCCCACTTTATCCCCCCATGCGTGGAAGTGCCCTGTGCTCTCTAAGCTGTGTTTTTTAGATGTTTCAGGACACACCGTACACTTCTCCAGAGTGGCTGTTGGCAATTTACATCCCGCCCATCAGTGTAGCAAGGCTCCCATTTCTCCATGGCCTGTCCTGCATTTCTGGTTTTGACACTTTTTTCAGCATGGCCCTTTTGACCGATGGGAAACGAGACTTCTTTGTAGCGCTGATTTGCCTTTCCAGGTTGCTTGGTTGGCCAAAAAGGGCGTATGCGTTTTTTCCTGAATATATTCAGGAAAAAACGCATACGCCCTTTTTGGCCAAGGGCATCATTGTCAACGTTTTGCCGCTTTTCATGTGCTTTAAAGGCGATTCGAATCTACCTCCTGAAATCTGTTTCCTGCAATTCTGCCTTGATTTCAAATCCTCTTCTTTGCCTTCCCTCAATATATTTGTGGACGAGAGTTATCATTTATAACTCTGCAGGTTTGTGAATTGCAGTGCCCTGAAGCTCCATTTTACAAGTCGCTTTTTTGGGAGCTGGCCGCAAAAGCGCAGGATGGCTTCAGGCCCTGTTCTGGTTCCGGGGGGCAGGCTGAGCCTGTGGTTAATTCTTCTTCCTGATGGGAAAATAGAGTGACCTGTGCCTGTCCCAACACCAAGAGCTAGACTCTCATTGGTTCCCCGTCTTCCCGTTCATCCTCAGGACAAATTGCAACCTGTACGGAACAGGAGGTTAAAGGTGCTGAGGCTCCAAGTAGGGAGATTGCTAGTAAAGTGGCTGGAATGGCGAATCCGAGCACAAGGAGATGAGAAATGAGGTGCGTTTTAGAAACCATTCCCCATCACACGGTGTACCATCTTCTGGGTTTCTCATGCATGTTTTCGATGTAGGAAGATGCCCTTGAACCTGGAGATTTGGGACCCATGCGATGGGTAGCACGCAGTATTACTTTAAAGGGTCTGCGTTTGCTCACCCAACCCCACCAAACCTCTCAGCCCCAAGAATGTCGTCCCTTATGTCTCATCCAGCTGTGGGTCTAGATATGGTCAATCCAGGTTGCGTCACAGACCCTGAACGAATTGTGTAAGAATTTCTCTCTCTTTCCCTGTCTTTGTTTCATGGGTTTTTAAAAGTAATTTATTTTTATAATGGGGTTTAGCTGCTTTTCACGGCTGTGTTTATGCCACTTTACACCCACTTGACACACTAACAGAGAGATATCAATACATAGGTTTTAAGATTATTACTAGTCAGATATATTCTTGTGCGGTGAATCGGGCGTGTTGAGTCCAGTTCTCTGAGCAACGAGTAGGTCTTGTCTATTACATATTGGGTTTATGGAACGGTATCTGAGCTAATTTGAAGCTCTTGTTTTATGTATCACCCCACCTCACCTTTCCCGTTAAGCAGCCATAGTGTGTTTTCTGCATGTGTGACTCTGTTCTGTTTTGTAATTCAGTTCAAGTGTAACGGTTTTTACATTCCCTCTATAAGTGACACCTTATGAGAAGTGTCCTTTTCTGTGTGACTTATTTCACTTAGAATCGTCTTACCTAAATCCACTCATCATGCTGCTACTAGCCTTATGACATTGATTTCATGGCTGAGTGATATTCCATTGTACATAAGGACCACAACTTTTTTATCCATTTTTCGCTTTCCTGGGATATTTAAGGTGGAATGAAGTGGAGGTCCTTGTCAACAGAGCAGCCCTAAACTTTGGGGTGCTTGTGTCTTGCTGATTTTCAATTTTCCCACTTTATCCCCCCATGCGTGGAAGTGCCCTATGCTCTCTAAGCTGTGTTTTTTAGATGTTTCAGGACACACCGTACACTTCTCCAGAGTGGCTGTTGGCAATTTACATCCCGCCCATCAGTGTAGCAAGGCTCCCATTTCTCCATGGCCTGTCCTGCATTTCTGGTTTTGACACTTTTTTCAGCATGGCCCTTTTGACCGATGGGAAGCGAGACTTCTTTGTAGCGCTGATTTGCCTTTCCAGGTTGCTTGGTTGGCCAAAAAGGGCGTATGCGTTTTTTCCTGAATATATTCAGGAAAAAACGCATACGCCCTTTTTGGCCAAGGGCATCATTGTCAACGTTTTGCCGCTTTTCATGTGCTTTAAAGGCGATTCGAATCTACCTCCTGAAATCTGTTTCCTGCAATTCTGCCTTGATTTCAAATCCTCTTCTTTGCCTTCCCTCAATATATTTGTGGACGAGAGTTATCATTTATAACTCTGCAGGTTTGTGAATTGCAGTGCCCTGAAGCTCCATTTTACAAGTCGCTTTTTTGGGAGCTGGCCGCAAAAGCGCAGGATGGCTTCAGGCCCTGTTCTGGTTCTGGGGGGCAGGCTGAGCCTGTGGTTAATTCTTCTTCCTGATGGGAAAATAGAGTGACCTGTGCCTGTCCCAAAACCAAGAGCTAGTCTCTCATTGGTTCCCAGTCTTCCCGTTCATCCTCAGGACAAATTGCAACCTGTACGGAACAGGAGGTTAAAGGTGCTGAGGCTCCAAGTAGGGAGATTGCTAGTAAAGTGGCTGGAATGGCGAACCCGAGCACAAGGAGATGAGAAATGAGGTGCGTTTTAGAAACCTTTCCCCATCACACGGTGTACCATCTTCTGGGTTTCTCATGCATGTTTTCGATGTAGGAAGTTGCCCTTGAACCTGGAGATTTGGGACCCATGCGATGGGTAGCACGCAGTATTACTTTAAAGGGTCTGCGTTTGCTCACCCAACCTCACCAAACCTCTCAGCCCCAAGAGTGTCCATCCTTATGTCTCATCCAGCTGTGGGTCTAGATATGGTCAATCCAGGTTGCATCACAGCCCCTGAACGAATTGTGTAAGAATTTCTCTCTCTTTCCCTGTCTTTGTTTCATGGGTTTTTAAAAGTAATTTATTTTTATAATGGGGTTTAGCTGCTTTTCACGGCTGTGTTTATGCCGCTTTACACCCACTTGACACACTAACAGAGAGATATCAATACATAGGTTTTAAGATTATTACTAGTCAGATATATTCTTGTGCGGTGATTCGGGCGTGTTGAGTCCAGTTCTCTGAGCAAGGAGTAGATCTTGTCTATTACATATTGGGTTTATGGAACGGTATCTGAGCTAATTTGAAACTCTTGTTTTATGTATCACCCCACCTCACCTTTCCCGTTAAGCAGCCATAGTGTGTTTTCTGCAAGTGTGACTCTGTTCTGTTTTGTAATTCAGTTCAAGTGTAACGGTTTTTACATTCCCTCTATAAGTGACACCTTATGAGAAGTGTCCTTTTCTGTGTGACTTATTTCACTTAGAATCGTCTTACCTAAATCCACTCATCATGCTGCTACTAGCCTTATGACATTGATTTCATGGCTGAGTGATATTCCATTGTACATAAGGACCACAACTTTTTTATCCATTTTTCGCTTTCCTGGGATATTTAAGGTGGAATGAAGTGGAGGTCCTTGTCAACAGAGCAGCCCTAAACTTTGGGGTGCTTGTGTCTTGCTGATTTTCAATTTTCCCACTTTATCCCCCCATGCGTGGAAGTGCCCTGTGCTCTCTAAGCTGTGTTTTTTAGATGTTTCAGGACACACCGTACACTTCTCCAGAGTGGCTGTTGGCAATTTACATCCCGCCCATCAGTGTAGCAAGGCTCCCATTTCTCCATGGCCTGTCCTGCATTTCTGGTTTTGACACTTTTTTCAGCATGGCCCTTTTGACCGATGGGAAGCGAGACTTCTTTGTAGCGCTGATTTGCCTTTCCAGGTTGCTTGGTTGGCCAAAAAGGGCGTATGCGTTTTTTCCTGAATATATTCAGGAAAAAACGCATACGCCCTTTTTGGCCAAGGGCATCATTGTCAACGTTTTGCCGCTTTTCATGTGCTTTAAAGGCGATTCGAATCTACCTCCTGAAATCTGTTTCCTGCAATTCTGCCTTGATTTCAAATCCTCTTCTTTGCCTTCCCTCAATATATTTGTGGACGAGAGTTATCATTTATAACTCTGCAGGTTTGTGAATTGCAGTGCCCTGAAGCTCCATTTTACAAGTCGCTTTTTTGGGAGCTGGCCGCAAAAGCGCAGGATGGCTTCAGGCCCTGTTCTGGTTCCGGGGGGCAGGCTGAGCCTGTGGTTAATTCTTCTTCCTGATGGGAAAATAGAGTGACCTGTGCCTGTCCCAACACCAAGAGCTAGACTCTCATTGGTTCCCCGTCTTCCCGTTCATCCTCAGGACAAATTGCAACCTGTACGGAACAGGAGGTTAAAGGTGCTGAGGCTCCAAGTAGGGAGATTGCTAGTAAAGTGGCTGGAATGGCGAATCCGAGCACAAGGAGATGAGAAATGAGGTGCGTTTTAGAAACCTTTCCCCATCACACAGTGTACCATCTTCTGGGTTTCTCATGCATGTTTTCGATGTAGGAAGATGCCCTTGAACCTGGAGATTTGGGACCCATGCGATGGGTAGCACGCAGTATTACCTTAAAGGGTCTGCGTTTGCTCACCCAAGCTCACCAAACCTCTCATCCCCAAGATTGTCCACCCTTATGTCTCATCCAGCTGTGGGTCTAGATATGGTCAATCCAGGTTGCATCACAGCCCCTGAACGAATTGTGTAAGAATTTCTCTCTCTTTCCCTGTCTTTGTTTCATGGGTTTTTAAAAGTAATTTATTTTTATAATGGGGTTTAGCTGCTTTTCACGGCTGTGTTTATGCCGCTTTACACCCACTTGACACACTAACAGAGAGATATCAATACATAGGTTTTAAGATTATTACTAGTCAGATATATTCTTGTGCGGTGATTCGGGCGTGTTGAGTCCAGTTCTCTGAGCAAGGAGTAGATCTTGTCTATTACATATTGGGTTTATGGAACGGTATCTGAGCTAATTTGAAACTCTTGTTTTATGTATCACCCCACCTCACCTTTCTCGTGAAGCAGCCATAGTGTGTTTTCTGCAAGTGTGACTCTGTTCTGTTTTGTAATTCAGTTCAAGTGTAACGGTTTTTACATTCCCTCTATAAGTGACACCTTATGAGAAGTGTCCTTTTCTGTGTGACTTATTTCACTTAGAATCGTCTTACCTAAATCCACTCATCATGCTGCTACTAGCCTTATGACATTGATTTCATGGCTGAGTGATATTCCATTGTACATAAGGACCACAACTTTTTTATCCATTTTTCGCTTTCCTGGGATATTTAAGGTGGAATGAAGTGGAGGTCCTTGTCAACAGAGCAGCCCTAAACTTTGGGGTGCTTGTGTCTTGCTGATTTTCAATTTTCCCACTTTATCCCCCCATGCGTGGAAGTGCCCTGTGCTCTCTAAGCTGTGTTTTTTAGATGTTTCAGGACACACCGTACACTTCTCCAGAGTGGCTGTTGGCAATTTACATCCCGCCCATCAGTGTAGCAAGGCTCCCATTTCTCCATGGCCTGTCCTGCATTTCTGGTTTTGACACTTTTTTCAGCATGGCCCTTTTGACCGATGGGAAGCGAGACTTCTTTGTAGCGCTGATTTGCCTTTCCAGGTTGCTTGGTTGGCCAAAAAGGGCGTATGCGTTTTTTCCTGAATATATTCAGGAAAAAACGCATACGCCCTTTTTGGCCAAGGGCATCATTGTCAACGTTTTGCCGCTTTTCATGTGCTTTAAAGGCGATTCGAATCTACCTCCTGAAATCTGTTTCCTGCAATTCTGCCTTGATTTCAAATCCTCTTCTTTGCCTTCCCTCAATATATTTGTGGACGAGAGTTATCATTTATAACTCTGCAGGTTTGTGAATTGCAGTGCCCTGAAGCTCCATTTTACAAGTCGCTTTTTTGGGAGCTGGCCGCAAAAGCGCAGGATGGCTTCAGGCCCTGTTCTGGTTCCGGGGGGCAGGCTGAGCCTGTGGTTAATTCTTCTTCCTGATGGGAAAATAGAGTGACCTGTGCCTGTCCCAACACCAAGAGCTAGTCTCTCATTGGTTCCCAGTCTTCCCGTTCATCCTCAGGACAAATTGCAACCTGTACGGAACAGGAGGTTAAAGGTTCTGAGGCTCCAAGTAGGGAGATTGCTAGTAAAGTGGCTGGAATGGCGAACCCGAGCACAAGGAGATGAGAAATGAGGTGCGTTTTAGAAACCTTTCCCCATCACACGGTGTACCATCTTCTGGGTTTCTCATGCATGTTTTCGATGTAGGAAGTTGCCCTTGAACCTGGAGATTTGGGACCCATCCGATGGGTAGCACGCAGTATTACTTTAAAGGGTCTGCGTTTGCTCACCCAACCTCACCAAACCTCTCAGCCCCAAGAGTGTCCACCCTTATGTCTCATCCAGCTGTGGGTCTAGATATGGTCAATCCAGGCTGCATCACAGCCCCTGAACGAATTGTGTAAGAATTTCTCTCTCTTTCCCTGTCTTTGTTTCATGGGTTTTTAAAAGTAATTTATTTTTATAATGGGGTTTAGCTGCTTTTCACGGCTGTGTTTATGCCGCTTTACACCCACTTGACACACTAACAGAGAGATATCAATACATAGGTTTTAAGATTATTACTAGTCAGATATATTCATGTGCGGTGAATCGGGCGTGTTGAGTCCAGTTCTCTGAGCAAGGAGTAGGTCTTGTCTGTTACATATTGGGTTTATGGAACGGTATCTGAGCTAATTTGAAACTCTTGTTTTATGTATCACCCCACCTCACCTTTCCCGTTAAGCAGCCATAGTGTGTTTTCTGCATGTGTGACTCTGTTCTGTTTTGTAATTCAGTTCAAGTGTAACGGTTTTTACATTCCCTCTATAAGTGACACCTTATGAGAAGTGTCCTTTTCTGTGTGACTTATTTCACTTAGAATCGTCTTACCTAAATCCACTCATCATGCTGCTACTAGCCTTATGACATTGATTTCATGGCTGAGTGATATTCCATTGTACATAAGGACCACAACTTTTTTATCCATTTTTCGCTTTCCTGGGATATTTAAGGTGGAAGGAAGTGGAGGTCCTTGTCAACAGAGCAGCCCTAAACTTTGGGGTGCTTGTGTCTTGCTGATTTTCAATTTTCCCACTTTATCCCCCCATGCGTGGAAGTGCCCTATGCTCTCTAAGCTGTGTTTTTTAGATGTTTCAGGACACACCGTACACTTCTCCAGAGTGGCTGTTGGCAATTTACATCCCGCCCATCAGTGTAGCAAGGCTCCCATTTCTCCATGGCCTGTCCTGCATTTCTGGTTTTGACACTTTTTTCAGCATGGCCCTTTTGACCGATGGGAAGCGAGACTTCTTTGTAGCGCTGATTTGCCTTTCCAGGTTGCTTGGTTGGCCAAAAAGGGCGTATGCGTTTTTTCCTGAATATATTCAGGAAAAAACGCATACGCCCTTTTTGGCCAAGGGCATCATTGTCAACGTTTTGCCGCTTTTCATGTGCTTTAAAGGCGATTCGAATCTACCTCCTGAAATCTGTTTCCTGCAATTCTGCCTTGATTTCAAATCCTCTTCTTTGCCTTCCCTCAATATATTTGTGGACGAGAGTTATCATTTATAACTCTGCAGGTTTGTGAATTGCAGTGCCCTGAAGCTCCATTTTACAAGTCGCTTTTTTGGGAGCTGGCCGCAAAAGCGCAGGATGGCTTCAGGCCCTGTTCTGGTTCTGGGGGGCAGGCTGAGCCTGTGGTTAATTCTTCTTCCTGATGGGAAAATAGAGTGACCTGTGCCTGTCCCAAAACCAAGAGCTAGTCTCTCATTGGTTCCCAGTCTTCCCGTTCATCCTCAGGACAAATTGCAACCTGTACGGAACAGGAGGTTAAAGGTGCTGAGGCTCCAAGTAGGGAGATTGCTAGTAAAGTGGCTGGAATGGCGAACCCGAGCACAAGGAGATGAGAAATGAGGTGCGTTTTAGAAACCTTTCCCCATCACACGGTGTACCATCTTCTGGGTTTCTCATGCATGTTTTCGATGTAGGAAGTTGCCCTTGAACCTGGAGATTTGGGACCCATGCGATGGGTAGCACGCAGTATTACTTTAAAGGGTCTGCGTTTGCTCACCCAACCTCACCAAACCTCTCAGCCCCAAGAGTGTCCATCCTTATGTCTCATCCAGCTGTGGGTCTAGATATGGTCAATCCAGGTTGCATCACAGCCCCTGAACGAATTGTGTAAGAATTTCTCTCTCTTTCCCTGTCTTTGTTTCATGGGTTTTTAAAAGTAATTTATTTTTATAATGGGGTTTAGCTGCTTTTCACGGCTGTGTTTATGCCGCTTTACACCCACTTGACACACTAACAGAGAGATATCAATACATAGGTTTTAAGATTATTACTAGTCAGATATATTCTTGTGCGGTGATTCGGGCGTGTTGAGTCCAGTTCTCTCAGCAAGGAGTAGATCTTGTCTATTACATATTGGGTTTATGGAACGGTATCTGAGCTAATTTGAAACTCTTGTTTTATGTATCACCCCACCTCACCTTTCCCGTTAAGCAGCCATAGTGTGTTTTCTGCAAGTGTGACTCTGTTCTGTTTTGTAATTCAGTTCAAGTGTAACGGTTTTTACATTCCCTCTATAAGTGACACCTTATGAGAAGTGTCCTTTTCTGTGTGACTTATTTCACTTAGAATCGTCTTACCTAAATCCACTCATCATGCTGCTACTAGCCTTATGACATTGATTTCATGGCTGAGTGATATTCCATTGTACATAAGGACCACAACTTTTTTATCCATTTTTCGCTTTCCTGGGATATTTAAGGTGGAATGAAGTGGAGGTCCTTGTCAACAGAGCAGCCCTAAACTTTGGGGTGCTTGTGTCTTGCTGATTTTCAATTTTCCCACTTTATCCCCCCATGCGTGGAAGTGCCCTGTGCTCTCTAAGCTGTGTTTTTTAGATGTTTCAGGACACACCGTACACTTCTCCAGAGTGGCTGTTGGCAATTTACATCCCGCCCATCAGTGTAGCAAGGCTCCCATTTCTCCATGGCCTGTCCTGCATTTCTGGTTTTGACACTTTTTTCAGCATGGCCCTTTTGACCGATGGGAAGCGAGACTTCTTTGTAGCGCTGATTTGCCTTTCCAGGTTGCTTGGTTGGCCAAAAAGGGCGTATGCGTTTTTTCCTGAATATATTCAGGAAAAAACGCATACGCCCTTTTTGGCCAAGGGCATCATTGTCAACGTTTTGCCGCTTTTCATGTGCTTTAAAGGCGATTCGAATCTACCTCCTGAAATCTGTTTCCTGCAATTCTGCCTTGATTTCAAATCCTCTTCTTTGCCTTCCCTCAATATATTTGTGGACGAGAGTTATCATTTATAACTCTGCAGGTTTGTGAATTGCAGTGCCCTGAAGCTCCATTTTACAAGTCGCTTTTTTGGGAGCTGGCCGCAAAAGCGCAGGATGGCTTCAGGCCCTGTTCTGGTTCCGGGGGGCAGGCTGAGCCTGTGGTTAATTCTTCTTCCTGATGGGAAAATAGAGTGACCTGTGCCTGTCCCAACACCAAGAGCTAGTCTCTCATTGGTTCCCAGTCTTCCCGTTCATCCTCAGGACAAATTGCAACCTGTACGGAACAGGAGGTTAAAGGTTCTGAGGCTCCAAGTAGGGAGATTGCTAGTAAAGTGGCTGGAATGGCGAACCCGAGCACAAGGAGATGAGAAATGAGGTGCGTTTTAGAAACCTTTCCCCATCACACGGTGTACCATCTTCTGGGTTTCTCATGCATGTTTTCGATGTAGGAAGTTGCCCTTGAACCTGGAGATTTGGGACCCATGCGATGGGTAGCACGCAGTATTACTTTAAAGGGTCTGCGTTTGCTCACCCAACCTCACCAAACCTCTCAGCCCCAAGAGTGTCCACCCTTATGTCTCATCCAGCTGTGGGTCTAGATATGGTCAATCCAGGCTGCATCACAGCCCCTGAACGAATTGTGTAAGAATTTCTCTCTCTTTCCCTGTCTTTGTTTCATGGGTTTTTAAAAGTAATTTATTTTTATAATGGGGTTTAGCTGCTTTTCACGGCTGTGTTTATGCCGCTTTACACCCACTTGACACACTAACAGAGAGATATCAATACATAGGTTTTAAGATTATTACTAGTCAGATATATTCATGTGCGGTGAATCGGGCGTGTTGAGTCCAGTTCTCTGAGCAAGGAGTAGGTCTTGTCTATTACATATTGGGTTTATGGAACGGTATCTGAGCTAATTTGAAACTCTTGTTTTATGTATCACCCCACCTCACCTTTCCCGTTAAGCAGCCATAGTGTGTTTTCTGCATGTGTGACTCTGTTCTGTTTTGTAATTCAGTTCAAGTGTAACGGTTTTTACATTCCCTCTATAAGTGACACCTTATGAGAAGTGTCCTTTTCTGTGTGACTTATTTCACTTAGAATCGTCTTACCTAAATCCACTCATCATGCTGCTACTAGCCTTATGACATTGATTTCATGGCTGAGTGATATTCCATTGTACATAAGGACCACAACTTTTTTATCCATTTTTCGCTTTCCTGGGATATTTAAGGTGGAATGAAGTGGAGGTCCTTGTCAACAGAGCAGCCCTAAACTTTGGGGTGCTTGTGTCTTGCTGATTTTCAATTTTCCCACTTTATCCCCCCATGCGTGGAAGTGCCCTGTGCTCTCTAAGCTGTGTTTTTTAGATGTTTCAGGACACACCGTACACTTCTCCAGAGTGGCTGTTGGCAATTTACATCCCGCCCATCAGTGTAGCAAGGCTCCCATTTCTCCATGGCCTGTCCTGCATTTCTGGTTTTGACACTTTTTTCAGCATGGCCCTTTTGACCGATGGGAAGCGAGACTTCTTTGTAGCGCTGATTTGCCTTTCCAGGTTGCTTGGTTGGCCAAAAAGGGCGTATGCGTTTTTTCCTGAATATATTCAGGAAAAAACGCATACGCCCTTTTTGGCCAAGGGCATCATTGTCAACGTTTTGCCGCTTTTCATGTGCTTTAAAGGCGATTCGAATCTACCTCCTGAAATCTGTTTCCTGCAATTCTGCCTTGATTTCAAATCCTCTTCTTTGCCTTCCCTCAATATATTTGTGGACGAGAGTTATCATTTATAACTCTGCAGGTTTGTGAATTGCAGTAAAGTGGCTGGAATGGCGAACCCGAGCACAAGGAGATGAGAAATGAGGTGCGTTTTAGAAACCTTTCCCCATCACACGGTGTACCATCTTCTGGGTTTCTCATGCATGTTTTCGATGTAGGAAGATGCCCTTGAACCTGGAGATTTGGGACCCATGCGATGGGTAGCACGCAGTATTACTTTAAAGGGTCTGCGTTTGCTCACCCAAGCTCACCAAACCTCTCAGCCCCAAGAGTGTCCACCCTTATGTCTCATCCAGCTGTGGGTCTAGATATGGTCAATCCAGGTTGCATCACAGCCCCTGAACGAATTGTGTAAGAATTTCTCTCTCTTTCCCTGTCTTTGTTTCATGGGTTTTTAAAAGTAATTTATTTTTATAATGGGGTTTAGCTGCTTTTCACGGCTGTGTTTATGCCGCTTTACACCCACTTGACACACTAACAGAGAGATATCAATACATAGGTTTTAAGATTATTACTAGTCAGATATATTCTTGTGCGGTGATTCGGGCGTGTTGAGTCCAGTTCTCTGAGCAAGGAGTAGATCTTGTCTATTACATATTGGGTTTATGGAACGGTATCTGAGCTAATTTGAAACTCTTGTTTTATGTATCACCCCACCTCACCTTTCCCGTTAAGCAGCCATAGTGTGTTTTCTGCAAGTGTGACTCTGTTCTGTTTTGTAATTCAGTTCAAGTGTAACGGTTTTTACATTCCCTCTATAAGTGACACCTTATGAGAAGTGTCCTTTTCTGTGTGACTTATTTCACTTAGAATCGTCTTACCTAAATCCACTCATCATGCTGCTACTAGCCTTATGACATTGATTTCATGGCTGAGTGATATTCCATTGTACATAAGGACCACAACTTTTTTATCCATTTTTCGCTTTCCTGGGATATTTAAGGTGGAATGAAGTGGAGGTCCTTGTCAACAGAGCAGCCCTAAACTTTGGGGTGCTTGTGTCTTGCTGATTTTCAATTTTCCCACTTTATCCCCCCATGCGTGGAAGTGCCCTGTGCTCTCTAAGCTGTGTTTTTTAGATGTTTCAGGACACACCGTACACTTCTCCAGAGTGGCTGTTGGCAATTTACATCCCGCCCATCAGTGTAGCAAGGCTCCCATTTCTCCATGGCCTGTCCTGCATTTCTGGTTTTGACACTTTTTTCAGCATGGCCCTTTTGACCGATGGGAAGCGAGACTTCTTTGTAGCGCTGATTTGCCTTTCCAGGTTGCTTGGTTGGCCAAAAAGGGCGTATGCGTTTTTTCCTGAATATATTCAGGAAAAAACGCATACGCCCTTTTTGGCCAAGGGCATCATTGTCAACGTTTTGCCGCTTTTCATGTGCTTTAAAGGCGATTCGAATCTACCTCCTGAAATCTGTTTCCTGCAATTCTGCCTTGATTTCAAATCCTCTTCTTTGCCTTCCCTCAATATATTTGTGGACGAGAGTTATCATTTATAACTCTGCAGGTTTGTGAATTGCAGTGCCCTGAAGCTCCATTTTACAAGTCGCTTTTTTGGGAGCTGGCCGCAAAAGCGCAGGATGGCTTCAGGCCCTGTTCTGGTTCCGGGGGGCAGGCTGAGCCTGTGGTTAATTCTTCTTCCTGATGGGAAAATAGAGTGACCTGTGCCTGTCCCAACACCAAGAGCTAGACTCTCATTGGTTCCCCGTCTTCCCGTTCATCCTCAGGACAAATTGCAACCTGTACGGAACAGGAGGTTAAAGGTGCTGAGGCTCCAAGTAGGGAGATGGCTAGTAAAGTGGCTGGAATGGCGAACCCGAGCACAAGGAGATGAGAAATGAGGTGCGTTTTAGAAACCTTTCCCCATCACACGGTGTACCATCTTCTGGGTTTCTCATGCATGTTTTCGATGTAGGAAGATGCCCTTGAACCTGGAGATTTGGGACCCATGCGATGGGTAGCACGCAGTATTACTTTAAAGGGTCTGCGTTTGCTCACCCAACCTCACCAAACCTCTCAGCCCCAAGAGTGTCCACCCTTATGTCTCATCCAGCTGTGGGTCTAGATATGGTCAATCCAGGTTGCATCACAGCCCCTGAACGAATTGTGTAAGAATTTCTCTCTCTTTCCCTGTCTTTGTTTCATGGGTTTTTAAAAGTAATTTATTTTTATAATGGGGTTTAGCTGCTTTTCATGGCTGTGTTTATGCCGTTTTACACCCACTTGACACACTAACAGAGAGATATCAATACATAGGTTTTAAGATTATTACTAGTCAGATATATTCTTGTGCGGTGAATCGGGCGTGTTGAGTCCAGTTCTCTGAGCAAGGAGTAGGTCTTGTCTATTACATATTGGGTTTATGGAACGGTATCTGAGCTAATTTGAAGCTCTTGTTTTATGTATCACCCCACCTCACCTTTCCCGTTAAGCAGCCATAGTGTGTTTTCTACATGTGTGACTCTGTTCTGTTTTGTAATTCAGTTCAAGTGTAACGGTTTTTACATTCCCTCTATAAGTGACACCTTATGAGAAGTGTCCTTTTCTGTGTGACTTATTTCACTTAGAATCGTCTTACCTAAATCCACTCATCATGCTGCTACTAGCCTTATGACATTGATTTCATGGCTGAGTGATATTCCATTGTACATAAGGACCACAACTTTTTCATCCATTTTTCGCTTTCCTGGGATATTTAAGGTGGAATGAAGTGGAGGTCTTGTCAACAGAGCAGCCCTAAACTTTGGGGTGCTTGTGTCTTGCTGATTTTCAATTTTCCCACTTTATCCCCCCATGCGTGGAAGTGCCCTGTGCTCTCTAAGCTGTGTTTTTTAGATGTTTCAGGACACACCGTACACTTCTCCAGAGTGGCTGTTGGCAATTTACATCCCGCCCATCAGTGTAGCAAGGCTCCCATTTCTCCATGGCCTGTCCTGCATTTCTGGTTTTGACACTTTTTTCAGCATGGCCCTTTTGACCGATGGGAAACGAGACTTCTTTGTAGCGCTGATTTGCCTTTCCAGGTTGCTTGGTTGGCCAAAAAGGGCGTATGCGTTTTTTCCTGAATATATTCAGGAAAAAACGCATACGCCCTTTTTGGCCAAGGGCATCATTGTCAACGTTTTGCCGCTTTTCATGTGCTTTAAAGGCGATTCGAATCTACCTCCTGAAATCTGTTTCCTGCAATTCTGCCTTGATTTCAAATCCTCTTCTTTGCCTTCCCTCAATATATTTGTGGACGAGAGTTATCATTTATAACTCTGCAGGTTTGTGAATTGCAGTGCCCTGAAGCTCCATTTTACAAGTCGCTTTTTTGGGAGCTGGCCGCAAAAGCGCAGGATGGCTTCAGGCCCTCTTCTGGTTCCGGGGGGCAGGCTGAGCCTGTGGTTAATTCTTCTTCCTGATGGGAAAATAGAGTGACCTGTGCCTGTCCCAACACCAAGAGCTAGTCTCTCATTGGTTCCCCGTCTTCCCGTTCATCCTCAGGACAAATTGCAACCTGTACGGAACAGGAGGTTAAAGGTGCTGATGCTCCAAGAAGGGAGATTGCTGGTAAAGTGGCTGGAATGGCGAACCCGAGCACAAGGAGATGAGAAATGAGGTGCGTTTTAGAAACCTTTCCCCATCACACGGTGTACCATCTTCTGGGTTTCCTATGCATGTTTTCGATGTAGGAAGATGCCCTTGAACCTGGAGATTTGGGACCCATGCGATGGGTAGCACGCAGTATTACTTTAAAGGGTCTGCGTTTGCTCACCCAACCTCACCAAACCTCTCAGCCCCAAGAGTGTCGACCGTTATGTCTCATCCAGCTGTGGGTCTAGATATGGTCAATCCAGGTTGCATCACAGCCCCTGAACGAATTGTGTAAGAATTTCTCTCTCTTTCCCTGTCTTTGTTTCATGGGTTTTTAAAAGTAATTTATTTTTATAATGGGGTTTAGATGCTTTTCACGGCTGTGTTTATGCCGCTTTACACCCACTTGACACACTAACAGAGAGATATCAATACATAGGTTTTAAGATTATTACTAGTCAGATATATTCATGTGCGGTGAATCGGGCGTGTTGAGTCCAGTTCTCTGAGCAAGGAGTAGGTCTTGTCTATTACATATTGGGTTTATGGAACGGTATCTAAGCTAATTTGAAACTCTTGTTTTATGTATCACCCCACCTCACCTTTCCCGTTAAGCAGCCATAGTGTGTTTTCTGCATGTGTGACTCTGTTCTGTTTTGTAATTCAGTTCAAGTGTAACGGTTTTTACATTCCCTCTATAAGTGACACTTTATGAGAAGTGTCCTTTTCTGTGTGACTTATTTCACTTAGAATCGTCTTACCTAAATCCACTCATCATGCTGCTACTAGCCTTATGACATTGATTTCATGGCTGAGTGATATTCCATTGTACATAAGGACCACAACTTTTTTATCCATTTTTCGCTTTCCTGGGATATTTAAGGTGGAATGAAGTGGAGGTCCTTGTCAACAGAGCAGCCCTAAATTTTGGGGTGCTTGTGTCTTGCTGATTTTCAATTTTCCCACTTTATCCCCCCAGGCGTGGAAGTGCCCTATGCTCTCTAAGCTGTGTTTTTTAGATGTTTCAGGACACACCGTACACTTCTCCAGAGTGGCTGTTGGCAATTTACATGCCGCCCATCAGTGTAGCAAGGCTCCCATTTCTCCATGGCCTGTCCTGCATTTCTGGTTTTGACACTTTTTTCAGCATGGCCCTTTTGACCGATGGGAAGCGAGACTTCTTTGTAGCGCTGATTTGCCTTTCCAGGTTGCTTGGTTGGCCAAAAAGGGCGTATGCGTTTTTTCCTGAATAGATTCAGGAAAAAACGCATACGCCCTTTTTGGCCAAGGGCATCATTGTCAACGTTTTGCCGCTTTTCATGTGCTTTAAAGGCGATTCGAATCTACCTCCTGAAATCTGTTTCCTGCAATTCTGCCTTGATTTCAAATCCTCTTCTTTGCCTTCCCTCAATATATTTGTGGACGAGAGTTATCATTTATAACTCTGCAGGTTTGTGAATTGCAGTGCCCTGAAGCTCCATTTTACAAGTCGCTTTTTTGGGAGCTGGCCGCAAAAGCGCAGGATGGCTTCAGGCCCTGTTCTGGTTCCGGGGGGCAGGCTGAGCCTGTGGTTAATTCTTCTTCCTGATGGGAAAATAGAGTGACCTGTGCCTGTCCCAACACCAAGAGCTAGACTCTCATTGGTTCCCCGTCTTCCCGTTCATCCTCAGGACAAATTGCAACCTGGACGGAACAGGAGGTTAAAGGTGCTGAGGCTCCAAGTAGGGAAATTGCTAGTAAAGTGGCTGGAATGGCGAATCCGAGCACAAGGAGATGAGAAATGAGGTGCGTTTTAGAAACCTTTCCCCATCACACGGTGTACCATCTTCTGGGTTTCTCATGCATGTTTTCGATGTAGGAAGATGCCCTTGAACATGGAGATTTGGGACCCATGCAATGGGTAGCACGCAGTATTACTTTAAAGGGTCTGCGTTTGCTCACCCAACCTCACCAAACCTCTCAGCCCCAAGAGTGTCCACCCTTATGTCTCATCCAGCTGTGGGTCTAGATATGGTCAATCCAGGTTGCATCACAGCCCCTGAACGAATTGTGTAAGTATTTCTCTCTCTTTCCCTGTCTTTGTTTCATGGGTTTTTAAAAGTAATTTATTTTTATAATGGGGTTTAGCTGCTTTTCACGGCTGTGTTTATGCCGCTTTACACCCACTTGACACACTAACGGAGAGATATCAATACATAGGTTTTAAGATTATTACTAGTCAGATATATTCTTGTGCGGTGAATCGGGCGTGTTGAGTCCAGTTCTCTGAGCAACGAGTAGGTCTTGTCTATTACATATTGGGTTTATGGAACGGTATCTGAGCTAATTTGAAGCTCTTGTTTTATGTATCACCCCACCTCACCTTTCCCGTTAAGCAGCCATAGTGTGTTTTCTGCATGTGTGACTCTGTTCTTTTTTGTAATTCAGTTCAAGTGTAACGGTTTTTACATTCCCTCTATAAGTGACACCTTATGAGAAGTGTCCTTTTCTGTGTGACTTATTTCACTTAGAATCGTCTTACCTAAATCCACTCATCATGCTGCTACTAGCCTTATGACATTGATTTCATGGCTGAGTGATATTCCATTGTACATAAGGACCACAACTTTTTTATCCATTTTTCGCTTTCCTGGGATATTTAAGGTGGAATGAGGTGGAGGTCCTTGTCAACAGAGCAGCCCTAAACTTTGGGGTGCTTGTGTCTTCCTGATTTTCAATTTTCCCACTTTATACCCCCATGCGTGGAAGTGCCCTATGCTCTCTAAGCTGTGTTTTATAGATGTTTCAGGACACACCGTACCCTTCTCCAGAGTGGCTGTTGGCAATTTACATCCCGCCCATCAGTGTAGCAAGGCTCCCATTTCTCCATGGCCTGTCCTGCATTTCTGGTTTTGACACTTTTTTCAGCATGGCCCTTTTGACCGATGGGAAGCGAGACTTCTTTGTAGCGCTGATTTGCCTTTCCAGGTTGCTTGGTTGGCCAAAAAGGGCGTATGCGTTTTTTCCTGAATATATTCAGGAAAAAACGCATACGCCCTTTTTGGCCAAGGGCATCATTGTCAACGTTTTGCCGCTTTTCATGTGCTTTAAAGGCGATTCGAATCTACCTCCTGAAATCTGTTTCCTGCAATTCTGCCTTGATTTCAAATCCTCTTCTTTGCCTTCCCTCAATATATTTGTGGACGAGAGTTATCATTTATAACTCTGCAGGTTTGTGAATTGCAGTGCCCTGAAGCTCCATTTTACAAGTCGCTTTTTTGGGAGCTGGCCGCAAAAGCGCAGGATGGCTTCAGGCCCTGTTCTGGTTCCGGGGGGCAGGCTGAGCCTGTGGTTAATTCTTCTTCCTGATGGGAAAATAGAGTGACCTGTGCCTGTCCCAACACCAAGAGCTAGACTCTCCTTGGTTCCCCGTCTTCCCGTTCATCCTCAGGACAAATTGCAACCTGTACGGAACAGGAGGTTAAAGGTGCTGAGGCTCCAAGTAGGGAGATTGCTAGTAAAGTGGCTGGAATGGCGAATCCGAGCACAAGGAGATGAGAAATGAGGTGCGTTTTAGAAACCTTTCCCCATCACACGGTGTACCATCTTCTGGGTTTCTCATGCATGTTTTCGATGTAGGAAGATGCCCTTGAACCTGGAGATTTGGGACCCATGCGATGGGTAGCACGCAGTATTACTTTAAAGGGTCTGCGTTTGCTCACCCAACCTCACCAAACCTCTCAGCCCCAAGAGTGTCCACCCTTATGTCTCATCCAGCTGTGGGTCTAGATATGGTCAATCCAGGTTGCATCACAGCCCCTGAACGATTTGTGTAAGAATTTCTCTCTCTTTCCCTGTCTTTGTTTCATGGGTTTTTAAAAGTAATTTATTTTTATAATGGGGTTTAGCTGCTTTTCACGGCTGTGTTTATGCCGCTTTACACCCACTTGACACACTAACAGAGAGATATCAATACATAGGTTTTAAGATTATTACTAGTCAGATATATTCTTGTGCGGTGAATCGGGCGTGTTGAGTCCAGTTCTCTGAGCAAGGAGTAGGTCTTGTCTATTACATATTGGGTTTATGAAACGGTATCTGAGCTAATTTGAAACTCTTGTTTTATGTATCACCCCACCTCACCTTTCCCGTTAAGCAGCCATAGTGTGTTTTCTGCATGTGTGACTCTGTTCTGTTTTGTAATTCAGTTCAAGTGTAACGGTTTTTACATTCCCTCTATAAGTGACACCTTATGAGAAGTGTCCTTTTCTGTGTGACTTATTTCACTTAGAATCGTCTTACCTAAATCCACTCATCATGCTGCTACTAGCCTTATGACATTGATTTCATGGCTGAGTGATATTCCATTGTACATAAGGACCACAACTTTTTTATCCATTTTTCGCTTTCCTGGGATATTTAAGGTGGAATGAAGTGGAGGTCCTTGTCAACAGAGCAGCCCTAAACTTTGGGGTGCTTGTGTCTTGCTGATTTTCAATTTTCCCACTTTATCCCCCCATGCGTGGAAGTGCCCTGTGCTCTCTAAGCTGTGTTTTTTAGATGTTTCAGGACACACCGTACACTTCTCCAGAGTGGCTGTTGGCAATTTACATCCCGCCCATCAGTGTAGCAAGGCTCCCATTTCTCCATGGCCTGTCCTGCATTTCTGGTTTTGACACTTTTTTCAGCATGGCCCTTTTGACCGATGGGAAACGAGACTTCTTTGTAGCGCTGATTTGCCTTTCCAGGTTGCTTGGTTGGCCAAAAAGGGCGTATGCGTTTTTTCCTGAATATATTCAGGAAAAAACGCATACGCCCTTTTTGGCCAAGGGCATCATTGTCAACGTTTTGCCGCTTTTCATGTGCTTTAAAGGCGATTCGAATCTACCTCCTGAAATCTGTTTCCTGCAATTCTGCCTTGATTTCAAATCCTCTTCTTTGCCTTCCCTCAATATATTTGTGGACGAGAGTTATCATTTATAACTCTGCAGGTTTGTGAATTGCAGTGCCCTGAAGCTCCATTTTACAAGTCACTTTTTTGGGAGCTGGCCGCAAAAGCGCAGGATGGCTTCAGGCCCTGTTCTGGTTCCGGGGGGCAGGCTGAGCCTGTGGTTAATTCTTCTTCCTGATGGGAAAATAGAGTGACCTGTGCCTGTCCCAACACCAAGAGCTAGTCTCTCATTGGTTCCCCGTCTTCCCGTTCATCCTCAGGACAAATTGCAACCTGTACGGAACAGGAGGTTAAAGGTGCTGATGCTCCAAGAAGGGAGATTGCTGGTAAAGTGGCTGGAATGGCGAACCCGAGCACAAGGAGATGAGAAATGAGGTGCGTTTTAGAAACCTTTCCCCATCACACGGTGTACCATCTTCTGGGTTTCTCATGCATGTTTTCGATGTAGGAAGATGCCCTTGAACCTGGAGATTTGGGACCCTTGCGATGGGTAGCACGCAGTATTACTTTAAAGGGTCTGCGTTTGCTCACCCAACCTCACCAAACCTCTCAGCCCCAAGAGTGTCGACCGTTATGTCTCATCCAGCTGTGGGTCTAGATATGGTCAATCCAGGTTGCATCACAAACCCTGAACGAATTGTGGAAGAATTTCTCTCTCTTTCCCTGTCTTTGTTTCATGGGTTTTTAAAAGTAAATTATTTTTATAATGGGGTTTAGCTGCTTTTCACGGCTGTGTTTATGCCACTTTACACCCACTTGACACACTAACAGAGAGATATCAATACATAGGTTTTAAGATTATTACTAGTCAGATATATTCTTGTGCGGTGAATCGGGCGTGTTGAGTCCAGTTCTCTGAGCAACGAGTAGGTCTTGTCTATTACATATTGGGTTTATGGAACGGTATCTGAGCTAATTTGAAGCTCTTGTTTTATGTATCACCCCACCTCACCTTTCCCGTTAAGCAGCCATAGTGTGTTTTCTGCATGTGTGACTCTGTTCTGTTTTGTAATTCAGTTCAAGTGTAACGGTTTTTACATTCCCTCTATAAGTGACACCTTATGAGAAGTGTCCTTTTCTGTGTGACTTATTTCACTTAGAATCGTCTTACCTAAATCCACTCATCATGCTGCTACTAGCCTTATGACATTGATTTCATGGCTGAGTGATATTCCATTGTACATAAGGACCACAACTTTTTTATCCATTTTTCGCTTTCCTGGGATATTTAAGGTGGAATGAAGTGGAGGTCCTTGTCAACAGAGCAGCCCTAAACTTTGGGGTGCTTGTGTCTTGCTGATTTTCAATTTTCCCACTTTATCCCCCCATGCGTGGAAGTGCCCTATGCTCTCTAAGCTGTGTTTTTTAGATGTTTCAGGACACACCGTACACTTCTCCAGAGTAGCTGTTGGCAATTTACATGCCGCCCATCAGTGTAGCAAGGCTCCCATTTCTCCATGGCCTGTCCTGCATTTCTGGTTTTGACACTTTTTTCAGCATGGCCCTTTTGACCGATGGGAAGCGAGACTTCTTTGTAGCGCTGATTTGCCTTTCCAGGTTGCTTGGTTGGCCAAAAAGGGCGTATGCGTTTTTTCCTGAATAGATTCAGGAAAAAACGCATACGCCCTTTTTGGCCAAGGGCATCATTGTCAACGTTTTGCCGCTTTTCATGTGCTTTAAAGGCGATTCGAATCTACCTCCTGAAATCTGTTTCCTGCAATTCTGCCTTGATTTCAAATCCTCTTCTTTGCCTTCCCTCAATATATTTGTGGACGAGAGTTATCATTTATAACTCTGCAGGTTTGTGAATTGCAGTGCCCTGAAGCTCCATTTTACAAGTCGCTTTTTTGGGAGCTGGCCGCAAAAGCGCAGGATGGCTTCAGGCCCTGTTCTGGTTCCGGGGGGCAGGCTGAGCCTGTGGTTAATTCTTCTTCCTGATGGGAAAATAGAGTGACCTGTGCCTGTCCCAACACCAAGAGCTAGTCTCTCATTGGTTCCCCGTCTTCCCGTTCATCCTCAGGACAAATTGCAACCTGTACGGAACAGGAGGTTAAAGGTGCTGATGCTCCAAGAAGGGAGATTGCTGGTAAAGTGGCTGGAATGGCGAACCCGAGCACAAGGAGATGAGAAATGAGGTGCGTTTTAGAAACCTTTCCCCATCACACGGTGTACCATCTTCTGGGTTTCTCATGCATGTTTTCGATGTAGGAAGATGCCCTTGAACCTGGAGATTTGGGACCCATGCGATGGGTAGCACGCAGTATTACTTTAAAGGGTCTGCGTTTGCTCACCCAACCCCACCAAACCTCTCAGCCCCAAGAATGTCGACCCTTATGTCTCATCCAGCTGTGGGTCAAGATATGGTCAATCCAGGTTGCGTCACAGACCCTGAACGAATTGTGTAAGAATTTCTCTCTCTTTCCCTGTCTTTGTTTCATGGGTTTTTAAAAGTAATTTATTTTTATAATGGGGTTTAGCTGCTTTTCACGGCTGTGTTTATGCCACTTTACACCCACTTGACACACTAACAGAGAGATATCAATACATAGGTTTTAAGATTATTACTAGTCAGATATATTCTTGTGCGGTGAATCGGGCGTGTTGAGTCCAGTTCTCTGAGCAACGAGTAGGTCTTGTCTATTACATATTGGGTTTATGGAACGGTATCTGAGCTAATTTGAAGCTCTTGTTTTATGTATCACCCCACCTCACCTTTCCCGTTAAGCAGCCATAGTGTGTTTTCTGCATGTGTGACTCTGTTCTGTTTTGTAATTCAGTTCAAGTGTAACGGTTTTTACATTCCCTCTATAAGTGACACCTTATGAGAAGTGTCCTTTTCTGTGTGACTTATTTCACTTAGAATCGTCTTACCTAAATCCACTCATCATGCTGCTACTAGCCTTATGACATTGATTTCATGGCTGAGTGATATTCCATTGTACATAAGGACCACAACTTTTTTATCCATTTTTCGCTTTCCTGGGATATTTAAGGTGGAATGAAGTGGAGGTCCTTGTCAACAGAGCAGCCCTAAACTTTGGGGTGCTTGTGTCTTGCTGATTTTCAATTTTCCCACTTTATCCCCCCATGCGTGGAAGTGCCCTATGCTCTCTAAGCTGTGTTTTTTAGATGTTTCAGGACACACCGTACACTTCTCCAGAGTGGCTGTTGGCAATTTACATGCCGCCCATCAGTGTAGCAAGGCTCCCATTTCTCCATGGCCTGTCCTGCATTTCTGGTTTTGACACTTTTTTCAGCATGGCCCTTTTGACCGATGGGAAGCGAGACTTCTTTGTAGCGCTGATTTGCCTTTCCAGGTTGCTTGGTTGGCCAAAAAGGGCGTATGCGTTTTTTCCTGAATAGATTCAGGAAAAAACGCATACGCCCTTTTTGGCCAAGGGCATCATTGTCAACGTTTTGCCGCTTTTCATGTGCTTTAAAGGCGATTCGAATCTACCTCCTGAAATCTGTTTCCTGCAATTCTGCCTTGATTTCAAATCCTCTTCTTTGCCTTCCCTCAATATATTTGTGGACGAGAGTTATCATTTATAACTCTGCAGGTTTGTGAATTGCAGTGCCCTGAAGCTCCATTTTACAAGTCGCTTTTTTGGGAGCTGGCCGCAAAAGCGCAGGATGGCTTCAGGCCCTGTTCTGGTTCCGGGGGGCAGGCTGAGCCTGTGGTTAATTCTTCTTCCTGATGGGAAAATAGAGTGACCTGTGCCTGTCCCAACACCAAGAGCTAGTCTCTCATTGGTTCCCCGTCTTCCCGTTCATCCTCAGGACAAATTGCAACCTGTACGGAACAGGAGGTTAAAGGTGCTGATGCTCCAAGAAGGGAGATTGCTGGTAAAGTGGCTGGAATGGCGAACCCGAGCACAAGGAGATGAGAAATGAGGTGCGTTTTAGAAACCTTTCCCCATCACACGGTGTACCATCTTCTGGGTTTCTCATGCATGTTTTCGATGTAGGAAGATGCCCTTGAACCTGGAGATTTGGGACCCTTGCGATGGGTAGCACGCAGTATTACTTTAAAGGGTCTGCGTTTGCTCACCCAACCTCACCAAACCTCTCAGCCCCAAGAGTGTCGACCGTTATGTCTCATCCAGCTGTGGGTCTAGATATGGTCAATCCAGGTTGCATCACGAACCCTGAACGAATTGTGTAAGAATTTCTCTCTCTTTCCCTGTCTTTGTTTCATGGGTTTTTAAAAGTAATTTATTTTTATAATGGGGTTTAGCTGCTTTTCACGGCTGTGTTTATGCCACTTTACACCCACTTGACACACTAACAGAGAGATATCAATACAAAGGTTTTAAGATTATTACTAGTCAGATATATTCTTGTGCGGTGAATCGGGCGTGTTGAGTCCAGTTCTCTGAGCAACGAGTAGGTCTTGTCTATTACATATTGGGTTTATGGAACGGTATCTGAGCTAATTTGAAGCTCTTGTTTTATGTATCACCCCACCTCACCTTTCCCGTTAAGCAGCCATAGTGTGTTTTCTGCATGTGTGACTCTGTTCTGTTTTGTAATTCAGTTCAAGTGTAACGGTTTTTACATTCCCTCTATAAGTGACACCTTATGAGAAGTGTCCTTTTCTGTGTGACTTATTTCACTTAGAATCGTCTTACCTAAATCCACTCATCATGCTGCTACTAGCCTTATGACATTGATTTCATGGCTGAGTGATATTCCATTGTACATAAGGACCACAACTTTTTTATCCATTTTTCGCTTTCCTGGGATATTTAAGGTGGAATGAAGTGGAGGTCCTTGTCAACAGAGCAGCCCTAAACTTTGGGGTGCTTGTGTCTTGCTGATTTTCAATTTTCCCACTTTATCCCCCCATGCGTGGAAGTGCCCTATGCTCTCTAAGCTGTGTTTTTTAGATGTTTCAGGACACACCGTACACTTCTCCAGAGTGGCTGTTGGCAATTTACATCCCGCCCATCAGTGTAGCAAGGCTCCCATTTCTCCATGGCCTGTCCTGCATTTCTGGTTTTGACACTTTTTTCAGCATGGCCCTTTTGACCGATGGGAAGCGAGACTTCTTTGTAGCGCTGATTTGCCTTTCCAGGTTGCTTGGTTGGCCAAAAAGGGCGTATGCGTTTTTTCCTGAATAGATTCAGGAAAAAACGCATACGCCCTTTTTGGCCAAGGGCATCATTGTCAACGTTTTGCCGCTTTTCATGTGCTTTAAAGGCGATTCGAATCTACCTCCTGAAATCTGTTTCCTGCAATTCTGCCTTGATTTCAAATCCTCTTCTTTGCCTTCCCTCAATATATTTGTGGACGAGAGTTATCATTTATAACTCTGCAGGTTTGTGAATTGCAGTGCCCTGAAGCTCCATTTTACAAGTCGCTTTTTTGGGAGCTGGCCGCAAAAGCGCAGGATGGCTTCAGGCCCTGTTCTGGTTCCGGGGGGCAGGCTGAGCCTGTGGTTAATTCTTCTTCCTGATGGGAAAATAGAGTGACCTGTGCCTGTCCCAACACCAAGAGCTAGTCTCTCATTGGTTCCCCGTCTTCCCGTTCATCCTCAGGACAAATTGCAACCTGTACGGAACAGGAGGTTAAAGGTGCTGATGCTCCAAGAAGGGAGATTGCTGGTAAAGTGGCTGGAATGGCGAACCCGAGCACAAGGAGATGAGAAATGAGGTGCGTTTTAGAAACCTTTCCCCATCACACGGTGTACCATCTTCTGGGTTTCTCATGCATGTTTTCGATGTAGGAAGATGCCCTTGAACCTGGAGATTTGGGACCCATGCGATGGGTAGCACGCAGTATTACTTTAAAGGGTCTGCGTTTGCTCACCCAACCCCACCAAACCTCTGAGCCCCAAGAATGTCGACCCTTATGTCTCATCCAGCTGTGGGTCTAGATATGGTCAATCCAGGTTGCGTCACAGACCCTGAACGAATTGTGTAATAATTTCTCTCTCTTTCCCTGTCTTTGTTTCATGGGTTTTTAAAAGTAATTTATTTTTATAATGGGGTTTAGCTGCTTTTCACGGCTGTGTTTATGCCACTTTACACCCACTTGACACACTAACAGAGAGATATCAATACATAGGTTTTAAGATTATTACTAGTCAGATATATTCTTGTGCGGTGAATCGGGCGTGTTGAGTCCAGTTCTCTGAGCAACGAGTAGGTCTTGTCTATTACATATTGGGTTTATGGAACGGTATCTGAGCTAATTTGAAGCTCTTGTTTTATGTATCACCCCACCTCACCTTTCCCGTTAAGCAGCCATAGTGTGTTTTCTGCATGTGTGACTCTGTTCTGTTTTGTAATTCAGTTCAAGTGTAACGGTTTTTACATTCCCTCTATAAGTGACACCTTATGAGAAGTGTCCTTTTCTGTGTGACTTATTTCACTTAGAATCGTCTTACCTAAATCCACTCATCATGCTGCTACTAGCCTTATGACATTGATTTCATGGCTGAGTGATATTCCATTGTACATAAGGACCACAACTTTTTTATCCATTTTTCGCTTTCCTGGGATATTTAAGGTGGAATGAAGTGGAGGTCCTTGTCAACAGAGCAGCCCTAAACTTTGGGGTGCTTGTGTCTTGCTGATTTTCAATTTTCCCACTTTATCCCCCCATGCGTGGAAGTGCCCTATGCTCTCTAAGCTGTGTTTTTTAGATGTTTCAGGACACACCGTACACTTCTCCAGAGTGGCTGTTGGCAATTTACATGCCGCCCATCAGTGTAGCAAGGCTCCCATTTCTCCATGGCCTGTCCTGCATTTCTGGTTTTGACACTTTTTTCAGCATGGCCCTTTTGACCGATGGGAAGCGAGACTTCTTTGTAGCGCTGATTTGCCTTTCCAGGTTGCTTGGTTGGCCAAAAAGGGCGTATGCGTTTTTTCATGAATAGATTCAGGAAAAAACGCATACGCCCTTTTTGGCCAAGGGCATCATTGTCAACGTTTTGCCGCTTTTCATGTGCTTTAAAGGCGATTCGAATCTACCTCCTGAAATCTGTTTCCTGCAATTCTGCCTTGATTTCAAATCCTCTTCTTTGCCTTCCCTCAATATATTTGTGGACGAGAGTTATCATTTATAACTCTGCAGGTTTGTGAATTGCAGTGCCCTGAAGCTCCATTTTACAAGTCGCTTTTTTGGGAGCTGGCCGCAAAAGCGCAGGATGGCTTCAGGCCCTGTTCTGGTTCCGGGGGGCAGGCTGAGCCTGTGGTTAATTCTTCTTCCTGATGGGAAAATAGAGTGACCTGTGCCTGTCCCAACACCAAGAGCTAGTCTCTCATTGGTTCCCCGTCTTCCCGTTCATCCTCAGGACAAATTGCAACCTGTACGGAACAGGAGGTTAAAGGTGCTGATGCTCCAAGAAGGGAGATTGCTGGTAAAGTGGCTGGAATGGCGAACCCGAGCACAAGGAGATGAGAAATGAGGTGCGTTTTAGAAACCTTTCCCCATCACACGGTGTACCATCTTCTGGGTTTCTCATGCATGTTTTCGATGTAGGAAGATGCCCTTGAACCTGGAGATTTGGGACCCTTGCGATGGGTAGCACGCAGTATTACTTTAAAGGATCTGCGTTTGCTCACCCAACCTCACCAAACCTCTCAGCCCCAAGAGTGTCGACCGTTATGTCTCATCCAGCTGTGGGTCTAGATATGGTCAATCCAGGTTGCATCACGAACCCTGAACGAATTGTGTAAGAATTTCTCTCTCTTTCCCTGTCTTTGTTTCATGGGTTTTTAAAAGTAATTTATTTTTATAATGGGGTTTAGCTGCTTTTCACGGCTGTGTTTATGCCACTTTACACCCACTTGACACACTAACAGAGAGATATCAATACATAGGTTTTAAGATTATTACTAGTCAGATATATTCTTGTGCGGTGAATCGGGCGTGTTGAGTCCAGTTCTCTGAGCAACGAGTAGGTCTTGTCTATTACATATTGGTTTTATGGAATGGTATCTGAGCTAATTTGAAGCTCTTGTTTTATGTGTCACCCCACCTCACCTTTCCCGTTAAGCAGCCATAGTGTGTTTTCTGCATGTGTGACTCTGTTCTGTTTTGTAATTCAGTTCAAGTGTAACGGTTTTTACATTCCCTCTATAAGTGACACCTTATGAGAAGTGTCCTTTTCTGTGTGACTTATTTCACTTAGAATCGTCTTACCTAAATCCACTCATCATGCTGCTACTAGCCTTATGACATTGATTTCATGGCTGAGTGATATTCCATTGTACATAAGGACCACAACTTTTTTATCCATTTTTCGCTTTCCTGGGATATTTAAGGTGGAATGAAGTGGAGGTCCTTGTCAACAGAGCAGCCCTAAACTTTGGGGTGCTTGTGTCTTGCTGATTTTCAATTTTCCCACTTTATCCCCCCATGCGTGGAAGTGCCCTGTGCTCTCTAAGCTGTGTTTTTTAGATGTTTCAGGACACACCGTACACTTCTCCAGAGTGGCTGTTGGCAATTTACATCCCGCCCATCAGTGTAGCAAGGCTCCCATTTCTCCATGGCCTGTCCTGCATTTCTGGTTTTGACACTTTTTTCAGCATGGCCCTTTTGACCGATGGGAAACGAGACTTCTTTGTAGCGCTGATTTGCCTTTCCAGGTTGCTTGGTTGGCCAAAAAGGGCGTATGCGTTTTTTCCTGAATATATTCAGGAAAAAACGCATACGCCCTTTTTGGCCAAGGGCATCATTGTCAACGTTTTGCCGCTTTTCATGTGCTTTAAAGGCGATTCGAATCTACCTCCTGAAATCTGTTTCCTGCAATTCTGCCTTGATTTCAAATCCTCTTCTTTGCCTTCCCTCAATATATTTGTGGACGAGAGTTATCATTTATAACTCTGCAGGTTTGTGAATTGCAGTGCCCTGAAGCTCCATTTTACAAGTCGCTTTTTTGGGAGCTGGCCGCAAAAGCGCAGGATGGCTTCAGGCCCTGTTCTGGTTCCGGGGGGCAGGCTGAGCCTGTGGTTAATTCTTCTTCCTGATGGGAAAATAGAGTGACCTGTGCCTGTCCCAACACCAAGAGCTAGTCTCTCATTGGTTCCCCGTCTTCCCGTTCATCCTCAGGACAAATTGCAACCTGTACGGAACAGGAGGTTAAAGGTGCTGATGCTCCAAGAAGGGAGATTGCTGGTAAAGTGGCTGGAATGGCGAACCCGAGCACAAGGAGATGAGAAATGAGGTGCGTTTTAGAAACCTTTCCCCATCACACGGTGTACCATCTTCTGGGTTTCTCATGCATGTTTTCGATGTAGGAAGATGCCCTTGAACCTGGAGATTTGGGACCCTTGCGATGGGTAGCACGCAGTATTACTTTAAAGGGTCTGCGTTTGCTCACCCAACCTCACCAAACCTCTCAGCCCCAAGAGTGTCGACCGTTATGTCTCATCCAGCTGTGGGTCTAGATATGGTCAATCCAGGTTGCATCACAAACCCTGAACGAATTGTGTAAGAATTTCTCTCTCTTTCCCTGTCTTTGTTTCATGGGTTTTTAAAAGTAATTTATTTTTATAATGGGGTTTAGCTGCTTTTCACGGCTGTGTTTATGCCGCTTTACACCCACTTGACACACTAACAGAGAGATATCAATACATAGGTTTTAAGATTATTACTAGTCAGATATATTCATGTGCGGTGAATCGGGCGTGTTGAGTCCAGTTCTCTGAGCAAGGAGTAGGTCTTGTCTATTACATATTGGGTTTATGGAACGGTATCTGAGCTAATTTGAAACTCTTGTTTTATGAATCACCCCACCTCACCTTTCCCGTTAAGCAGCCATAGTGTGTTTTCTGCATGTGTGACTCTGTTCTGTTTTGTAATTCAGTTCAAGTGTAACGGTTTTTACATTCCCTCTATAAGTGACACCTTATGAGAAGTGTCCTTTTCTGTGTGACTTATTTCACTTAGAATCGTCTTACCTAAATCCACTCATCATGCTGCTACTAGCCTTATGACATTGATTTCATGGTTGAGTGATATTCCATTGTACATAAGGACCACAACTTTTTTATCCATTTTTCGCTTTCCTGGGATATTTAAGGTGGAATGAAGTGGAGGTCCTTGTCAACAGAGCAGCCCTAAACTTTGGGGTACGTGTGTCTTGCTGATTTTCAATTTTCCCACTTTATCCCCCCATGCGTGGAAGTGCCCTGTGCTCTCTAAGCTGTGTTTTTTAGATGTTTCAGGACACACCGTACACTTCTCCAGAGTGGCTGTTGGCAATTTACATCCCGCCCATCAGTGTAGCAAGGCTCCCATTTCTCCATGGCCTGTCCTGCATTTCTGGTTTTGACACTTTTTTCAGCATGGCCCTTTTGACCGATGGGAAGCGAGACTTCTTTGTAGCGCTGATTTGCCTTTCCAGGTTGCTTGGTTGGCCAAAAAGGGCGTATGCGTTTTTTCCTGAATATATTCAGGAAAAAACGCATACGCCCTTTTTGGCCAAGGGCATCATTGTCAACGTTTTGCCGCTTTTCATGTGCTTTAAAGGCGATTCGAATCTACCTCCTGAAATCTGTTTCCTGCAATTCTGCCTTGATTTCAAATCCTCTTCTTTGCCTTCCCTCAATATATTTGTGGACGAGAGTTACCATTTATAACTCTGCAGGTTTGTGAATTGCAGTGCCCTGAAGCTCCATTTTACAAGTCGCTTTTTTGGGAGCTGGCCGCAAAAGCGCAGGATGGCTTCAGGCCCTGTTCTGGTTCCGGGGGGCAGGCTGAGCCTGTGGTTAATTCTTCTTCCTGATGGGAAAATAGAGTGACCTGTGCCTGTCCCAACACCAAGAGCTAGACTCTCATTGGTTCCCCGTCTTCCCGTTCATCCTCAGGACAAATTGCAACCTGTACGGAACAGGAGGTTAAAGGTGCTGAGGCTCCAAGTAGGGAGATTGCTAGTAAAGTGGCTGGAATGGCGAATCCGAGCACAAGGAGATGAGAAATGAGGTGCGTTTTAGAAACCTTTCCCCATCACACGGTGTACCATCTTCTGGGTTTCTCATGCATGTTTTCGATGTAGGAAGATGCCCTTGAACCTGGAGATTTGGGACCCATGCGATGGGTAGCACGCAGTATTACTTTAAAGGGTCTGCGTTTGCTCACCCAACCTCACCAAACCTCTCAGCCCCAAGAGTGTCCACCCTTATGTCTCATCCAGCTGTGGGTCTAGATATGGTCAATCCAGGTTGCATCACAGCCCCTGAACGAATTGTGTAAGAATTTCTCTCTCTTTCCCTGTCTTTGTTTCATGGGTTTTTAAAAGTAATTTATTTTTATAATGGGGTTTAGCTGCTTTTCACGGCTGTGTTTATGCCGCTTTACACCCACTTGACACACTAACAGAGAGATATCAATACATAGGTTTTAAGATTATTACTAGTCAGATATATTCATGTGCGGTGAATCGGGCGTGTTGAGTCCAGTTCTCTGAGCAAGGAGTAGGTCTTGTCTATTACATATTGGGTTTATGGAACGGTATCTGAGCTAATTTGAAACTCTTGTTTTATGTATCACCCCACCTCACCTTTCCCGTTAAGCAGCCATAGTGTGTTTTCTGCATGTGTGACTCTGTTCTGTTTTGTAATTCAGTTCAAGTGTAACGGTTTTTACATTCCGTCTATAAGTGACACCTTATGAGAAGTGTCCTTTTCTGTGTGACTTATTTCACTTAGAATCGTCTTACCTAAATCCACTCATCATGCTGCTACTAGCCTTATGACATTGATTTCATGGTTGAGTGATATTCCATTGTACATAAGGACCACAACTTTTTTATCCATTTTTCGCTTTCCTGGGATATTTAAGGTGGAATGAAGTGGAGGTCCTTGTCAACAGAGCAGCCCTAAACTTTGGGGTGCTTGTGTCTTGCTGATTTTCAATTTTCCCACTTTATCCCCCCATGCGTGGAAGTGCCCTATGCTCTCTAAGCTGTGTTTTTTAGATGTTTCAGGACACACCGTACACTTCTCCAGAGTGGCTGTTGGCAATTTACATCCCGCCCATCAGTGTAGCAAGGCTCCCATTTCTCCATGGCCTGTCCTGCATTTCTGGTTTTGACACTTTTTTCAGCATGGCCCTTTTGACCGATGGGAAGCGAGACTTCTTTGTAGCGCTGATTTGCCTTTCCAGGTTGCTTGGTTGGCCAAAAAGGGCGTATGCGTTTTTTCCTGAATATATTCAGGAAAAAACGCATACGCCCTTTTTGGCCAAGGGCATCATTGTCAACGTTTTGCCGCTTTTCATGTGCTTTAAAGGCGATTCGAATCTACCTCCTGAAATCTGTTTCCTGCAATTCTGCCTTGATTTCAAATCCTCTTCTTTGCCTTCCCTCAATATATTTGTGGACGAGAGTTACCATTTATAACTCTGCAGGTTTGTGAATTGCAGTGCCCTGAAGCTCCATTTTACAAGTCGCTTTTTTGGGAGCTGGCCGCAAAAGCGCAGGATGGCTTCAGGCCCTGTTCTGGTTCCGGGGGGCAGGCTGAGCCTGTGGTTAATTCTTCTTCCTGATGGGAAAATAGAGTGACCTGTGCCTGTCCCAACACCAAGAGCTAGACTCTCATTGGTTCCCCGTCTTCCCGTTCATCCTCAGGACAAATTGCAACCTGTACGGAACAGGAGGTTAAAGGTGCTGAGGCTCCAAGTAGGGAGATTGCTAGTAAAGTGGCTGGAATGGCGAATCCGAGCACAAGGAGATGAGAAATGAGGTGCGTTTTAGAAACCTTTCCCCATCACACGGTGTACCATCTTCTGGGTTTCTCATGCATGTTTTCGATGTAGGAAGATGCCCTTGAACCTGGAGATTTGGGACCCATGCGATGGGTAGCACGCAGTATTACTTTAAAGGGTCTGCGTTTGCTCACCCAACCTCACCAAACCTCTCAGCCCCAAGAGTGTCCACCCTTATGTGTCATCCAGCTGTGGGTCTAGATATGGTCAATCCAGGTTGCATCACAGCCCCTGAACGAATTGTGTAAGAATTTCTCTCTCTTTCCCTGTCTTTGTTTCATGGGTTTTTAAAAGTAATTTATTTTTATAATGGGGTTTAGCTGCTTTTCACGGCTGTGTTTATGCCGCTTTACACCCACTTGACACACTAACAGAGAGATATCAATACATAGGTTTTAAGATTATTACTAGTCAGATATATTCATGTGCGGTGAATCGGGCGTGTTGAGTCCAGTTCTCTGAGCAAGGAGTAGGTCTTGTCTATTACATATTGGGTTTATGGAACGGTATCTGAGCTAATTTGAAACTCTTGTTTTATGTATCACCCCACCTCACCTTTCCCGTTAAGCAGCCATAGTGTGTTTTCTGCATGTGTGACTCTGTTCTGTTTTGTAATTCAGTTCAAGTGTAACGGTTTTTACATTCCCTCTATAAGTGACACCTTATGAGAAGTGTCCTTTTCTGTGTGACTTATTTCACTTAGAATCGTCTTACCTAAATCCACTCATCATGCTGCTACTAGCCTTATGACATTGATTTCATGGTTGAGTGATATTCCATTGTACATAAGGACCACAACTTTTTTATCCATTTTTCGCTTTCCTGGGATATTTAAGGTGGAATGAAGTGGAGGTCCTTGTCAACAGAGCAGCCCTAAACTTTGGGGTGCTTGTGTCTTGCTGATTTTCAATTTTCCCACTTTATCCCCCCATGCGTGGAAGTGCCCTATGCTCTCTAAGCTGTGTTTTTTAGATGTTTCAGGACACACCGTACACTTCTCCAGAGTGGCTGTTGGCAATTTACATCCCGCCCATCAGTGTAGCAAGGCTCCCATTTCTCCATGGCCTGTCCTGCATTTCTGGTTTTGACACTTTTTTCAGCATGGCCCTTTTGACCGATGGGAAGCGAGACTTCTTTGTAGCGCTGATTTGCCTTTCCAGGTTGCTTGGTTGGCCAAAAAGGGCGTATGCGTTTTTTCCTGAATATATTCAGGAAAAAACGCATACGCCCTTTTTGGCCAAGGGCATCATTGTCAACGTTTTGCCGCTTTTCATGTGCTTTAAAGGCAATTCGAATCTACCTCCTGAAATCTGTTTCCTGCAATTCTGCCTTGATTTCAAATCCTCTTCTTTGCCTTCCCTCAATATATTTGTGGACGAGAGTTATCATTTATAACTCTGCAGGTTTGTGAATTGCAGTGCCCTGAAGCTCCATTTTACAAGTCGCTTTTTTGGGAGCTGGCCGCAAAAGCGCAGGATGGCTTCAGGCCCTGTTCTGGTTCCGGGGGGCAGGCTGAGCCTGTGGTTAATTCTTCTTCCTGATGGGAAAATAGAGTGACCTGTGCCTGTCCCAACACCAAGAGCTAGTCTCTCATTGGTTCCCCGTCTTCCCGTTCATCCTCAGGACAAATTGCAACCTGTACGGAACAGGAGGTTAAAGGTGCTGATGCTCCAAGTAGGGAGATTGCTAGTAAAGTGGCTGGAATGGCGAACCCGAGCACAAGGAGATGAGAAATGAGGTGCGTTATAGAAACCTTTCCCCATCACACGGTGTACCATCTTCTGGGTTTCTCATGCATGTTTTCGATGTAGGAAGTTGCCCTTGAACCTGGAGATTTGGGACCCATGCGATGGGTAGCACGCAGTATTACTTTAAAGGGTCTGCGTTTGCTCACCCAACCTCACCAAACCTCTCAGCCCCAAGAGTGTCCACCCTTATGTCTCATCCAGCTGTGGGTCTAGATATGGTCAATCCAGGCTGCATCACAGCCCCTGAACGAATTGTGTAAGAATTTCTCTCTCTTACCCTGTCTTTGTTTCATGGGTTTTTAAAAGTAATTTATTTTTATAATGGGGTTTAGCTGCTTTTCACGGCTGTGTTTATGCCACTTTACACCCACTTGACACACTAACAGAGAGATATCAATACAAAGGTTTTAAGATTATTACTAGTCAGATATATTCTTGTGCGGTGAATCGGGCGTGTTGAGTCCAGTTCTCTGAGCAACGAGTAGGTCTTGTCTATTACATATTGGGTTTATGGAACGGTATCTGAGCTAATTTGAAGCTCTTGTTTTATGTATCACCCCACCTCACCTTTCCCGTTAAGCAGCCATAGTGTGTTTTCTGCATGTGTGACTCTGTTCTGTTTTGTAATTCAGTTCAAGTGTAACGGTTTTTACATTCCCTCTATAAGTGACACCTTATGAGAAGTGTCCTTTTCTGTGTGACTTATTTCACTTAGAATCGTCTTACCTAAATCCACTCATCATGCTGCTACTAGCCTTATGACATTGATTTCATGGCTGAGTGATATTCCATTGTACATAAGGACCACAACTTTTTTATCCATTTTTCGCTTTCCTGGGATATTTAAGGTGGAATGAAGTGGAGGTCCTTGTCAACAGAGCAGCCCTAAACTTTGGGGTGCTTGTGTCTTGCTGATTTTCAATTTTCCCACTTTATCCCCCCATGCGTGGAAGTGCCCTATGCTCTCTAAGCTGTGTTTTTTAGATGTTTCAGGACACACCGTACACTTCTCCAGAGTGGCTGTTGGCAATTTACATCCCGCCCATCAGTGTAGCAAGGCTCCCATTTCTCCATGGCCTGTCCTGCATTTCTGGTTTTGACACTTTTTTCAGCATGGCCCTTTTGACCGATGGGAAGCGAGACTTCTTTGTAGCGCTGATTTGCCTTTCCAGGTTGCTTGGTTGGCCAAAAAGGGCGTATGCGTTTTTTCCTGAATAGATTCAGGAAAAAACGCATACGCCCTTTTTGGCCAAGGGCATCATTGTCAACGTTTTGCCGCTTTTCATGTGCTTTAAAGGCGATTCGAATCTACCTCCTGAAATCTGTTTCCTGCAATTCTGCCTTGATTTCAAATCCTCTTCTTTGCCTTCCCTCAATATATTTGTGGACGAGAGTTATCATTTATAACTCTGCAGGTTTGTGAATTGCAGTGCCCTGAAGCTCCATTTTACAAGTCGCTTTTTTGGGAGCTGGCCGCAAAAGCGCAGGATGGCTTCAGGCCCTGTTCTGGTTCCGGGGGGCAGGCTGAGCCTGTGGTTAATTCTTCTTCCTGATGGGAAAATAGAGTGACCTGTGCCTGTCCCAACACCAAGAGCTAGTCTCTCATTGGTTCCCCGTCTTCCCGTTCATCCTCAGGACAAATTGCAACCTGTACGGAACAGGAGGTTAAAGGTGCTGATGCTCCAAGAAGGGAGATTGCTGGTAAAGTGGCTGGAATGGCGAACCCGAGCACAAGGAGATGAGAAATGAGGTGCGTTTTAGAAACCTTTCCCCATCACACGGTGTACCATCTTCTGGGTTTCTCATGCATGTTTTCGATGTAGGAAGATGCCCTTGAACCTGGAGATTTGGGACCCATGCGATGGGTAGCACGCAGTATTACTTTAAAGGGTCTGCGTTTGCTCACCCAACCCCACCAAACCTCTGAGCCCCAAGAATGTCGACCCTTATGTCTCATCCAGCTGTGGGTCTAGATATGGTCAATCCAGGTTGCGTCACAGACCCTGAACGAATTGTGTAATAATTTCTCTCTCTTTCCCTGTCTTTGTTTCATGGGTTTTTAAAAGTAATTTATTTTTATAATGGGGTTTAGCTGCTTTTCACGGCTGTGTTTATGCCACTTTACACCCACTTGACACACTAACAGAGAGATATCAATACATAGGTTTTAAGATTATTACTAGTCAGATATATTCTTGTGCGGTGAATCGGGCGTGTTGAGTCCAGTTCTCTGAGCAACGAGTAGGTCTTGTCTATTACATATTGGGTTTATGGAACGGTATCTGAGCTAATTTGAAGCTCTTGTTTTATGTATCACCCCACCTCACCTTTCCCGTTAAGCAGCCATAGTGTGTTTTCTGCATGTGTGACTCTGTTCTGTTTTGTAATTCAGTTCAAGTGTAACGGTTTTTACATTCCCTCTATAAGTGACACCTTATGAGAAGTGTCCTTTTCTGTGTGACTTATTTCACTTAGAATCGTCTTACCTAAATCCACTCATCATGCTGCTACTAGCCTTATGACATTGATTTCATGGCTGAGTGATATTCCATTGTACATAAGGACCACAACTTTTTTATCCATTTTTCGCTTTCCTGGGATATTTAAGGTGGAATGAAGTGGAGGTCCTTGTCAACAGAGCAGCCCTAAACTTTGGGGTGCTTGTGTCTTGCTGATTTTCAATTTTCCCACTTTATCCCCCCATGCGTGGAAGTGCCCTATGCTCTCTAAGCTGTGTTTTTTAGATGTTTCAGGACACACCGTACACTTCTCCAGAGTGGCTGTTGGCAATTTACATGCCGCCCATCAGTGTAGCAAGGCTCCCATTTCTCCATGGCCTGTCCTGCATTTCTGGTTTTGACACTTTTTTCAGCATGGCCCTTTTGACCGATGGGAAGCGAGACTTCTTTGTAGCGCTGATTTGCCTTTCCAGGTTGCTTGGTTGGCCAAAAAGGGCGTATGCGTTTTTTCATGAATAGATTCAGGAAAAAACGCATACGCCCTTTTTGGCCAAGGGCATCATTGTCAACGTTTTGCCGCTTTTCATGTGCTTTAAAGGCGATTCGAATCTACCTCCTGAAATCTGTTTCCTGCAATTCTGCCTTGATTTCAAATCCTCTTCTTTGCCTTCCCTCAATATATTTGTGGACGAGAGTTATCATTTATAACTCTGCAGGTTTGTGAATTGCAGTGCCCTGAAGCTCCATTTTACAAGTCGCTTTTTTGGGAGCTGGCCGCAAAAGCGCAGGATGGCTTCAGGCCCTGTTCTGGTTCCGGGGGGCAGGCTGAGCCTGTGGTTAATTCTTCTTCCTGATGGGAAAATAGAGTGACCTGTGCCTGTCCCAACACCAAGAGCTAGTCTCTCATTGGTTCCCCGTCTTCCCGTTCATCCTCAGGACAAATTGCAACCTGTACGGAACAGGAGGTTAAAGGTGCTGATGCTCCAAGAAGGGAGATTGCTGGTAAAGTGGCTGGAATGGCGAACCCGAGCACAAGGAGATGAGAAATGAGGTGCGTTTTAGAAACCTTTCCCCATCACACGGTGTACCATCTTCTGGGTTTCTCATGCATGTTTTCGATGTAGGAAGATGCCCTTGAACCTGGAGATTTGGGACCCTTGCGATGGGTAGCACGCAGTATTACTTTAAAGGATCTGCGTTTGCTCACCCAACCTCACCAAACCTCTCAGCCCCAAGAGTGTCGACCGTTATGTCTCATCCAGCTGTGGGTCTAGATATGGTCAATCCAGGTTGCATCACGAACCCTGAACGAATTGTGTAAGAATTTCTCTCTCTTTCCCTGTCTTTGTTTCATGGGTTTTTAAAAGTAATTTATTTTTATAATGGGGTTTAGCTGCTTTTCACGGCTGTGTTTATGCCACTTTACACCCACTTGACACACTAACAGAGAGATATCAATACATAGGTTTTAAGATTATTACTAGTCAGATATATTCTTGTGCGGTGAATCGGGCGTGTTGAGTCCAGTTCTCTGAGCAACGAGTAGGTCTTGTCTATTACATATTGGTTTTATGGAATGGTATCTGAGCTAATTTGAAGCTCTTGTTTTATGTGTCACCCCACCTCACCTTTCCCGTTAAGCAGCCATAGTGTGTTTTCTGCATGTGTGACTCTGTTCTGTTTTGTAATTCAGTTCAAGTGTAACGGTTTTTACATTCCCTCTATAAGTGACACCTTATGAGAAGTGTCCTTTTCTGTGTGACTTATTTCACTTAGAATCGTCTTACCTAAATCCACTCATCATGCTGCTACTAGCCTTATGACATTGATTTCATGGCTGAGTGATATTCCATTGTACATAAGGACCACAACTTTTTTATCCATTTTTCGCTTTCCTGGGATATTTAAGGTGGAATGAAGTGGAGGTCCTTGTCAACAGAGCAGCCCTAAACTTTGGGGTGCTTGTGTCTTGCTGATTTTCAATTTTCCCACTTTATCCCCCCATGCGTGGAAGTGCCCTGTGCTCTCTAAGCTGTGTTTTTTAGATGTTTCAGGACACACCGTACACTTCTCCAGAGTGGCTGTTGGCAATTTACATCCCGCCCATCAGTGTAGCAAGGCTCCCATTTCTCCATGGCCTGTCCTGCATTTCTGGTTTTGACACTTTTTTCAGCATGGCCCTTTTGACCGATGGGAAACGAGACTTCTTTGTAGCGCTGATTTGCCTTTCCAGGTTGCTTGGTTGGCCAAAAAGGGCGTATGCGTTTTTTCCTGAATATATTCAGGAAAAAACGCATACGCCCTTTTTGGCCAAGGGCATCATTGTCAACGTTTTGCCGCTTTTCATGTGCTTTAAAGGCGATTCGAATCTACCTCCTGAAATCTGTTTCCTGCAATTCTGCCTTGATTTCAAATCCTCTTCTTTGCCTTCCCTCAATATATTTGTGGACGAGAGTTATCATTTATAACTCTGCAGGTTTGTGAATTGCAGTGCCCTGAAGCTCCATTTTACAAGTCGCTTTTTTGGGAGCTGGCCGCAAAAGCGCAGGATGGCTTCAGGCCCTGTTCTGGTTCCGGGGGGCAGGCTGAGCCTGTGGTTAATTCTTCTTCCTGATGGGAAAATAGAGTGACCTGTGCCTGTCCCAACACCAAGAGCTAGTCTCTCATTGGTTCCCCGTCTTCCCGTTCATCCTCAGGACAAATTGCAACCTGTACGGAACAGGAGGTTAAAGGTGCTGATGCTCCAAGAAGGGAGATTGCTGGTAAAGTGGCTGGAATGGCGAACCCGAGCACAAGGAGATGAGAAATGAGGTGCGTTTTAGAAACCTTTCCCCATCACACGGTGTACCATCTTCTGGGTTTCTCATGCATGTTTTCGATGTAGGAAGATGCCCTTGAACCTGGAGATTTGGGACCCTTGCGATGGGTAGCACGCAGTATTACTTTAAAGGGTCTGCGTTTGCTCACCCAACCTCACCAAACCTCTCAGCCCCAAGAGTGTCGACCGTTATGTCTCATCCAGCTGTGGGTCTAGATATGGTCAATCCAGGTTGCATCACAAACCCTGAACGAATTGTGTAAGAATTTCTCTCTCTTTCCCTGTCTTTGTTTCATGGGTTTTTAAAAGTAATTTATTTTTATAATGGGGTTTAGCTGCTTTTCACGGCTGTGTTTATGCCGCTTTACACCCACTTGACACACTAACAGAGAGATATCAATACATAGGTTTTAAGATTATTACTAGTCAGATATATTCATGTGCGGTGAATCGGGCGTGTTGAGTCCAGTTCTCTGAGCAAGGAGTAGGTCTTGTCTATTACATATTGGGTTTATGGAACGGTATCTGAGCTAATTTGAAACTCTTGTTTTATGAATCACCCCACCTCACCTTTCCCGTTAAGCAGCCATAGTGTGTTTTCTGCATGTGTGACTCTGTTCTGTTTTGTAATTCAGTTCAAGTGTAACGGTTTTTACATTCCCTCTATAAGTGACACCTTATGAGAAGTGTCCTTTTCTGTGTGACTTATTTCACTTAGAATCGTCTTACCTAAATCCACTCATCATGCTGCTACTAGCCTTATGACATTGATTTCATGGTTGAGTGATATTCCATTGTACATAAGGACCACAACTTTTTTATCCATTTTTCGCTTTCCTGGGATATTTAAGGTGGAATGAAGTGGAGGTCCTTGTCAACAGAGCAGCCCTAAACTTTGGGGTACGTGTGTCTTGCTGATTTTCAATTTTCCCACTTTATCCCCCCATGCGTGGAAGTGCCCTGTGCTCTCTAAGCTGTGTTTTTTAGATGTTTCAGGACACACCGTACACTTCTCCAGAGTGGCTGTTGGCAATTTACATCCCGCCCATCAGTGTAGCAAGGCTCCCATTTCTCCATGGCCTGTCCTGCATTTCTGGTTTTGACACTTTTTTCAGCATGGCCCTTTTGACCGATGGGAAGCGAGACTTCTTTGTAGCGCTGATTTGCCTTTCCAGGTTGCTTGGTTGGCCAAAAAGGGCGTATGCGTTTTTTCCTGAATATATTCAGGAAAAAACGCATACGCCCTTTTTGGCCAAGGGCATCATTGTCAACGTTTTGCCGCTTTTCATGTGCTTTAAAGGCGATTCGAATCTACCTCCTGAAATCTGTTTCCTGCAATTCTGCCTTGATTTCAAATCCTCTTCTTTGCCTTCCCTCAATATATTTGTGGACGAGAGTTACCATTTATAACTCTGCAGGTTTGTGAATTGCAGTGCCCTGAAGCTCCATTTTACAAGTCGCTTTTTTGGGAGCTGGCCGCAAAAGCGCAGGATGGCTTCAGGCCCTGTTCTGGTTCCGGGGGGCAGGCTGAGCCTGTGGTTAATTCTTCTTCCTGATGGGAAAATAGAGTGACCTGTGCCTGTCCCAACACCAAGAGCTAGACTCTCATTGGTTCCCCGTCTTCCCGTTCATCCTCAGGACAAATTGCAACCTGTACGGAACAGGAGGTTAAAGGTGCTGAGGCTCCAAGTAGGGAGATTGCTAGTAAAGTGGCTGGAATGGCGAATCCGAGCACAAGGAGATGAGAAATGAGGTGCGTTTTAGAAACCTTTCCCCATCACACGGTGTACCATCTTCTGGGTTTCTCATGCATGTTTTCGATGTAGGAAGATGCCCTTGAACCTGGAGATTTGGGACCCATGCGATGGGTAGCACGCAGTATTACTTTAAAGGGTCTGCGTTTGCTCACCCAACCTCACCAAACCTCTCAGCCCCAAGAGTGTCCACCCTTATGTCTCATCCAGCTGTGGGTCTAGATATGGTCAATCCAGGTTGCATCACAGCCCCTGAACGAATTGTGTAAGAATTTCTCTCTCTTTCCCTGTCTTTGTTTCATGGGTTTTTAAAAGTAATTTATTTTTATAATGGGGTTTAGCTGCTTTTCACGGCTGTGTTTATGCCGCTTTACACCCACTTGACACACTAACAGAGAGATATCAATACATAGGTTTTAAGATTATTACTAGTCAGATATATTCATGTGCGGTGAATCGGGCGTGTTGAGTCCAGTTCTCTGAGCAAGGAGTAGGTCTTGTCTATTACATATTGGGTTTATGGAACGGTATCTGAGCTAATTTGAAACTCTTGTTTTATGTATCACCCCACCTCACCTTTCCCGTTAAGCAGCCATAGTGTGTTTTCTGCATGTGTGACTCTGTTCTGTTTTGTAATTCAGTTCAAGTGTAACGGTTTTTACATTCCGTCTATAAGTGACACCTTATGAGAAGTGTCCTTTTCTGTGTGACTTATTTCACTTAGAATCGTCTTACCTAAATCCACTCATCATGCTGCTACTAGCCTTATGACATTGATTTCATGGTTGAGTGATATTCCATTGTACATAAGGACCACAACTTTTTTATCCATTTTTCGCTTTCCTGGGATATTTAAGGTGGAATGAAGTGGAGGTCCTTGTCAACAGAGCAGCCCTAAACTTTGGGGTGCTTGTGTCTTGCTGATTTTCAATTTTCCCACTTTATCCCCCCATGCGTGGAAGTGCCCTATGCTCTCTAAGCTGTGTTTTTTAGATGTTTCAGGACACACCGTACACTTCTCCAGAGTGGCTGTTGGCAATTTACATCCCGCCCATCAGTGTAGCAAGGCTCCCATTTCTCCATGGCCTGTCCTGCATTTCTGGTTTTGACACTTTTTTCAGCATGGCCCTTTTGACCGATGGGAAGCGAGACTTCTTTGTAGCGCTGATTTGCCTTTCCAGGTTGCTTGGTTGGCCAAAAAGGGCGTATGCGTTTTTTCCTGAATATATTCAGGAAAAAACGCATACGCCCTTTTTGGCCAAGGGCATCATTGTCAACGTTTTGCCGCTTTTCATGTGCTTTAAAGGCGATTCGAATCTACCTCCTGAAATCTGTTTCCTGCAATTCTGCCTTGATTTCAAATCCTCTTCTTTGCCTTCCCTCAATATATTTGTGGACGAGAGTTACCATTTATAACTCTGCAGGTTTGTGAATTGCAGTGCCCTGAAGCTCCATTTTACAAGTCGCTTTTTTGGGAGCTGGCCGCAAAAGCGCAGGATGGCTTCAGGCCCTGTTCTGGTTCCGGGGGGCAGGCTGAGCCTGTGGTTAATTCTTCTTCCTGATGGGAAAATAGAGTGACCTGTGCCTGTCCCAACACCAAGAGCTAGACTCTCATTGGTTCCCCGTCTTCCCGTTCATCCTCAGGACAAATTGCAACCTGTACGGAACAGGAGGTTAAAGGTGCTGAGGCTCCAAGTAGGGAGATTGCTAGTAAAGTGGCTGGAATGGCGAATCCGAGCACAAGGAGATGAGAAATGAGGTGCGTTTTAGAAACCTTTCCCCATCACACGGTGTACCATCTTCTGGGTTTCTCATGCATGTTTTCGATGTAGGAAGATGCCCTTGAACCTGGAGATTTGGGACCCATGCGATGGGTAGCACGCAGTATTACTTTAAAGGGTCTGCGTTTGCTCACCCAACCTCACCAAACCTCTCAGCCCCAAGAGTGTCCACCCTTATGTGTCATCCAGCTGTGGGTCTAGATATGGTCAATCCAGGTTGCATCACAGCCCCTGAACGAATTGTGTAAGAATTTCTCTCTCTTTCCCTGTCTTTGTTTCATGGGTTTTTAAAAGTAATTTATTTTTATAATGGGGTTTAGCTGCTTTTCACGGCTGTGTTTATGCCGCTTTACACCCACTTGACACACTAACAGAGAGATATCAATACATAGGTTTTAAGATTATTACTAGTCAGATATATTCATGTGCGGTGAATCGGGCGTGTTGAGTCCAGTTCTCTGAGCAAGGAGTAGGTCTTGTCTATTACATATTGGGTTTATGGAACGGTATCTGAGCTAATTTGAAACTCTTGTTTTATGTATCACCCCACCTCACCTTTCCCGTTAAGCAGCCATAGTGTGTTTTCTGCATGTGTGACTCTGTTCTGTTTTGTAATTCAGTTCAAGTGTAACGGTTTTTACATTCCCTCTATAAGTGACACCTTATGAGAAGTGTCCTTTTCTGTGTGACTTATTTCACTTAGAATCGTCTTACCTAAATCCACTCATCATGCTGCTACTAGCCTTATGACATTGATTTCATGGTTGAGTGATATTCCATTGTACATAAGGACCACAACTTTTTTATCCATTTTTCGCTTTCCTGGGATATTTAAGGTGGAATGAAGTGGAGGTCCTTGTCAACAGAGCAGCCCTAAACTTTGGGGTGCTTGTGTCTTGCTGATTTTCAATTTTCCCACTTTATCCCCCCATGCGTGGAAGTGCCCTATGCTCTCTAAGCTGTGTTTTTTAGATGTTTCAGGACACACCGTACACTTCTCCAGAGTGGCTGTTGGCAATTTACATCCCGCCCATCAGTGTAGCAAGGCTCCCATTTCTCCATGGCCTGTCCTGCATTTCTGGTTTTGACACTTTTTTCAGCATGGCCCTTTTGACCGATGGGAAGCGAGACTTCTTTGTAGCGCTGATTTGCCTTTCCAGGTTGCTTGGTTGGCCAAAAAGGGCGTATGCGTTTTTTCCTGAATATATTCAGGAAAAAACGCATACGCCCTTTTTGGCCAAGGGCATCATTGTCAACGTTTTGCCGCTTTTCATGTGCTTTAAAGGCAATTCGAATCTACCTCCTGAAATCTGTTTCCTGCAATTCTGCCTTGATTTCAAATCCTCTTCTTTGCCTTCCCTCAATATATTTGTGGACGAGAGTTATCATTTATAACTCTGCAGGTTTGTGAATTGCAGTGCCCTGAAGCTCCATTTTACAAGTCGCTTTTTTGGGAGCTGGCCGCAAAAGCGCAGGATGGCTTCAGGCCCTGTTCTGGTTCCGGGGGGCAGGCTGAGCCTGTGGTTAATTCTTCTTCCTGATGGGAAAATAGAGTGACCTGTGCCTGTCCCAACACCAAGAGCTAGTCTCTCATTGGTTCCCCGTCTTCCCGTTCATCCTCAGGACAAATTGCAACCTGTACGGAACAGGAGGTTAAAGGTGCTGATGCTCCAAGTAGGGAGATTGCTAGTAAAGTGGCTGGAATGGCGAACCCGAGCACAAGGAGATGAGAAATGAGGTGCGTTATAGAAACCTTTCCCCATCACACGGTGTACCATCTTCTGGGTTTCTCATGCATGTTTTCGATGTAGGAAGTTGCCCTTGAACCTGGAGATTTGGGACCCATGCGATGGGTAGCACGCAGTATTACTTTAAAGGGTCTGCGTTTGCTCACCCAACCTCACCAAACCTCTCAGCCCCAAGAGTGTCCACCCTTATGTCTCATCCAGCTGTGGGTCTAGATATGGTCAATCCAGGCTGCATCACAGCCCCTGAACGAATTGTGTAAGAATTTCTCTCTCTTACCCTGTCTTTGTTTCATGGGTTTTTAAAAGTAATTTATTTTTATAATGGGGTTTAGCTGCTTTTCACGGCTGTGTTTATGCCGCTTTACACCCACTTGACACACTAACAGAGAGATATCAATACATAGGTTTTAAGTTTATTACTAGTCAGATATATTCATGTGCGGTGAATCGGGCGTGTTGAGTCCAGTTCTCTGAGCAAGGAGTAGGTCTTGTCTATTACATATTGGGTTTATGGAACGGTATCTGAGCTAATTTGAAACTCTTGTTTTATGTATCAGCCCACCTCACCTTTCCCGTTAAGCAGCCATAGTTTGTTTTCTGCATGTGTGACTCTGTTCTGTTTTGTAATTCAGTTCAAGTGTAACGGTTTTTACATTCCCTCTATAAGTGACACCTTATGAGAAGTGTCCTTTTCTGTGTGACTTATTTCACTTAGAATCGTCTTACCTAAATCCACTCATCATGCTGCTACTAGCCTTATGACATTGATTTCATGGCTGAGTGATATTCCATTGTACATAAGGACCACAATTTTTTATCCATTTTTCGCTTTCCTGGGATATTTAAGGTGGAATGAAGTGGAGGTCCTTGTCAACAGAGCAGCCCTAAACTTTGGGGTGCTTGTGTCTTGCTGATTTTCAATTTTCCCACTTTATCCCCCCATTCGTGGAAGTGCCCTATGCTCTCTAAGCTGTGTTTTTTAGATGTTTCAGGACACACCGTACACTTCTCCAGAGTGGCTGTTGGCAATTTACATCCCGCCCATCAGTGTAGCAAGGCTCCCATTTCTCCATGGCCTGTCCTGCATTTCTGGTTTTGACACTTTTTTCAGCATGGCCCTTTTGACCGATGGGAAGCGAGACTTCTTTGTAGCGTTGATTTGCCTTTCCAGGTTGCTTGGTTGGCCAAAAAGGGCGTATGCGTTTTTTCCTGAATATATTCAGGAAAAAACGCATACGCCCTTTTTGGCCAAGGGCATCATTGTCAACGTTTTGCCGCTTTTCATGTGCTTTAAAGGCGATTCGAATCTACCTCCTGAAATCTGTTTCCTGCAATTCTGCCTTGATTTCAAATCCTCTTCTTTGCCTTCCCTCAATATATTTGTGGACGAGAGTTATCATTTATAACTCTGCAGGTTTGTGAATTGCAGTGCCCTGAAGCTCCATTTTACAAGTCGCTTTTTTGGGAGCTGGCCGCAAAAGCGCAGGATGGCTTCAGGCCCTGTTCTTGTTCCGGGGGGCAGGCTGAGCCTGTGGTTAATTCTTCTTCCTGATGGGAAAATAGAGTGACCTGTGCCTGTCCCAACACCAAGAGCTAGACTCTCATTGGTTCCCCATCTTCCCGTTCATCCTCAGGACAAATTGCAACCTCTACGGAACAGGAGGTTAAAGGTGCTGAGGCTCCAAGTAGGGAGATTGCTAGTAAAGTGGCTGGAATGGCGAATCCGAGCACAAGGAGATGAGAAAGGAGGTGCGTTTTAGAAACCTTTCCCCATCACACGGTGTGCCATCTTCTGGGTTTCTCATGCATGTTTTCGATGTAGGAAGATGCCCTTGAACCTGGAGATTTGGGACCCATGCGATGGGTAGCTCGCAGTATTACTTTAAAGGGTCTGCGTTTGCTCACCCAACCTCACCAAACCTCTCAGCCCCAACAGTGTCCAACCTTATGTCTCATCCAGCTGTGGGTCTAGATATGGTCAATCCAGGTTGCATCACAGCCCCTGAACGAATTGTGTAAGAATTTCTCTCTCTTTCCCTGTCTTTGTTTCATGGATTTTTAAAAGTAATTTATTTTTATAATGGGGTTTAGCTGCTTTTCACGGCTGTGTTTATGACGCTTTACACCCACTTGACACACTAACAGAGAGATATCAATACATAGGTTTTAAGATTATTACTAGTCAGATATATTCATGTGCGGTGAATCGGGCGTGTTGAGTCCAGTTCTCTGAGCAAGGAGTAGGTCTTGTCTATTACATATTGGGTTTATGGAACGGTATCTGAGCTAATTTGAAACTCTTGTTTTATGTAGCACCCCACCTCACCTTTCCCGTTATGCAGCCATAGTGTGTTTTCTGCATGTGTGACTCTGTTCTGTTTTGTAATTCAGTTCAAGTGTAACGGTTTTTACATTCCCTCTATAAGTGACACCTTATGAGAAGTGTCCTTTTCTGTGTGACTTATTTCAGTTAGAATCGTCTTACCTAAATCCACTCATCATGCTGCTACTAGCCTTATGACATTGATTTCTTGGCTGAGTGATATTCCATTGTACATAAGGACCACACCTTTTTTATCCATTTTTCGCTTTCCTGGGATATTTAAGGTGGAATGAAGTGGAGGTCCTTGTCAACAGAGCAGCCCTAAACTTTGGGGTGCTTGTGTCTTGCTGATTTTCAATTTTCCCACTTTATCCCCCCATGCGTGGAAGTGCCCTGTGCTCTCTAAGCTGTGTTTTTTAGATGTTTCAGGACACACCGTACACTTCTCCAGAGTGGCTGTTGGCAATTTACATCCCGCCCATCAGTGTAGCAAGGCTCCCATTTCTCCATGGCCTGTCCTGCATTTCTGGTTTTGACACTTTTTTCAGCATGGCCCTTTTGACCGATGGGAAACGAGACTTCTTTGTAGCGCTGATTTGCCTTTCCAGGTTGCTTGGTTGGCCAAAAAGGGCGTATGCGTTTTTTCCTGAATATATTCAGGAAAAAACGCATACGCCCTTTTTGGCCAAGGGCATCATTGTCAACGTTTTGCCGCTTTTCATGTGCTTTAAAGGCGATTCGAATCTACCTCCTGAAATCTGTTTCCTGCAATTCTGCCTTGATTTCAAATCCTCTTCTTTGCCTTCCCTCAATATATTTGTGGACGAGAGTTATCATTTATAACTCTGCAGGTTTGTGAATTGCAGTGCCCTGAAGCTCCATTTTACAAGTCGCTTTTTTGGGAGCTGGCCGCAAAAGCGCAGGATGGCTTCAGGCCCTGTTCTGGTTCCGGGGGGCAGGCTGAGCCTGTGGTTAATTCTTCTTCCTGATGGGAAAATAGAGTGACCTGTGCCTGTCCCAACACCAAGAGCTAGACTCTCATTGGTTCCCCGTCTTCTCGTTCATCCTCAGGACAAATTGCAACCTGTACGGAACAGGAGGTTAAAGGTGCTGAGGCTCCAAGTAGGGAGATTGCTAGTAAAGTGGCTGGAATGGCGAATCCGAGCACAAGGAGATGAGAAATGAGGTGCGTTTTAGAAACCTTTCCCCATCACACGGTGTACCATCTTCTGGGTTTCTCATGCATGTTTTCGATGTAGGAAGATGCCCTTGAACCTGGAGATTTGGGACCCATGCGATGGGTAGCACGCAGTATTACTTTAAAGGGTCTGCGTTTGCTCACCCAACCCCACCAAACCTCTCAGCCCCAAGAATGTCGACCCTTATGTCTCATCCAGCTGTGGGTCTAGATATGGTCAATCCAGGTTGCGTCACAGACCCTGAACGAATTGTGTAAGAATTTCTCTCTCTTTCCCTGTCTTTGTTTCATGGGTTTTTAAAAGTAATTTATTTTTATAATGGGGTTTAGCTGCTTTTCACGGCTGTGTTTATGCCACTTTACACCCACTTGACACACTAACAGAGAGATATCAATACATAGGTTTTAAGATTATTACTAGTCAGATATATTCTTGTGCGGTGAATCGGGCGTGTTGAGTCCAGTTCTCTGAGCAACGAGTAGGTCTTGTCTATTACATATTGGGTTTATGGAACGGTATCTGAGCTAATTTGAAGCTCTTGTTTTATGTATCACCCCACCTCTCCTTTCCCGTTAAGCAGCCATAGTGTGTTTTCTGCATGTGTGACTCTGTTCTGTTTTGTAATTCAGTTCAAGTGTAACGGTTTTTACATTCCCTCTATAAGTGACACCTTATGAGAAGTGTCCTTTTCTGTGTGACTTATTTCACTTAGAATCGTCTTACCTAAATCCACTCATCATGCTGCTACTAGCCTTATGACATTGATTTCATGGCTGAGTGATATTCCATTGTACATAAGGACCACAACTTTTTTATCCATTTTTCGCTTTCCTGGGATATTTAAGGTGGAATGAAGTGGAGGTCCTTGTCAACAGAGCAGCCCTAAACTTTGGGGTGCTTGTGTCTTGCTGATTTTCAATTTTCCCACTTTATCCCCCCATGCGTGGAAGTGCCCTATGGTCTCTAAGCTGTGTTTTTTAGATGTTTCAGGACACACCGTACACTTCTCCAGAGTGGCTGTTGGCAATTTACATCCCGCCCATCAGTGTAGCAAGGCTCCCATTTCTCCATGGCCTGTCCTGCATTTCTGGTTTTGACACTTTTTTCAGCATGGCCCTTTTGACCGAAGGGAAGCGAGACTTCTTTGTAGCGCTGATTTGCCTTTCCAGGTTGCTTGGTTGGCCAAAAAGGGCGTATGCGTTTTTTCCTGAATATATTCAGGAGAAAACGCATACGCCCTTTTTGGCCAAGGGCATCATTGTCAACGTTTTGCCGCTTTTCATGTGCTTTAAAGGCGATTCGAATCTACCTCCTGAAATCTGTTTCCTGCAATTCTGCCTTGATTTCAAATCCTCTTCTTTGCCTTCCCTCAATATATTTGTGGACGAGAGTTACCATTTATAACTCTGCAGGTTTGTGAATTGCAGTGCCCTGAAGCTCCATTTTACAAGTCGCTTTTTTGGGAGCTGGCCGCAAAAGCGCAGGATGGCTTCAGGCCCTGTTCTGGTTCCGGGGGGCAGGCTGAGCCTGTGGTTAATTCTTCTTCCTGATGGGAAAATAGAGTGACCTGTGCCTGTCCCAACACCAAGAGCTAGACTCTCATTGGTTCCCCGTCTTCCCGTTCATCCTCAGGACAAATTGCAACCTGTACGGAACAGGAGGTTAAAGGTGCTGATGCTCCAAGTAGGGAGATTGCTAGTAAAGTGGCTGGAATGGCGAACCCGAGCACAAGGAGATGAGAAATGAGGTGCGTTATAGAAACCTTTCCCCATCACACGGTGTACCATCTTCTGGGTTTCTCATGCATGTTTTCGATGTAGGAAGTTGCCCTTGAACCTGGAGATTTGGGACCCATGCGATGGGTAGCACGCAGTATTACTTTAAAGGGTCTGCGTTTGCTCACCCAACCTCACCAAACCTCTCAGCCCCAAGAGTGTCCACCCTTATGTCTCATCCAGCTGTGGGTCTAGATATGGTCAATCCAGGCTGCATCACAGCCCCTGAACGAATTGTGTAAGAATTTCTCTCTCTTACCCTGTCTTTGTTTCATGGGTTTTTAAAAGTAATTTATTTTTATAATGGGGTTTAGCTGCTTTTCACGGCTGTGTTTATGCCGCTTTACACCCACTTGACACACTAACAGAGAGATATCAATACATAGGTTTTAAGTTTATTACTAGTCAGATATATTCATGTGCGGTGAATCGGGCGTGTTGAGTCCAGTTCTCTGAGCAAGGAGTAGGTCTTGTCTATTACATATTGGGTTTATGGAACGGTATCTGAGCTAATTTGAAACTCTTGTTTTATGTATCAGCCCACCTCACCTTTCCCGTTAAGCAGCCATAGTTTGTTTTCTGCATGTGTGACTCTGTTCTGTTTTGTAATTCAGTTCAAGTGTAACGGTTTTTACATTCCCTCTATAAGTGACACCTTATGAGAAGTGTCCTTTTCTGTGTGACTTATTTCACTTAGAATCGTCTTACCTAAATCCACTCATCATGCTGCTACTAGCCTTATGACATTGATTTCATGGCTGAGTGATATTCCATTGTACATAAGGACCACAATTTTTTATCCATTTTTCGCTTTCCTGGGATATTTAAGGTGGAATGAAGTGGAGGTCCTTGTCAACAGAGCAGCCCTAAACTTTGGGGTGCTTGTGTCTTGCTGATTTTCAATTTTCCCACTTTATCCCCCCATTCGTGGAAGTGCCCTATGCTCTCTAAGCTGTGTTTTTTAGATGTTTCAGGACACACCGTACACTTCTCCAGAGTGGCTGTTGGCAATTTACATCCCGCCCATCAGTGTAGCAAGGCTCCCATTTCTCCATGGCCTGTCCTGCATTTCTGGTTTTGACACTTTTTTCAGCATGGCCCTTTTGACCGATGGGAAGCGAGACTTCTTTGTAGCGTTGATTTGCCTTTCCAGGTTGCTTGGTTGGCCAAAAAGGGCGTATGCGTTTTTTCCTGAATATATTCAGGAAAAAACGCATACGCCCTTTTTGGCCAAGGGCATCATTGTCAACGTTTTGCCGCTTTTCATGTGCTTTAAAGGCGATTCGAATCTACCTCCTGAAATCTGTTTCCTGCAATTCTGCCTTGATTTCAAATCCTCTTCTTTGCCTTCCCTCAATATATTTGTGGACGAGAGTTATCATTTATAACTCTGCAGGTTTGTGAATTGCAGTGCCCTGAAGCTCCATTTTACAAGTCGCTTTTTTGGGAGCTGGCCGCAAAAGCGCAGGATGGCTTCAGGCCCTGTTCTTGTTCCGGGGGGCAGGCTGAGCCTGTGGTTAATTCTTCTTCCTGATGGGAAAATAGAGTGACCTGTGCCTGTCCCAACACCAAGAGCTAGACTCTCATTGGTTCCCCATCTTCCCGTTCATCCTCAGGACAAATTGCAACCTCTACGGAACAGGAGGTTAAAGGTGCTGAGGCTCCAAGTAGGGAGATTGCTAGTAAAGTGGCTGGAATGGCGAATCCGAGCACAAGGAGATGAGAAAGGAGGTGCGTTTTAGAAACCTTTCCCCATCACACGGTGTGCCATCTTCTGGGTTTCTCATGCATGTTTTCGATGTAGGAAGATGCCCTTGAACCTGGAGATTTGGGACCCATGCGATGGGTAGCTCGCAGTATTACTTTAAAGGGTCTGCGTTTGCTCACCCAACCTCACCAAACCTCTCAGCCCCAACAGTGTCCAACCTTATGTCTCATCCAGCTGTGGGTCTAGATATGGTCAATCCAGGTTGCATCACAGCCCCTGAACGAATTGTGTAAGAATTTCTCTCTCTTTCCCTGTCTTTGTTTCATGGATTTTTAAAAGTAATTTATTTTTATAATGGGGTTTAGCTGCTTTTCACGGCTGTGTTTATGACGCTTTACACCCACTTGACACACTAACAGAGAGATATCAATACATAGGTTTTAAGATTATTACTAGTCAGATATATTCATGTGCGGTGAATCGGGCGTGTTGAGTCCAGTTCTCTGAGCAAGGAGTAGGTCTTGTCTATTACATATTGGGTTTATGGAACGGTATCTGAGCTAATTTGAAACTCTTGTTTTATGTAGCACCCCACCTCACCTTTCCCGTTATGCAGCCATAGTGTGTTTTCTGCATGTGTGACTCTGTTCTGTTTTGTAATTCAGTTCAAGTGTAACGGTTTTTACATTCCCTCTATAAGTGACACCTTATGAGAAGTGTCCTTTTCTGTGTGACTTATTTCAGTTAGAATCGTCTTACCTAAATCCACTCATCATGCTGCTACTAGCCTTATGACATTGATTTCTTGGCTGAGTGATATTCCATTGTACATAAGGACCACACCTTTTTTATCCATTTTTCGCTTTCCTGGGATATTTAAGGTGGAATGAAGTGGAGGTCCTTGTCAACAGAGCAGCCCTAAACTTTGGGGTGCTTGTGTCTTGCTGATTTTCAATTTTCCCACTTTATCCCCCCATGCGTGGAAGTGCCCTGTGCTCTCTAAGCTGTGTTTTTTAGATGTTTCAGGACACACCGTACACTTCTCCAGAGTGGCTGTTGGCAATTTACATCCCGCCCATCAGTGTAGCAAGGCTCCCATTTCTCCATGGCCTGTCCTGCATTTCTGGTTTTGACACTTTTTTCAGCATGGCCCTTTTGACCGATGGGAAACGAGACTTCTTTGTAGCGCTGATTTGCCTTTCCAGGTTGCTTGGTTGGCCAAAAAGGGCGTATGCGTTTTTTCCTGAATATATTCAGGAAAAAACGCATACGCCCTTTTTGGCCAAGGGCATCATTGTCAACGTTTTGCCGCTTTTCATGTGCTTTAAAGGCGATTCGAATCTACCTCCTGAAATCTGTTTCCTGCAATTCTGCCTTGATTTCAAATCCTCTTCTTTGCCTTCCCTCAATATATTTGTGGACGAGAGTTATCATTTATAACTCTGCAGGTTTGTGAATTGCAGTGCCCTGAAGCTCCATTTTACAAGTCGCTTTTTTGGGAGCTGGCCGCAAAAGCGCAGGATGGCTTCAGGCCCTGTTCTGGTTCCGGGGGGCAGGCTGAGCCTGTGGTTAATTCTTCTTCCTGATGGGAAAATAGAGTGACCTGTGCCTGTCCCAACACCAAGAGCTAGACTCTCATTGGTTCCCCGTCTTCTCGTTCATCCTCAGGACAAATTGCAACCTGTACGGAACAGGAGGTTAAAGGTGCTGAGGCTCCAAGTAGGGAGATTGCTAGTAAAGTGGCTGGAATGGCGAATCCGAGCACAAGGAGATGAGAAATGAGGTGCGTTTTAGAAACCTTTCCCCATCACACGGTGTACCATCTTCTGGGTTTCTCATGCATGTTTTCGATGTAGGAAGATGCCCTTGAACCTGGAGATTTGGGACCCATGCGATGGGTAGCACGCAGTATTACTTTAAAGGGTCTGCGTTTGCTCACCCAACCCCACCAAACCTCTCAGCCCCAAGAATGTCGACCCTTATGTCTCATCCAGCTGTGGGTCTAGATATGGTCAATCCAGGTTGCGTCACAGACCCTGAACGAATTGTGTAAGAATTTCTCTCTCTTTCCCTGTCTTTGTTTCATGGGTTTTTAAAAGTAATTTATTTTTATAATGGGGTTTAGCTGCTTTTCACGGCTGTGTTTATGCCACTTTACACCCACTTGACACACTAACAGAGAGATATCAATACATAGGTTTTAAGATTATTACTAGTCAGATATATTCTTGTGCGGTGAATCGGGCGTGTTGAGTCCAGTTCTCTGAGCAACGAGTAGGTCTTGTCTATTACATATTGGGTTTATGGAACGGTATCTGAGCTAATTTGAAGCTCTTGTTTTATGTATCACCCCACCTCTCCTTTCCCGTTAAGCAGCCATAGTGTGTTTTCTGCATGTGTGACTCTGTTCTGTTTTGTAATTCAGTTCAAGTGTAACGGTTTTTACATTCCCTCTATAAGTGACACCTTATGAGAAGTGTCCTTTTCTGTGTGACTTATTTCACTTAGAATCGTCTTACCTAAATCCACTCATCATGCTGCTACTAGCCTTATGACATTGATTTCATGGCTGAGTGATATTCCATTGTACATAAGGACCACAACTTTTTTATCCATTTTTCGCTTTCCTGGGATATTTAAGGTGGAATGAAGTGGAGGTCCTTGTCAACAGAGCAGCCCTAAACTTTGGGGTGCTTGTGTCTTGCTGATTTTCAATTTTCCCACTTTATCCCCCCATGCGTGGAAGTGCCCTATGGTCTCTAAGCTGTGTTTTTTAGATGTTTCAGGACACACCGTACACTTCTCCAGAGTGGCTGTTGGCAATTTACATCCCGCCCATCAGTGTAGCAAGGCTCCCATTTCTCCATGGCCTGTCCTGCATTTCTGGTTTTGACACTTTTTTCAGCATGGCCCTTTTGACCGAAGGGAAGCGAGACTTCTTTGTAGCGCTGATTTGCCTTTCCAGGTTGCTTGGTTGGCCAAAAAGGGCGTATGCGTTTTTTCCTGAATATATTCAGGAGAAAACGCATACGCCCTTTTTGGCCAAGGGCATCATTGTCAACGTTTTGCCGCTTTTCATGTGCTTTAAAGGCGATTCGAATCTACCTCCTGAAATCTGTTTCCTGCAATTCTGCCTTGATTTCAAATCCTCTTCTTTGCCTTCCCTCAATATATTTGTGGACGAGAGTTACCATTTATAACTCTGCAGGTTTGTGAATTGCAGTGCCCTGAAGCTCCATTTTACAAGTCGCTTTTTTGGGAGCTGGCCGCAAAAGCGCAGGATGGCTTCAGGCCCTGTTCTGGTTCCGGGGGGCAGGCTGAGCCTGTGGTTAATTCTTCTTCCTGATGGGAAAATAGAGTGACCTGTGCCTGTCCCAACACCAAGAGCTAGACTCTCATTGGTTCCCCGTCTTCCCGTTCATCCTCAGGACAAATTGCAACCTGTACGGAACAGGAGGTTAAAGGTGCTGAGGCTCCAAGTAGGGAGATTGCTAGTAAAGTGGCTGGAATGGCGAACCCGAGCACAAGGAGATGAGAAATGAGGTGCGTTTTAGAAACCTTTCCCCATCACACGGTGTACCATCTTCTGGGTTTCTCATGCATGTTTTCGATGTAGGAAGTTGCCCTTGAACCTGGAGATTTGGGACCCATGCGATGGGTAGCACGCAGTATTACTTTAAAGGGTCTGCGTTTGCTCACCCAACCTCACCAAACCTCTCATTCCCAAGAGTGTCCATCCTTATGTCTCATCCAGCTGTGGGTCTAGATATGGTCAATCCAGGCTGCATCACAGCCCCTGAACGAATTGTGTAAGAATTTCTCTCTCTTTCCCTGTCTTTGTTTCATGGGTTTTTAAAAGTAATTTATTTTTATAATGGGGTTTAGCTGCTTTTCACGGCTGTGTTTATGCCGCTTTACACCCACTTGACACACTAACAGAGAGATATCAATACATAGGTTTTAAGATTATTACTAGTCAGATATATTCTTGTGCGGTGAATCGGGCGTGTTGAGTCCAGTTCTCTGAGCAACGAGTAGGTCTTGTCTATTACATATTGGGTTTATGGAACGGTATCTGAGCTAATTTGAAACTCTTGCTTTATGTATCACCCCACCTCACCTTTCCCGTTAAGCAGCCATAGTGTGTTTTCTGCATGTGTGACTCTGTTCTGTTTTGTAATTCAGTTCAAGTGTAACGGTTTTTACATTCCCTCTATAAGTGACACCTTATGAGAAGTGTCCTTTTCTGTGTGACTTATTTCACTTAGAATCGTCTTACCTAAATCCACTCATCATGCTGCTACTAGCCTTATGACATTGATTTCATGGCTGAGTGATATTCCATTGTACTTAAGGACCACAATTTTTTATCCATTTTTCGCTTTCCTGGGATATTTAAGGTGGAATGAAGTGGAGGTCCTTGTCAACAGAGCAGCCCTAAACTTTGGGGTGCTTGTGTCTTGCTGATTTTCAATTTTCCCACTTTATCCCCCCATGCGTGGAAGTGCTCTATGCTCTCTAAGCTGTGTTTTTTAGATGTTTCAGGACACACCGTACACTTCTCCAGAGTGGCTGTTGGCAATTTACATCCCGCCCATCAGTGTAGCAAGGCTCCCATTTCTCCATGGCCTGTCCTGCATTTCTGGTTTTGACACTTTTTTCAGCATGGCCCTTTTGACCGATGGGAAGCGAGACTTCTTTGTAGCGCTGATTTGCCTTTCCAGGTTGCTTGGTTGGCCAAAAAGGGCGTATGCGTTTTTTCCTGAATATATTCAGGAAAAAACGCATACGCCCTTTTTGGCCAAGGGCATCATTGTCAACGTTTTGCGGCTTTTCATGTGCTTTAAAGGCGATTCGAATCTACCTCCTGAAATCTGTTTCCTGCAATTCTGCCTTGATTTCAAATCCTCTTCTTTGCCTTCCCTCAATATATTTGTGGACGAGAGTTATCATTTATAACTCTGCAGGTTTGTGAATTGCAGTGCCCTGAAGCTCCATTTTACAAGTCGCTTTTTTGGGAGCTGGCCGCAAAAGCGCAGGATGGCTTCAGGCCCTGTTCTGGTTCCGGGGGGCAGGCTGAGCCTGTGGTTAATTCTTCTTCCTGATGGGAAAATAGAGTGACCTGTGCCTGTCCCAACACCAAGAGCTAGACTCTCATTGGTTCCCCGTCTTCCCGTTCATCCTCAGGACAAATTGCAACCTGTACGGAACAGGAGGTTAAAGGTGCTGAGGCTCCAAGTAGGGAGATTGCTAGTAAAGTGGCTGGAATGGCGAATCCGAGCACAAGGAGATGAGAAATGAGGTGTGTTTTAGAAACCTTTCCCCATCACACGGTGTACCATCTTCTGGGTTTCTCATGCATGTTTTCGATGTAGGAAGCTGCCCTTGAACCTGGAGATTTGGGACCCATGCGATGGGTAGCACGCAGTATTACTTTAAAGGGTCTGCGTTTGCTCACCCAACCTCACCAAACCTCTCAGCCCCAAGAGTGTCCACCCTTATGTCTCATCCAGCTGTGGGTCTAGATATGGTCAATCCAGGTTGCATCACAGCCCCTGAACGAATTGTGTAAGAATTTCTCTCTCTTTCCCTGTCTTTGTTTCATGGGTTTTTAAAAGTAATTTATTTTTATAATGGGGTTTAGCTGCTTTTCACGGCTGTGTTTATGCCGCTTTACACCCACTTGACACACTAACAGAGAGATATCAATACATAGGTTTTAAGATTATTACTAGTCAGATATATTCATGTGCGGTGAATCGGGCGTGTTGAGTCCAGTTCTCTGAGCAAGGAGTAGGTCTTGTCTATTACATATTGGGTTTATGGAACGGTATCTGAGCTAATTTGAAACTCTTGTTTTATGTATCAGCCCACCTCACCTTTCCCGTTAAGCAGCCATAGTTTGTTTTCTGCATGTGTGACTCTGTTCTGTTTTGTAATTCAGTTCAAGTGTAACGGTTTTTACATTCCCTCTATAATTGACACCTTATGAGAAGTGTCCTTTTCTGTGTGACTTATTTCACTTAGAATCGTCTTACCTAAATCCACTCATCATGCTGCTACTAGCCTTATGACATTGATTTCTTGGCTGAGTGATATTCCATTGTACATAAGGACCACAACTTTTTTATCCATTTTTCGCTTTCCTGGGATATTTAAGGTGGAATGAAGTGGAGGTCCTTGTCAACAGAGCAGCCCTGATCTTTGGGGTGCTTGTGTCTTGCTGATTTTCAATTTTCCCACTTTATCCCCCCATGCGTGGAAGTGCCCTGTGCTCTCTAAGCTGTGTTTTTTAGATGTTTCAGGACACACCGTACACTTCTCCAGAGTGGCTGTTGGCAATTTACATCCCGCCCATCAGTGTAGCAAGGCTCCCATTTCTCCATGGCCTGTCCTGCATTTCTGGTTTTGACACTTTTTTCAGCATGGCCCTTTTGACCGATGGGAAGCGAGACTTCTTTGTAGCGCTGATTTGCCTTTCCAGGTTGCTTGGTTGGCCAAAAAGGGCGTATGCGTTTTTTCCTGAATATATTCAGGAAAAAACGCATACGCCCTTTTTGGCCAAGGGCATCATTGTCAACGTTTTGCGGCTTTTCATGTGCTTTAAAGGCAATTCGAATCTACCTCCTGAAATCTGTTTCCTGCAATTCTGCCTTGATTTCAAATCCTCTTCTTTGCCTTCCCTCAATATATTTGTGGACGAGAGTTATCATTTATAACTCTGCAGGTTTGTGAATTGCAGTGCCCTGAAGCTCCATTTTACAAGTCGCTTTTTTGGGAGCTGGCCGCAAAAGCGCAGGATGGCTTCAGGCCCTGTTCTGGTTCCGGGGGGCAGGCTGAGCCTGTGGTTAATTCTTCTTCCTGATGGGAAAATAGAGTGACCTGTGCCTGTCCCAACACCAAGAGCTAGTCTCTCATTGGTTCCCCGTCTTCCCGTTCATCCTCAGGACAAATTGCAACCTGTACGGAACAGGAGGTTAAAGGTGCTGATGCCCCAAGTAGGGAGATTGCTAGTAAAGTGGCTGGAATGGCGAACCCGAGCACAAGGAGATGAGAAATGAGGTGCGTTATAGAAACCTTTCCCCATCACACGGTGTACCATCTTCTGGGTTTCTCATGCATGTTTTCGATGTAGGAAGTTGCCCTTGAACCTGGAGATTTGGGACCCATGCGATGGGTAGCACGCAGTATTACTTTAAAGGGTCTGCGTTTGCTCACCCAACCTCACCAAACCTCTCAGCCCCAAGAGTGTCCACCCTTATGTCTCATCCAGCTGTGGGTCTAGATATGGTCAATCCAGGCTGCATCACAGCCCCTGAACGAATTGTGTAAGAATTTCTCTCTCTTACCCTGTCTTTGTTTCATGGGTTTTTAAAAGTAATTTATTTTTATAATGGGGTTTAGCTGCTTTTCACGGCTGTGTTTATGCCGCTTTACACCCACTTGACACACTAACAGAGAGATATCAATACATAGGTTTTAAGTTTATTACTAGTCAGATATATTCATGTGCGGTGAATCGGGCGTGTTGAGTCCAGTTCTCTGAGCAAGGAGTAGGTCTTGTCTATTACATATTGGGTTTATGGAACGGTATCTGAGCTAATTTGAAACTCTTGTTTTATGTATCAGCCCACCTCACCTTTCCCGTTAAGCAGCCATAGTTTGTTTTCTGCATGTGTGACTCTGTTCTGTTTTGTAATTCAGTTCAAGTGTAACGGTTTTTACATTCCCTCTATAAGTGACACCTTATGAGAAGTGTCCTTTTCTGTGTGACTTATTTCACTTAGAATCGTCTTACCTAAATCCACTCATCATGCTGCTACTAGCCTTATGACATTGATTTCATGGCTGAGTGATATTCCATTGTACATAAGGACCACAATTTTTTATCCATTTTTCGCTTTCCTGGGATATTTAAGGTGGAATGAAGTGGAGGTCCTTGTCAACAGAGCAGCCCTAAACTTTGGGGTGCTTGTGTCTTGCTGATTTTCAATTTTCCCACTTTATCCCCCCATTCGTGGAAGTGCCCTATGCTCTCTAAGCTGTGTTTTTTAGATGTTTCAGGACACACCGTACACTTCTCCAGAGTGGCTGTTGGCAATTTACATCCCGCCCATCAGTGTAGCAAGGCTCCCATTTCTCCATGGCCTGTCCTGCATTTCTGGTTTTGACACTTTTTTCAGCATGGCCCTTTTGACCGATGGGAAGCGAGACTTCTTTGTAGCGTTGATTTGCCTTTCCAGGTTGCTTGGTTGGCCAAAAAGGGCGTATGCGTTTTTTCCTGAATATATTCAGGAAAAAACGCATACGCCCTTTTTGGCCAAGGGCATCATTGTCAACGTTTTGCCGCTTTTCATGTGCTTTAAAGGCGATTCGAATCTACCTCCTGAAATCTGTTTCCTGCAATTCTGCCTTGATTTCAAATCCTCTTCTTTGCCTTCCCTCAATATATTTGTGGACGAGAGTTATCATTTATAACTCTGCAGGTTTGTGAATTGCAGTGCCCTGAAGCTCCATTTTACAAGTCGCTTTTTTGGGAGCTGGCCGCAAAAGCGCAGGATGGCTTCAGGCCCTGTTCTGGTTCCGGGGGGCAGGCTGAGCCTGTGGTTAATTCTTCTTCCTGATGGGAAAATAGAGTGACCTGTGCCTGTCCCAACACCAAGAGCTAGACTCTCATTGGTTCCCCGTCTTCCCGTTCATCCTCAGGACAAATTGCAACCTCTACGGAACAGGAGGTTAAAGGTGCTGAGGCTCCAAGTAGGGAGATTGCTAGTAAAGTGGCTGGAATGGCGAATCCGAGCACAAGGAGATGAGAAAGGAGGTGCGTTTTAGAAACCTTTCCCCATCACACGGTGTACCATCTTCTGGGTTTCTCATGCATGTTTTCGATGTAGGAAGATGCCCTTGAACCTGGAGATTTGGGACCCATGCGATGGGTAGCACGCAGTATTACTTTAAAGGGTCTGCGTTTGCTCACCCAACCTCACCAAACCTCTCAGCCCCAACAGTGTCCAACCTTATGTCTCATCCAGCTGTGGGTCTAGATATGGTCAATCCAGGTTGCATCACAGCCCCTGAACGAATTGTGTAAGAATTTCTCTCTCTTTCCCTGTCTTTGTTTCATGGGTTTTAAAAGTAATTTATTTTTATAATGGGGTTTAGCTGCTTTTCACGGCTGTGTTTATGACGCTTTACACCCACTTGACACACTAACAGAGAGATATCAATACATAGGTTTTAAGATTATTACTAGTCAGATATATTCATGTGCGGTGAATCGGGCGTGTTGAGTCCAGTTCTCTGAGCAAGGAGTAGGTCTTGTCTATTACATATTGGGTTTATGGAACGGTATCTGAGCTAATTTGAAACTCTTGTTTTATGTAGCACCCCACCTCACCTTTCCCGTTATGCAGCCATAGTGTGTTTTCTGCATGTGTGACTCTGTTCTGTTTTGTAATTCAGTTCAAGTGTAACGGTTTTTACATTCCCTCTATAAGTGACACCTTATGAGAAGTGTCCTTTTCTGTGTGACTTATTTCAGTTAGAATCGTCTTACCTAAATCCACTCATCATGCAGCTACTAGCCTTATGACATTGATTTCTTGGCTGAGTGATATTCCATTGTACATAAGGACCACACCTTTTTTATCCATTTTTCGCTTTCCTGGGATATTTAAGGTGGAATGAAGTGGAGGTCCTTGTCAACAGAGCAGCCCTAAACTTTGGGGTGCTTGTGTCTTGCTGATTTTCAATTTTCCCACTTTATCCCCCCATGCGTGGAAGTGCCCTGTGCTCTCTAAGCTGTGTTTTTTAGATGTTTCAGGACACACCGTACACTTCTCCAGAGTGGCTGTTGGCAATTTACATCCCGCCCATCAGTGTAGCAAGGCTCCCATTTCTCCATGGCCTGTCCTGCATTTCTGGTTTTGACACTTTTTTCAGCATGGCCCTTTTGACCGATGGGAAACGAGACTTCTTTGTAGCGCTGATTTGCCTTTCCAGGTTGCTTGGTTGGCCAAAAAGGGCGTATGCGTTTTTTCCTGAATATATTCAGGAAAAAACGCATACGCCCTTTTTGGCCAAGGGCATCATTGTCAACGTTTTGCCGCTTTTCATGTGCTTTAAAGGCGATTCGAATCTACCTCCTGAAATCTGTTTCCTGCAATTCTGCCTTGATTTCAAATCCTCTTCTTTGCCTTCCCTCAATATATTTGTGGACGAGAGTTATCATTTATAACTCTGCAGGTTTGTGAATTGCAGTGCCCTGAAGCTCCATTTTACAAGTCGCTTTTTTGGGAGCTGGCCGCAAAAGCGCAGGATGGCTTCAGGCCCTGTTCTGGTTCCGGGGGGCAGGCTGAGCCTGTGGTTAATTCTTCTTCCTGATGGGAAAATAGAGTGACCTGTGCCTGTCCCAACACCAAGAGCTAGACTCTCATTGGTTCCCCGTCTTCCCGTTCATCCTCAGGACAAATTGCAACCTGTACGGAACAGGAGGTTAAAGGTGCTGAGGCTCCAAGTAGGGAGATTGCTACTAAAGTGGCTGGAATGGCGAATCCGAGCACAAGGAGATGAGAAATGAGGTGTGTTTTAGAAACCTTTCCCCATCACACGGTGTACCATCTTCTGGGTTTCTCATGCATGTTTTCGATGTAGGAAGCTGCCCTTGAACCTGGAGATTTGGGACCCATGCGATGGGTAGCACGCAGTATTACTTTAAAGGGTCTGCGTTTGCTCACCCAACCTCACCAAACCTCTCAGCCCCAAGAGTGTCCACCCTTATGTCTCATCCAGCTGTGGGTCTAGATATGGTCAATCCAGGTTGCATCACAGCCCCTGAACGAATTGTGTAAGAATTTCTCTCTCTTTCCCTGTCTTTGTTTCATGGGTTTTTAAAAGTAATTTATTTTTATAATGGGGTTTAGCTGCTTTTCACGGCTGTGTTTATGCCGCTTTACACCCACTTGACACACTAACAGAGAGATATCAATACATAGGTTTTAAGATTATTACTAGTCAGATATATTCATGTGCGGTGAATCGGGCGTGTTGAGTCCAGTTCTCTGAGCAAGGAGTAGGTCTTGTCTATTACATATTGGGTTTATGGAACGGTATCTGAGCTAATTTGAAACTCTTGTTTTATGTATCAGCCCACCTCACCTTTCCCGTTAAGCAGCCATAGTTTGTTTTCTGCATGTGTGACTCTGTTCTGTTTTGTAATTCAGTTCAAGTGTAACGGTTTTTACATTCCCTCTATAATTGACACCTTATGAGAAGTGTCCTTTTCTGTGTGACTTATTTCACTTAGAATCGTCTTACCTAAATAAACTCATCATGCTGCTACTAGCCTTATGACATTGATTTCATGGCTGAGTTATATTCCATTGTACATAAGGACCACAAATTTTTATCCATTTTTCGCATTCCTGGGATATTTAAGGTGGAATGAAGTGGAGGTCCTTGTCAACAGAGCAGCCCTAAACTTTGGGGTGCTTGTGTCTTGCTGATTTTCAATTTTCCCACTTTATCCCCCCATGCGTGGAAGTGCCCTGTGCTCTCTAAGCTGTGTTTTTTAGATGTTTCAGGACACACCGTACACTTCTCCAGAGTGGCTGTTGGCAATTTACATCCCACCCATCAGTGTAGCAAGGCTCCCATTTCTCCATGGCCTGTCCTGCATTTCTGGTTTTGACACTTTTTTCAGCATGGCCCTTTTGACCGATGGGAAACGAGACTTCTTTGTAGCGCTGATTTGCCTTTCCAGGTTGCTTGGTTGGCCAAAAAGGGCGTATGCGTTTTTTCCTGAATATATTCAGGAAAAAACGCATACGCCCTTTTTGGCCAAGGGCATCATTGTCAACGTTTTGCCGCTTTTCATGTGCTTTAAAGGCGATTCGAATCTACCTCCTGAAATCTGTTTCCTGCAATTCTGCCTTGATTTCAAATCCTCTTCTTTGCCTTCCCTCAATATATTTGTGGACGAGAATTATCATTTATAACTCTGCAGGTTTGTGAATTGCAGTGCCCTGAAGTTCCATTTTACAAGTCGCTTTTTTGGGAGCTGGCCGCAAAAGCGCAGGATGGCTTCAGGCCCTGTTCTGGTTCCGGGGGGCAGGCTGAGCCTGTGGTTAATTCTTCTTCCTGATGGGAAAATAGAGTGACCTGTGCCTGTCCCAACACCAAGAGCTAGACTCTCATTGGTTCCCCGTCTTCCCGTTCATCCTCAGGACAAATTGCAACCTCTACGGAACAGGAGGTTAAAGGTGCTGAGGCTCCAAGTAGGGAGATTGCTAGTAAAGTGGCTGGAATGGCGAATCCGAGCACAAGGAGATGAGAAAGGAGGTGCGTTTTAGAAACCTTTCCCCATCACACGGTGTACCATCTTCTGGGTTTCTCATGCATGTTTTCGATGTAGGAAGATGCCCTTGAACCTGGAGATTTGGGACCCATGCGATGGGTAGCACGCAGTATTACTTTAAAGGGTCTGCGTTTGCTCACCCAACCTCACCAAACCTCTCAGCCCCAACAGTGTCCACCCTTATGTCTCATCCAGCTGTGGGTCTAGATATGGTCAATCCAGGTTGCATCACAGCCCCTGAACGAATTGTGTAAGAATTTCTCTCTCTTTCCCTGTCTTTGTTTCATGGGTTTTTAAAAGTAATTTATTTTTATAATGGGGTTTAGCTGCTTTTCACGGCTGTGTTTATGACGCTTTACACCCACTTGACACACTAACAGAGAGATATCAATACATAGGTTTTAAGATTATTACTAGTCAGATATATTCATGTGCGGCGAATCGGGCGTGTTGAGTCCAGTTCTCTGAGCAAGGAGTAGGTCTTGTCTATTACATATTGGGTTTATGGAACGGTATCTGAGCTAATTTGAAACTCTTGTTTTATGTAGCACCCCACCTCACCTTTCCCGTTATGCAGCCATAGTGTGTTTTCTGCATGTGTGACTCTGTTCTGTTTTTCAATTCAGTTCAAGTGTAACGGTTTTTACATTCCCTCTATAAGTGACACCTTATGAGAAGTGTCCTTTTCTGTGTGACTTATTTCACTTAGAATCGTCTTACCTAAATCCACTCATCATGCTGCTACTAGCCTTATGACATTGATTTCTTGGCTGAGTGATATTCCATTGTACATAAGGACCACAATTTTTTATCCATTTTTCGCTTTCCTGGGATATTTAAGGTGGAATGAAGTGGAGGTCCTTGTCAACAGAGCAGCCCTAAACTTTGGGGTGCTTGTGTCTTGCTGATTTTCAATTTTCCCACTTTATCCCCCCATTCGTGGAAGTGCCCTATGCTCTCTAAGCTGTGTTTTTTAGATGTTTCAGGACACACCGTACACTTCTCCAGAGTGGCTGTTGGCAATTTACATCCCGCCCATCAGTGTAGCAAGGCTCCCATTTCTCCATGGCCTGTCCTGCATTTCTGGTTTTGACACTTTTTTCAGCATGGCCCTTTTGACCGATGGGAAGCGAGACTTCTTTGTAGCGTTGATTTGCCTTTCCAGGTTGCTTGGTTGGCCTAAAAGGGCGTATGCGTTTTTTCCTGAATATATTCAGGAAAAAACGCATACGCCCTTTTTGGCCAAGGGCATCATTGTCAACGTTTTGCCGCTTTTCATGTGCTTTAAAGGCGATTCGAATCTACCTCCTGAAATCTGTTTCCTGCAATTCTGCCTTGATTTCAAATCCTCTTCTTTGCCTTCCCTCAATATATTTGTGGACGAGAGTTATCATTTATAACTCTGCAGGTTTGTGAATTGCAGTGCCCTGAAGCTCCATTTTACAAGTCGCTTTTTTGGGAGCTGGCCGCAAAAGCGCAGGATGGCTTCAGGCCCTGTTCTGGTTCCGGGGGGCAGGCTGAGCCTGTGGTTAATTCTTCTTCCTGATGGGAAAATAGAGTGACCTGTGCCTGTCCCAACACCAAGAGCTAGACTCTCATTGGTTCCCCGTCTTCCCGTTCATCCTCAGGACAAATTGCAACCTGTACGGAACAGGAGGTTAAAGGTGCTGAGGCTCCAAGTAGGGAGATTGCTAGTAAAGTGGCTGGAATGGCGAATCCGAGCACAAGGAGATGAGAAAGGAGGTGCGTTTTAGAAACCTTTCCCCATCACACGGTGTGCCATCTTCTGGGTTTCTCATGCATGTTTTCGATGTAGGAAGATGCCCTTGAACCTGGAGATTTGGGACCCATGCGATGGGTAGCACGCAGTATTACTTTAAAGGGTCTGCGTTTGCTCACCCAACCTCACCAAACCTCTCAGCCCCAACAGTGTCCAACCTTATGTCTCATCCAGCTGTGGGTCTAGATATGGTCAATCCAGGTTGCATCACAGCCCCTGAACGAATTGTGTAAGAATTTCTCTCTCTTTCCCTGTCTTTGTTTCATGGGTTTTTAAAAGTAATTTATTTTTATAATGGGGTTTAGCTGCTTTTCACGGCTGTGTTTATGACGCTTTACACACACTTGACACACTAACAGAGAGATATCAATACATAGGTTTTAAGATTATTACTAGTCAGATATATTCATGTGCGGTGAATCGGGCGTGTTGAGTCCAGTTCTCTGAGCAAGGAGTAGGTCTTGTCTATTACATATTGGGTTTATGGAACGGTATCTGAGCTAATTTGAAACTCTTGTTTTATGTAGCACCCCACCTCACCTTTCCCGTTATGCAGCCATAGTGTGTTTTCTGCATGTGTGACTCTGTTCTGTTTTGTAATTCAGTTCAAGTGTAACGGTTTTTACATTCCCTCTATAAGTGACACCTTATGAGAAGTGTCCTTTTCTGTGTGACTTATTTCAGTTAGAATCGTCTTACCTAAATCCACTCATCATGCAGCTACTAGCCTTATGACATTGATTTCTTGGCTGAGTGATATTCCATTGTACATAAGGACCACACCTTTTTTATCCATTTTTCGCTTTCCTGGGATATTTAAGGTGGAATGAAGTGGAGGTCCTTGTCAACAGAGCAGCCCTAAACTTTGGGGTGCTTGTGTCTTGCTGATTTTCAATTTTCCCACTTTATCCCCCCATGCGTGGAAGTGCCCTGTGCTCTCTAAGCTGTGTTTTTTAGATGTTTCAGGACACACCGTACACTTCTCCAGAGTGGCTGTTGGCAATTTACATCCCGCCCATCAGTGTAGCAAGGCTCCCATTTCTCCATGGCCTGTCCTGCATTTCTGGTTTTGACACTTTTTTCAGCATGGCCCTTTTGACCGATGGGAAACGAGACTTCTTTGTAGCGCTGATTTGCCTTTCCAGGTTGCTTGGTTGGCCAAAAAGGGCGTATGCGTTTTTTCCTGAATATATTCAGGAAAAAACGCATACGCCCTTTTTGGCCAAGGGCATCATTGTCAACGTTTTGCCGCTTTTCATGTGCTTTAAAGGCGATTCGAATCTACCTCCTGAAATCTGTTTCCTGCAATTCTGCCTTGATTTCAAATCCTCTTCTTTGCCTTCCCTCAATATATTTGTGGACGAGAGTTATCATTTATAACTCTGCAGGTTTGTGAATTGCAGTGCCCTGAAGCTCCATTTTACAAGTCGCTTTTTTGGGAGCTGGCCGCAAAAGCGCAGGATGGCTTCAGGCCCTGTTCTGGTTCCGGAGGGCAGGCTGAGCCTGTGGTTAATTCTTCTTCCTGATGGGAAAATAGAGTGACCTGTGCCTGTCCCAACACCAAGAGCTAGACTCTCATTGGTTCCCCGTCTTCTCGTTCATCCTCAGGACAAATTGCAACCTGTACGGAACAGGAGGTTAAAGGTGCTGAGGCTCCAAGTAGGGAGATTGCTAGTAAAGTGGCTGGAATGGCGAATCCGAGCACAAGGAGATGAGAAATGAGGTGCGTTTTAGAAACCTTTCCCCATCACACGGTGTACCATCTTCTGGGTTTCTCATGCATGTTTTCGATGTAGGAAGATGCCCTTGAACCTGGAGATTTGGGACCCATGCGATGGGTAGCACGCAGTATTACTTTAAAGGGTCTGCGTTTGCTCACCCAACCCCACCAAACCTCTCAGCCCCAAGAATGTCGACCCTTATGTCTCATCCAGCTGTGGGTCTAGATATGGTCAATCCAGGTTGCGTCACAGACCCTGAACGAATTGTGTAAGAATTTCTCTCTCTTTCCCTGTCTTTGTTTCATGGGTTTTTAAAAGTAATTTATTTTTATAATGGGGTTTAGCTGCTTTTCACGGCTGTGTTTATGCCACTTTACACCCACTTGACACACTAACAGAGAGATATCAATACATAGGTTTTAAGATTATTACTAGTCAGATATATTCTTGTGCGGTGAATCGGGCGTGTTGAGTCCAGTTCTCTGAGCAACGAGTAGGTCTTGTCTATTACATATTGGGTTTATGGAACGGTATCTGAGCTAATTTGAAGCTCTTGTTTTATGTATCACCCCACCTCACCTTTCCCGTTAAGCAGCCATAGTGTGTTTTCTGCATGTGTGACTCTGTTCTGTTTTGTAATTCAGTTCAAGTGTAACGGTTTTTACATTCCCTCTATAAGTGACACCTTATGAGAAGTGTCCTTTTCTGTGTGACTTATTTCACTTAGAATCGTCTTACCTAAATCCACTCATCATGCTGCTACTAGCCTTATGACATTGATTTCATGGCTGAGTGATATTCCATTGTACATAAGGACCACAACTTTTTTATCCATTTTTCGCTTTCCTGGGATATTTAAGGTGGAATGAAGTGGAGGTCCTTGTCAACAGAGCAGCCCTAAACTTTGGGGTGCTTGTGTCTTGCTGATTTTCAATTTTCCCACTTTATCCCCCCATGCGTGGAAGTGCCCTATGGTCTCTAAGCTGTGTTTTTTAGATGTTTCAGGACACACCGTACACTTCTCCAGAGTGGCTGTTGGCAATTTACATCCCGCCCATCAGTGTAGCAAGGCTCCCATTTCTCCATGGCCTGTCCTGCATTTCTGGTTTTGACACTTTTTTCAGCATGGCCCTTTTGACCGAAGGGAAGCGAGACTTCTTTGTAGCGCTGATTTGCCTTTCCAGGTTGCTTGGTTGGCCAAAAAGGGCGTATGCGTTTTTTCCTGAATATATTCAGGAAAAAACGCATACGCCCTTTTTGGCCAAGGGCATCATTGTCAACGTTTTGCCGCTTTTCATGTGCTTTAAAGGCGATTCGAATCTACCTCCTGAAATCTGTTTCCTGCAATTCTGCCTTGATTTCAAATCCTCTTCTTTGCCTTCCCTCAATATATTTGTGGACGAGAGTTATCATTTATAACTCTGCAGGTTTGTGAATTGCAGTGCCCTGAAGCTCCATTTTACAAGTCGCTTTTTTGGGAGCTGGCCGCAAAAGCGCAGGATGGCTTCAGGCCCTGTTCTGGTTCCGGGGGGCAGGCTGAGCCTGTGGTTAATTCTTCTTCCTGATGGGAAAATAGAGTGACCTGTGCCTGTCCCAACACCAAGAGCTAGTCTCTCATTGGTTCCCAGTCTTCCCGTTCATCCTCAGGACAAATTGCAACCTGTACGGAACAGGAGGTTAAAGGTGCTGAGGCTCCAAGTAGGGAGATTGCTAGTAAAGTGGCTGGAATGGCGAACCCGAGCACAAGGAGATGAGAAATGAGGTGCGTTTTAGAAACCTTTCCCCATCACACGGTGTACCATCTTCTGGGTTTCTCATGCATGTTTTCGATGTAGGAAGTTGCCCTTGAACCTGGAGATTTGGGACCCATGCGATGGGTAGCACGCAGTATTACTTTAAAGGGTCTGCGTTTGCTCACCCAACCTCACCAAACCTCTCAGCCCCAACAGTGTCCAACCTTATGTCTCATCCAGCTGTGGGTCTAGATATGGTCAATCCAGGTTGCATCACAGCCCCTGAACGAATTGTGTAAGAATTTCTCTCTCTTTCCCTGTCTTTGTTTCATGGGTTTTTAAAAGTAATTTATTTTTATAATGGGGTTTAGCTGCTTTTCACGGCTGTGTTTATGACGCTTTACACACACTTGACACACTAACAGAGAGATATCAATACATAGGTTTTAAGATTATTACTAGTCAGATATATTCATGTGCGGTGAATCGGGCGTGTTGAGTCCAGTTCTCTGAGCAAGGAGTAGGTCTTGTCTATTACATATTGGGTTTATGGAACGGTATCTGAGCTAATTTGAAACTCTTGTTTTATGTAGCACCCCACCTCACCTTTCCCGTTATGCAGCCATAGTGTGTTTTCTGCATGTGTGACTCTGTTCTGTTTTGTAATTCAGTTCAAGTGTAACGGTTTTTACATTCCCTCTATAAGTGACACCTTATGAGAAGTGTCCTTTTCTGTGTGACTTATTTCAGTTAGAATCGTCTTACCTAAATCCACTCATCATGCAGCTACTAGCCTTATGACATTGATTTCTTGGCTGAGTGATATTCCATTGTACATAAGGACCACACCTTTTTTATCCATTTTTCGCTTTCCTGGGATATTTAAGGTGGAATGAAGTGGAGGTCCTTGTCAACAGAGCAGCCCTAAACTTTGGGGTGCTTGTGTCTTGCTGATTTTCAATTTTCCCACTTTATCCCCCCATGCGTGGAAGTGCCCTGTGCTCTCTAAGCTGTGTTTTTTAGATGTTTCAGGACACACCGTACACTTCTCCAGAGTGGCTGTTGGCAATTTACATCCCGCCCATCAGTGTAGCAAGGCTCCCATTTCTCCATGGCCTGTCCTGCATTTCTGGTTTTGACACTTTTTTCAGCATGGCCCTTTTGACCGATGGGAAACGAGACTTCTTTGTAGCGCTGATTTGCCTTTCCAGGTTGCTTGGTTGGCCAAAAAGTGCGTATGCGTTTTTTCCTGAATATATTCAGGAAAAAACGCATACGCCCTTTTTGGCCAAGGGCATCATTGTCAACGTTTTGCCGCTTTTCATGTGCTTTAAAGGCGATTCGAATCTACCTCCTGAAATCTGTTTCCTGCAATTCTGCCTTGATTTCAAATCCTCTTCTTTGCCTTCCCTCAATATATTTGTGGACGAGAGTTATCATTTATAACTCTGCAGGTTTGTGAATTGCAGTGCCCTGAAGCTCCATTTTACAAGTCGCTTTTTTGGGAGCTGGCCGCAAAAGCGCAGGATGGCTTCAGGCCCTGTTCTGGTTCCGGAGGGCAGGCTGAGCCTGTGGTTAATTCTTCTTCCTGATGGGAAAATAGAGTGACCTGTGCCTGTCCCAACACCAAGAGCTAGACTCTCATTGGTTCCCCGTCTTCTCGTTCATCCTCAGGACAAATTGCAACCTGTACGGAACAGGAGGTTAAAGGTGCTGAGGCTCCAAGTAGGGAGATTGCTAGTAAAGTGGCTGGAATGGCGAATCCGAGCACAAGGAGATGAGAAATGAGGTGCGTTTTAGAAACCTTTCCCCATCACACGGTGTACCATCTTCTGGGTTTCTCATGCATGTTTTCGATGTAGGAAGATGCCCTTGAACCTGGAGATTTGGGACCCATGCGATGGGTAGCACGCAGTATTACTTTAAAGGGTCTGCGTTTGCTCACCCAACCCCACCAAACCTCTCAGCCCCAAGAATGTCGACCCTTATGTCTCATCCAGCTGTGGGTCTAGATATGGTCAATCCAGGTTGCGTCACAGACCCTGAACGAATTGTGTAAGAATTTCTCTCTCTTTCCCTGTCTTTGTTTCATGGGTTTTTAAAAGTAATTTATTTTTATAATGGGGTTTAGCTGCTTTTCACGGCTGTGTTTATGCCACTTTACACCCACTTGACACACTAACAGAGAGATATCAATACATAGGTTTTAAGATTATTACTAGTCAGATATATTCTTGTGCGGTGAATCGGGCGTGTTGAGTCCAGTTCTCTGAGCAACGAGTAGGTCTTGTCTATTACATATTGGGTTTATGGAACGGTATCTGAGCTAATTTGAAGCTCTTGTTTTATGTATCACCCCACCTCACCTTTCCCGTTAAGCAGCCATAGTGTGTTTTCTGCATGTGTGACTCTGTTCTGTTTTGTAATTCAGTTCAAGTGTAACGGTTTTTACATTCCCTCTATAAGTGACACCTTATGAGAAGTGTCCTTTTCTGTGTGACTTATTTCACTTAGAATCGTCTTACCTAAATCCACTCATCATGCTGCTACTAGCCTTATGACATTGATTTCATGGCTGAGTGATATTCCATTGTACATAAGGACCACAACTTTTTTATCCATTTTTCGCTTTCCTGGGATATTTAAGGTGGAATGAAGTGGAGGTCCTTGTCAACAGAGCAGCCCTAAACTTTGGGGTGCTTGTGTCTTGCTGATTTTCAATTTTCCCACTTTATCCCCCCATGCGTGGAAGTGCCCTATGGTCTCTAAGCTGTGTTTTTTAGATGTTTCAGGACACACCGTACACTTCTCCAGAGTGGCTGTTGGCAATTTACATCCCGCCCATCAGTGTAGCAAGGCTCCCATTTCTCCATGGCCTGTCCTGCATTTCTGGTTTTGACACTTTTTTCAGCATGGCCCTTTTGACCGAAGGGAAGCGAGACTTCTTTGTAGCGCTGATTTGCCTTTCCAGGTTGCTTGGTTGGCCAAAAAGGGCGTATGCGTTTTTTCCTGAATATATTCAGGAAAAAACGCATACGCCCTTTTTGGCCAAGGGCATCATTGTCAACGTTTTGCCGCTTTTCATGTGCTTTAAAGGCGATTCGAATCTACCTCCTGAAATCTGTTTCCTGCAATTCTGCCTTGATTTCAAATCCTCTTCTTTGCCTTCCCTCAATATATTTGTGGACGAGAGTTATCATTTATAACTCTGCAGGTTTGTGAATTGCAGTGCCCTGAAGCTCCATTTTACAAGTCGCTTTTTTGGGAGCTGGCCGCAAAAGCGCAGGATGGCTTCAGGCCCTGTTCTGGTTCCGGGGGGCAGGCTGAGCCTGTGGTTAATTCTTCTTCCTGATGGGAAAATAGAGTGACCTGTGCCTGTCCCAACACCAAGAGCTAGTCTCTCATTGGTTCCCAGTCTTCCCGTTCATCCTCAGGACAAATTGCAACCTGTACGGAACAGGAGGTTAAAGGTGCTGAGGCTCCAAGTAGGGAGATTGCTAGTAAAGTGGCTGGAATGGCGAACCCGAGCACAAGGAGATGAGAAATGAGGTGCGTTTTAGAAACCTTTCCCCATCACACGGTGTACCATCTTCTGGGTTTCTCATGCATGTTTTCGATGTAGGAAGTTGCCCTTGAACCTGGAGATTTGGGACCCATGCGATGGGTAGCACGCAGTATTACTTTAAAGGGTCTGCGTTTGCTCACCCAACCTCACCAAACCTCTCATTCCCAAGAGTGTCCATCCTTATGTCTCATCCAGCTGTGGGTCTAGATATGGTCAATCCAGGCTGCATCACAGCCCCTGAACGAATTGTGTAAGAATTTCTCTCTCTTTCCCTGTCTTTGTTTCATGGGTTTTTAAAAGGAATTTATTTTTATAATGGGGTTTAGCTGCTTTTCACGGCTGTGTTTATGCCGCTTTACACCCACTTGACACACTAACAGAGAGATATCAATACATAGGTTTTAAGATTATTACTAGTCAGATATATTCTTGTGCGGTGAATCGGGCGTGTTGAGTCCAGTTCTCTGAGCAACGAGTAGGTCTTGTCTATTACATATTGGGTTTATGGAACGGTATCTGAACTAATTTGAAGCTCTTGTTTTATGTATCACCCCACCTCACCTTTCCCGTTAAGCAGCCATAGTGTGTTTTCTGCATGTGTGACTCTGTTCTGTTTTGTAATTCAGTTCAAGTGTAACGGTTTTTACATTCCCTCTATAAGTGACACCTTATGAGAAGTGTCCTTTTCTGTGTGACTTATTTCACTTAGAATCGTCTTACCTAAATCCACTCATCATGCTGCTACTAGCCTTATGACATTGATTTCATGGCTGAGTGATATTCCATTGTACATAAGGACCACAACTTTTTTATCCATTTTTCGCTTTCCTGGGATATTTAAGGTGGAATGAAGTGGAGGTCCTTGTCAACAGAGCAGCCCTAAACTTTGGGGTGCTTGTGTCTTGCTGATTTTCAATTTTCCCACTTTATCCCCCCATGCGTGGAAGTGCCCTATGGTCTCTAAGCTGTGTTTTTTAGATGTTTCAGGACACACCGTACACTTCTCCAGAGTGGCTGTTGGCAATTTACATCCCGCCCATCAGTGTAGCAAGGCTCCCATTTCTCCATGGCCTGTCCTGCATTTCTGGTTTTGACACTTTTTTCAGCATGGCCCTTTTGACCGAAGGGAAGCGAGACTTCTTTGTAGCGCTGATTTGCCTTTCCAGGTTGCTTGGTTGGCCAAAAAGGGCGTATGCGTTTTTTCCTGAATATATTCAGGAAAAAACGCATACGCCCTTTTTGGCCAAGGGCATCATTGTCAACGTTTTGCCGCTTTTCATGTGCTTTAAAGGCGATTCGAATCTACCTCCTGAAATCTGTTTCCTGCAATTCTGCCTTGATTTCAAATCCTCTTCTTTGCCTTCCCTCAATATATTTGTGGACGAGAGTTATCATTTATAACTCTGCAGGTTTGTGAATTGCAGTGCCCTGAAGCTCCATTTTACAAGTCGCTTTTTTGGGAGCTGGCCGCAAAAGCGCAGGATGGCTTCAGGCCCTCTTCTGGTTCCGGGGGGCAGGCTGAGCCTGTGGTTAATTCTTCTTCCTGATGGGAAAATAGAGTGACCTGTGCCTGTCCCAACACCAAGAGCTAGTCTCTCATTGGTTCCCAGTCTTCCCGTTCATCCTCAGGACAAATTGCAACCTGTACGGAACAGGAGGTTAAAGGTGCTGAGGCTCCAAGTAGGGAGATTGCTAGTAAAGTGGCTGGAATGGCGAACCCGAGCACAAGGAGATGAGAAATGAGGTGCGTTTTAGAAACCTTTCCCCATCACACGGTGTACCATCTTCTGGGTTTCTCATGCATGTTTTCGATGTAGGAAGTTGCCCTTGAACCTGGAGATTTGGGACCCATGCGATGGGTAGCACGCAGTATTACTTTAAAGGGTCTGCGTTTGCTCACCCAACCTCACCAAACCTCTCATTCCCAAGAGTGTCCATCCTTATGTCTCATCCAGCTGTGGGTCTAGATATGGTCAATCCAGGCTGCATCACAGCCCCTGAACGAATTGTGTAAGAATTTCTCTCTCTTTCCCTGTCTTTGTTTCATGGGTTTTTAAAAGTAATTTATTTTTATAATGGGGTTTAGCTGCTTTTCACGGCTGTGTTTATGCCGCTTTACACCCACTTGACACACTAACAGAGAGATATCAATACATAGATTTTAAGATTATTACTAGTCAGATATATTCTTGTGCGGTGAATCGGGCGTGTTGAGTCCAGTTCTCTGAGCAACGAGTAGGTCTTGTCTATTACATATTGGGTTTATGGAACGGTATCTGAACTAATTTGAAGCTCTTGTTTTATGTATCACCCCACCTCACCTTTCCCGTTAAGCAGCCATAGTGTGTTTTCTGCATGTGTGACTCTGTTCTGTTTTGTAATTCAGTTCAAGTGTAACGGTTTTTACATTCCCTCTATAAGTGACACCTTATGAGAAGTGTCCTTTTCTGTGTGACTTATTTCACTTAGAATCGTCTTACCTAAATCCACTCATCATGCTGCTACTAGCCTTATGACATTGATTTCATGGCTGAGTGATATTCCATTGTACATAAGGACCACAACTTTTTTATCCATTTTTCGCTTTCCTGGGATATTTAAGGTGGAATGAAGTGGAGGTCCTTGTCAACAGAGCAGCCCTAAACTTTGGGGTGCTTGTGTCTTGCTGATTTTCAATTTTCCCACTTTATCCCCCCATGCGTGGAAGTGCCCTATGGTCTCTAAGCTGTGTTTTTTAGATGTTTCAGGACACACCGTACACTTCTCCAGAGTGGCTGTTGGCAATTTACATCCCGCCCATCAGTGTAGCAAGGCTCCCATTTCTCCATGGCCTGTCCTGCATTTCTGGTTTTGACACTTTTTTCAGCATGGCCCTTTTGACCGAAGGGAAGCGAGACTTCTTTGTAGCGCTGATTTGCCTTTCCAGGTTGCTTGGTTGGCCAAAAAGGGCGTATGCGTTTTTTCCTGAATATATTCAGGAAAAAACGCATACGCCCTTTTTGGCCAAGGGCATCATTGTCAACGTTTTGCCGCTTTTCATGTGCTTTAAAGGCGATTCGAATCTACCTCCTGAAATCTGTTTCCTGCAATTCTGCCTTGATTTCAAATCCTCTTCTTTGCCTTCCCTCAATATATTTGTGGACGAGAGTTATCATTTATAACTCTGCAGGTTTGTGAATTGCAGTGCCCTGAAGCTCCATTTTACAAGTCGCTTTTTTGGGAGCTGGCCGCAAAAGCGCAGGATGGCTTCAGGCCCTGTTCTGGTTCCGGGGGGCAGGCTGAGCCTGTGGTTAATTCTTCTTCCTGATGGGAAAATAGAGTGACCTGTGCCTGTCCCAACACCAAGAGCTAGTCTCTCATTGGTTCCCAGTCTTCCCGTTCATCCTCAGGACAAATTGCAACCTGTACGGAACAGGAGGTTAAAGGTGCTGAGGCTCCAAGTAGGGAGATTGCTAGTAAAGTGGCTGGAATGGCGAACCCGAGCACAAGGAGATGAGAAATGAGGTGCGTTTTAGAAACCTTTCCCCATCACACGGTGTACCATCTTCTGGGTTTCTCATGCATGTTTTCGATGTAGGAAGTTGCCCTTGAACCTGGAGATTTGGGACCCATGCGATGGGTAGCACGCAGTATTATTTTAAAGGGTCTGCGTTTGCTCACCCAACCTCACCAAACCTCTCATTCCCAAGAGTGTCCATCCTTATGTCTCATCCAGCTGTGGGTCTAGATATGGTCAATCCAGGCTGCATCACAGCCCCTGAACGAATTGTGTAAGAATTTCTCTCTCTTTCCCTGTCTTTGTTTCATGGGTTTTTAAAAGTAATTTATTTTTATAATGGGGTTTAGCTGCTTTTCACGGCTGTGTTTATGCCGCTTTACACCCACTTGACACACTAACAGAGAGATATCAATACATAGGTTTTAAGATTATTACTAGTCAGATATATTCTTGTGCGGTGAATCGGGCGTGTTGAGTCCAGTTCTCTGAGCAACGAGTAGGTCTTGTCTATTACATATTGGGTTTATGGAACGGTATCTGAGCTAATTTGAAACTCTTGTTTTATGTATCACCCCACCTCACCTTTCCCGTTAAGCAGCCATAGTGTGTTTTCTGCATGTGTGACTCTGTTCTGTTTTGTAATTCAGTTCAAGTGTAACGGTTTTTACATTCCCTCTATAAGTGACACCTTATGAGAAGTGTCCTTTTCTGTGTGACTTATTTCACTTAGAATCGTCTTACCTAAATCCACTCATCATGCTGCTACTAGCCTTATGACATTGATTTCATGGCTGAGTGATATTCCATTGTACATAAGGACCACAATTTTTTATCCATTTTTCGCTTTCCTGGGATATTTAAGGTGGAATGAAGTGGAGGTCCTTGTCAACAGAGCAGCCCTAAACTTTGGGGTGCTTGTGTCTTGCTGATTTTCAATTTTCCCACTTTATCCCCCCATGCGTGGAAGTGCTCTATGCTCTCTAAGCTGTGTTTTTTAGATGTTTCAGGACACACCGTACACTTCTCCAGAGTGGCTGTTGGCAATTTACATCCCGCCCATCAGTGTAGCAAGGCTCCCATTTCTCCATGGCCTGTCCTGCATTTCTGGTTTTGACACTTTTTTCAGCATGGCCCTTTTGACCGATGGGAAGCGAGACTTCTTTGTAGCGCTGATTTGCCTTTCCAGGTTGCTTGGTTGGCCAAAAAGGGCGTATGCGTTTTTTCCTGAATATATTCAGGAAAAAACGCATACGCCCTTTTTGGCCAAGGGCATCATTGTCAACGTTTTGCCGCTTTTCATGTGCTTTAAAGGCGATTCGAATCTACCTCCTGAAATCTGTTTCCTGCAATTCTGCCTTGATTTCAAATCCTCTTCTTTGCCTTCCCTCAATATATTTGTGGACGAGAGTTATCATTTATAACTCTGCAGGTTTGTGAATTGCAGTGCCCTGAAGCTCCATTTTACAAGTCGCTTTTTTGGGAGCTGGCCGCAAAAGCGCAGGTTGGCTTCAGGCCCTGTTCTGGTTCCGGGGGGCAGGCTGAGCCTGTGGTTAATTCTTCTTCCTGATGGGAAAATAGAGTGACCTGTGCCTGTCCCAACACCAAGAGCTAGTCTCTCATTGATTCCCCGTCTTCCCGTTCATCCTCAGGACAAATTGCAACCTGTACGGAACAGGAGGTTAAAGGTGCTGATATTCCAAGTAGGGAGATTGCTAGTAAAGTGGCTGAATGGCGAACCCGAGCTCAAGGAGTTGAGAAATGAGGTGCGTTTTAGAAACCTTTCCCCATCACACGGTGTACCATCTTCTGGGTCTCTCATGCATGTTTTCGATTTAGGAAGATGCCCTTGAACCTGGAGATTTGGGACCCATGGGATGGGTACCACACAGTATTACTTTAAAGGGTCTGCGTTTGCTCCCCCAACCTCACCAAACCTCTCAGCCCCAAGAGTGTCCACCCTTATGTCTCATCCAGCTGTGGGTCTAGATATGGTCAATCCAGGTTGCATCACAGCCCCTGAACGAATTGTGTAAGAATTTCTCTCTCTTTCCCTGTCTTTGTTTCATGGGTTTTTAAAAGTAATTTATTTTTATAATGGGGTTTAGCTGCTTTTCACGGCTGTGTTTATGCCGCTTTACACCCACTTGACACACTAACAGAGAGATATCAATACATAGGTTTTAAGATTATTACTAGTCAGATATATTCATGTGCGGTGAATCGGGCGTGTTGAGTCCAGTTCTCTGAGCAAGGAGTAGGTCTTGTCTATTACATATTGGGTTTATGGAACGGTATCTGAGCTAATTTGAAACTCTTGTTTTATGTATCAGCCCACCTCACCTTTCCCGTTAAGCAGCCATAGTTTGTTTTCTGCATGTGTGACTCTGTTCTGTTTTGTAATTCAGTTCAAGTGTAACGGTTTTTACATTCCCTCTATAAGTGACACCTTATGAGAAGTGTCCTTTTCTGTGTGACTTATTTCACTTAGAATCGTCTTACCTAAATAAACTCATCATGCTGCTACTAGCCTTATGACATTGATTTCATGGCTGAGTTATATTCCATTGTACATAAGGACCACAAATTTTTATCCATTTTTCGCATTCCTGGGATATTTAAGGTGGAATGAAGTGGAGGTCCTTGTCAACAGAGCAGCCCTAAACTTTGGGGTGCTTGTGTCTTGCTGATTTTCAATTTTCCCACTTTATCCCCCCATGCGTGGAAGTGCCCTGTGCTCTCTAAGCTGTGTTTTTTAGATGTTTCAGGACACACCGTACACTTCTCCAGAGTGGCTGTTGGCAATTTACATCCCACCCGTCAGTGTAGCAAGGCTCCCATTTCTCCATGGCCTGTCCTGCATTTCTGGTTTTGACACTTTTTTCAGCATGGCCCTTTTGACCGATGGGAAACGAGACTTCTTTGTAGCGCTGATTTGCCTTTCCAGGTTGCTTGGTTGGCCAAAAAGGGCGTATGCGTTTTTTCCTGAATATATTCAGGAAAAAACGCATACGCCCTTTTTGGCCAAGGGCATCATTGTCAACGTTTTGCCGCTTTTCATGTGCTTTAAAGGCGATTCGAATCTACCTCCTGAAATCTGTTTCCTGCAATTCTGCCTTGATTTCAAATCCTCTTCTTTGCCTTCCCTCAATATATTTGTGGACGAGAATTATCATTTATAACTCTGCAGGTTTGTGAATTGCAGTGCCCTGAAGTTCCATTTTACAAGTCGCTTTTTTGGGAGCTGGCCGCAAAAGCGCAGGATGGCTTCAGGCCCTGTTCTGGTTCCGGGGGGCAGGCTGAGCCTGTGGTTAATTCTTCTTCCTGATGGGAAAATAGAGTGACCTGTGCCTGTCCCAACACCAAGAGCTAGACTCTCATTGGTTCCCCGTCTTCCCGTTCATCCTCAGGACAAATTGCAACCTCTACGGAACAGGAGGTTAAAGGTGCTGAGGCTCCAAGTAGGGAGATTGCTAGTAAAGTGGCTGGAATGGCGAATCCGAGCACAAGGAGATGAGAAAGGAGGTGCGTTTTAGAAACCTTTCCCCATCACACGGTGTACCATCTTCTGGGTTTCTCATGCATGTTTTCGATGTAGGAAGATGCCCTTGAACCTGGAGATTTGGGACCCATGCGATGGGTAGCACGCAGTATTACTTTAAAGGGTCTGCGTTTGCTCACCCAACCTCACCAAACCTCTCAGCCCCAACAGTGTCCACCCTTATGTCTCATCCAGCTGTGGGTCTAGATATGGTCAATCCAGGTTGCATCACAGCCCCTGAACGAATTGTGTAAGAATTTCTCTCTCTTTCCCTGTCTTTGTTTCATGGGTTTTTAAAAGTAATTTATTTTTATAATGGGGTTTAGCTGCTTTTCACGGCTGTGTTTATGACGCTTTACACCCACTTGACACACTAACAGAGAGATATCAATACATAGGTTTTAAGATTATTACTAGTCAGATATATTCATGTGCGGCGAATCGGGCGTGTTGAGTCCAGTTCTCTGAGCAAGGAGTAGGTCTTGTCTATTACATATTGGGTTTATGGAACGGTATCTGAGCTAATTTGAAACTCTTGTTTTATGTAGCACCCCACCTCACCTTTCCCGTTATGCAGCCATAGTGTGTTTTCTGCATGTGTGACTCTGTTCTGTTTTTCAATTCAGTTCAAGTGTAACGGTTTTTACATTCCCTCTATAAGTGACACCTTATGAGAAGTGTCCTTTTCTGTGTGACTTATTTCACTTAGAATCGTCTTACCTAAATCCACTCATCATGCTGCTACTAGCCTTATGACATTGATTTCTTGGCTGAGTGATATTCCATTGTACATAAGGACCACAACTTTTTTATCCATTTTTCGCTTTCCTGGGATATTTAAGGTGGAATGAAGTGGAGGTCCTTGTCAACAGAGCAGCCCTAAACTTTGGGGTGCTTGTGTCTTGCTGATTTTCAATTTTCCCACTTTATCCCCCCATGCGTGGAAGTGCCCTGTGCTCTCTAAGCTGTGTTTTTTAGATGTTTCAGGACACACCGTACACTTCTCCAGAGTGGCTGTTGGCAATTTACATCCCGCCCATCAGTGTAGCAAGGCTCCCATTTCTCCATGGCCTGTCCTGCATTTCTGGTTTTGACACTTTTTTCAGCATGGCCCTTTTGACCGATGGGAAACGAGACTTCTTTGTAGCGCTGATTTGCCTTTCCAGGTTGCTTGGTTGGCCAAAAAGGGCGTATGCGTTTTTTCCTGAATATATTCAGGAAAAAACGCATACGCCCTTTTTGGCCAAGGGCATCATTGTCAACGTTTTGCCGCTTTTCATGTGCTTTAAAGGCGATTCGAATCTACCTCCTGAAATCTGTTTCCTGCAATTCTGCCTTGATTTCAAATCCTCTTCTTTGCCTTCCCTCAATATATTTGTGGACGAGAGTTATCATTTATAACTCTGCAGGTTTGTGAATTGCAGTGCCCTGAAGCTCCATTTTACAAGTCGCTTTTTTGGGAGCTGGCCGCAAAAGCGCAGGATGGCTTCAGGCCCTGTTCTGGTTCCGGGGGGCAGGCTGAGCCTGTGGTTAATTCTTCTTCCTGATGGGAAAATAGAGTGACCTGTGCCTGTCCCAACACCAAGAGCTAGACTCTCATTGGTTCCCAGTCTTCCCGTTCATCCTCAGGACAAATTGCAACCTGTACGGAACAGGAGGTTAAAGGTGCTGAGGCTCCAAGTAGGGAGATTGCTAGTAAAGTGGCTGGAATGGCGAATCCGAGCACAAGGAGATGAGAAATGAGGTGCGTTTTAGAAACCATTCCCCATCACACGGTGTACCATCTTCTGGGTTTCTCATGCATGTTTTCGATGTAGGAAGATGCCCTTGAACCTGGAGATTTGGGACCCATGCGATGGGTAGCACGCAGTATTACTTTAAAGGGTCTGCGTTTGCTCACCCAACCCCACCAAACCTCTCAGCCCCAAGAATGTCGTCCCTTATGTCTCATCCAGCTGTGGGTCTAGATATGGTCAATCCAGGTTGCGTCACAGACCCTGAACGAATTGTGTAAGAATTTCTCTCTCTTTCCCTGTCTTTGTTTCATGGGTTTTTAAAAGTAATTTATTTTTATAATGGGGTTTAGCTGCTTTTCACGGCTGTGTTTATGCCACTTTACACCCACTTGACACACTAACAGAGAGATATCAATACATAGGTTTTAAGATTATTACTAGTCAGATATATTCTTGTGCGGTGAATCGGGCGTGTTGAGTCCAGTTCTCTGAGCAACGAGTAGGTCTTGTCTATTACATATTGGGTTTATGGAACGGTATCTGAGCTAATTTGAAGCTCTTGTTTTATGTATCACCCCACCTCACCTTTCCCGTTAAGCAGCCATAGTGTGTTTTCTGCATGTGTGACTCTGTTCTGTTTTGTAATTCAGTTCAAGTGTAACGGTTTTTACATTCCCTCTATAAGTGACACCTTATGAGAAGTGTCCTTTTCTGTGTGACTTATTTCACTTAGAATCGTCTTACCTAAATCCACTCATCATGCTGCTACTAGCCTTATGACATTGATTTCATGGCTGAGTGATATTCCATTGTACATAAGGACCACAACTTTTTTATCCATTTTTCGCTTTCCTGGGATATTTAAGGTGGAATGAAGTGGAGGTCCTTGTCAACAGAGCAGCCCTAAACTTTGGGGTGCTTGTGTCTTGCTGATTTTCAATTTTCCCACTTTATCCCCCCATGCGTGGAAGTGCCCTATGCTCTCTAAGCTGTGTTTTTTAGATGTTTCAGGACACACCGTACACTTCTCCAGAGTGGCTGTTGGCAATTTACATGCCGCCCATCAGTGTAGCAAGGCTCCCATTTCTCCATGGCCTGTCCTGCATTTCTGGTTTTGACACTTTTTTCAGCATGGCCCTTTTGACCGATGGGAAGCGAGACTTCTTTGTAGCGCTGATTTGCCTTTCCAGGTTGCTTGGTTGGCCAAAAAGGGCGTATGCGTTTTTTCCTGAATATATTCAGGAAAAAACGCATACGCCCTTTTTGGCCAAGGGCATCATTGTCAACGTTTTGCCGCTTTTCATGTGCTTTAAAGGCGATTCGAATCTACCTCCTGAAATCTGTTTCCTGCAATTCTGCCTTGATTTCAAATCCTCTTCTTTGCCTTCCCTCAATATATTTGTGGACGAGAGTTATCATTTATAACTCTGCAGGTTTGTGAATTGCAGTGCCCTGAAGCTCCATTTTACAAGTCGCTTTTTTGGGAGCTGGCCGCAAAAGCGCAGGATGGCTTCAGGCCCTGTTCTGGTTCTGGGGGGCAGGCTGAGCCTGTGGTTAATTCTTCTTCCTGATGGGAAAATAGAGTGACCTGTGCCTGTCCCAAAACCAAGAGCTAGTCTCTCATTGGTTCCCAGTCTTCCCGTTCATCCTCAGGACAAATTGCAACCTGTACGGAACAGGAGGTTAAAGGTGCTGAGGCTCCAAGTAGGGAGATTGCTAGTAAAGTGGCTGGAATGGCGAACCCGAGCACAAGGAGATGAGAAATGAGGTGCGTTTTAGAAACCTTTCCCCATCACACGGTGTACCATCTTCTGGGTTTCTCATGCATGTTTTCGATGTAGGAAGTTGCCCTTGAACCTGGAGATTTGGGACCCATGCGATGGGTAGCACGCAGTATTACTTTAAAGGGTCTGCGTTTGCTCACCCAACCTCACCAAACCTCTCAGCCCCAAGAGTGTCCATCCTTATGTCTCATCCAGCTGTGGGTCTAGATATGGTCAATCCAGGTTGCATCACAGCCCCTGAACGAATTGTGTAAGAATTTCTCTCTCTTTCCCTGTCTTTGTTTCATGGGTTTTTAAAAGTAATTTATTTTTATAATGGGGTTTAGCTGCTTTTCACGGCTGTGTTTATGCCGCTTTACACCCACTTGACACACTAACAGAGAGATATCAATACATAGGTTTTAAGATTATTACTAGTCAGATATATTCTTGTGCGGTGATTCGGGCGTGTTGAGTCCAGTTCTCTGAGCAAGGAGTAGATCTTGTCTATTACATATTGGGTTTATGGAACGGTATCTGAGCTAATTTGAAACTCTTGTTTTATGTATCACCCCACCTCACCTTTCTCGTGAAGCAGCCATAGTGTGTTTTCTGCAAGTGTGACTCTGTTCTGTTTTGTAATTCAGTTCAAGTGTAACGGTTTTTACATTCCCTCTATAAGTGACACCTTATGAGAAGTGTCCTTTTCTGTGTGACTTATTTCACTTAGAATCGTCTTACCTAAATCCACTCATCATGCTGCTACTAGCCTTATGACATTGATTTCATGGCTGAGTGATATTCCATTGTACATAAGGACCACAACTTTTTTATCCATTTTTCGCTTTCCTGGGATATTTAAGGTGGAATGAAGTGGAGGTCCTTGTCAACAGAGCAGCCCTAAACTTTGGGGTGCTTGTGTCTTGCTGATTTTCAATTTTCCCACTTTATCCCCCCATGCGTGGAAGTGCCCTGTGCTCTCTAAGCTGTGTTTTTTAGATGTTTCAGGACACATCGTACACTTCTCCAGAGTGGCTGTTGGCAATTTACATCCCGCCCATCAGTGTAGCAAGGCTCCCATTTCTCCATGGCCTGTCCTGCATTTCTGGTTTTGACACTTTTTTCAGCATGGCCCTTTTGACCGATGGGAAGCGAGACTTCTTTGTAGCGCTGATTTGCCTTTCCAGGTTGCTTGGTTGGCCAAAAAGGGCGTATGCGTTTTTTCCTGAATATATTCAGGAAAAAACGCATACGCCCTTTTTGGCCAAGGGCATCATTGTCAACGTTTTGCCGCTTTTCATGTGCTTTAAAGGCGATTCGAATCTACCTCCTGAAATCTGTTTCCTGCAATTCTGCCTTGATTTCAAATCCTCTTCTTTGCCTTCCCTCAATATATTTGTGGACGAGAGTTATCATTTATAACTCTGCAGGTTTGTGAATTGCAGTGCCCTGAAGCTCCATTTTACAAGTCGCTTTTTTGGGAGCTGGCCGCAAAAGCGCAGGATGGCTTCAGGCCCTGTTCTGGTTCCGGGGGGCAGGCTGAGCCTGTTGTTAATTCTTCTTCCTGATGGGAAAATAGAGTGACCTGTGCCTGTCCCAACACCAAGAGCTAGTCTCTCATTGGTTCCCAGTCTTCCCGTTCATCCTCAGGACAAATTGCAACCTGTACGGAACAGGAGGTTAAAGGTTCTGAGGCTCCAAGTAGGGAGATTGCTAGTAAAGTGGCTGGAATGGCGAACCCGAGCACAAGGAGATGAGAAATGAGGTGCGTTTTAGAAACCTTTCCCCATCACACGGTGTACCATCTTCTGGGTTTCTCATGCATGTTTTCGATGTAGGAAGTTGCCCTTGAACCTGGAGATTTGGGACCCATGCGATGGGTAGCACGCAGTATTACTTTAAAGGGTCTGCGTTTGCTCACCCAACCTCACCAAACCTCTCAGCCCCAAGAGTGTCCACCCTTATGTCTCATCCAGCTGTGGGTCTAGATATGGTCAATCCAGGCTGCATCACAGCCCCTGAACGAATTGTGTAAGAATTTCTCTCTCTTTCCCTGTCTTTGTTTCATGGGTTTTTAAAAGTAATTTATTTTTATAATGGGGTTTAGCTGCTTTTCACGGCTGTGTTTATGCCGCTTTACACCCACTTGACACACTAACAGAGAGATATCAATACATAGGTTTTAAGATTATTACTAGTCAGATATATTCATGTGCGGTGAATCGGGCGTGTTGAGTCCAGTTCTCTGAGCAAGGAGTAGGTCTTGTCTATTACATATTGGGTTTATGGAACGGTATCTGAGCTAATTTGAAACTCTTGTTTTATGTATCACCCAACCTCACCTTTCCCGTTAAGCAGCCATAGTGTGTTTTCTGCATGTGTGACTCTGTTCTGTTTTGTAATTCAGTTCAAGTGTAACGGTTTTTACATTCCCTCTATAAGTGACACCTTATGAGAAGTGTCCTTTTCTGTGTGACTTATTTCACTTAGAATCGTCTTACCTAAATCCACTCATCATGCTGCTACTAGCCTTATGACATTGATTTCATGGCTGAGTGATATTCCATTGTACATAAGGACCACAACTTTTTTATCCATTTTTCGCTTTCCTGGGATATTTAAGGTGGAATGAAGTGGAGGTCCTTGTCAACAGAGCAGCCCTAAACTTTGGGGTGCTTGTGTCTTGCTGATTTTCAATTTTCCCACTTTATCCCCCCATGCGTGGAAGTGCCCTGTGCTCTCTAAGCTGTGTTTTTTAGATGTTTCAGGACACACCGTACACTTCTCCAGAGTGGCTGTTGGCAATTTACATCCCGCCCATCAGTGTAGCAAGGCTCCCATTTCTCCATGGCCTGTCCTGCATTTCTGGTTTTGACACTTTTTTCAGCATGGCCCTTTTGACCGATGGGAAGCGAGACTTCTTTGTAGCGCTGATTTGCCTTTCCAGGTTGCTTGGTTGGCTAAAAAGGGCGTATGCGTTTTTTCCTGAATATATTCAGGAAAAAACGCATACGCCCTTTTTGGCCAAGGGCATCATTGTCAACGTTTTGCCGCTTTTCATGTGCTTTAAAGGCGATTCGAATCTACCTCCTGAAATCTGTTTCCTGCAATTCTGCCTTGATTTCAAATCCTCTTCTTTGCCTTCCCTCAATATATTTGTGGACGAGAGTTATCATTTATAACTCTGCAGGTTTGTGAATTGCAGTGCCCTGAAGCTCCATTTTACAAGTCGCTTTTTTGGGAGCTGGCCGCAACAGCGCAAGATGGCTTCAGGCCCTGTTCTGGTTCCGGGGGGCAGGCTGAGCCTGTGGTTAATTCTTCTTCCTGATGGGAAAATAGAGTGACCTGTGCCTGTCCCAACACCAAGAGCTAGTCTGTCATTGGTTCCCCGTCTTCCCGTTCATCCTCAGGACAAATTGCAACCTGTACGGAACAGGAGGTTAAAGGTGCTGATGCTCCAAGTAGGGAGATTGCTAGTAAAGTGGCTGGAATGGCGAACCCGAGCACAAGGAGATGAGAAATGAGGGGCGTTTTAGAAACCTTTCCCCATCACACGGTGTACCATCTTCTGGGTTTCTCATGCATGTTTTCGATGTAGGAAGATGCCCTTGAACCTGGAGATTTGGGACCCATGCGATGGGTAGCACGCAGTATTACTTTAAAGGGTCTGCGTTTGCTCACCCAAGCTCACCAAACCTCTCAGCCCCAAGAGTGTCCACCCTTATGTCTCATCCAGCTGTGGGTCTAGATATGGTCAATCCAGGTTGCATCACAGCCCCTGAACGAATTGTGTAAGAATTTCTCTCTCTTTCCCTGTCTTTGTTTCATGGGTTTTTAAAAGTAATTTATTTTTATAATGGGGTTTAGCTGCTTTTCACGGCTGTGTTTATGCCGCTTTACACCCACTTGACACACTAACAGAGAGATATCAATACATAGGTTTTAAGATTATTACTGGTCAGATATATTCTTGTGCGGTGATTCGGGCGTGTTGAGTCCAGTTCTCTGAGCAAGGAGTAGATCTTGTCTATTACATATTGGGTTTATGGAACGGTATCTGAGCTAATTTGAAACTCTTGTTTTATGTATCACCCCACCTCACCTTTCCCGTTAAGCAGCCATAGTGTGTTTTCTGCAAGTGTGACTCTGTTCTGTTTTGTAATTCAGTTCAAGTGTAACGGTTTTTACATTCCCTCTATAAGTGACACCTTATGAGAAGTGTCCTTTTCTGTGTGACTTATTTCAGTTAGAATCGTCTTACCTAAATCCACTCATCATGCAGCTACTAGCCTTATGACATTGATTTCTTGGCTGAGTGATATTCCATTGTACATAAGGACCACACCTTTTTTATCCATTTTTCGCTTTCCTGGGATATTTAAGGTGGAATGAAGTGGAGGTCCTTGTCAACAGAGCAGCCCTAAACTTTGGGGTGCTTGTGTCTTGCTGATTTTCAATTTTCCCACTTTATCCCCCCATGCGTGGAAGTGCCCTGTGCTCTCTAAGCTGTGTTTTTTAGATGTTTCAGGACACACCGTACACTTCTCCAGAGTGGCTGTTGGCAATTTACATCCCGCCCATCAGTGTAGCAAGGCTCCCATTTCTCCATGGCCTGTCCTGCATTTCTGGTTTTGACACTTTTTTCAGCATGGCCCTTTTGACCGATGGGAAACGAGACTTCTTTGTAGCGCTGATTTGCCTTTCCAGGTTGCTTGGTTGGCCAAAAAGGGCGTATGCGTTTTTTCCTGAATATATTCAGGAAAAAACGCATACGCCCTTTTTGGCCAAGGGCATCATTGTCAATGTTTTGCCGCTTTTCATGTGCTTTAAAGGCGATTCGAATCTACCTCCTGAAATCTGTTTCCTGCAATTCTGCCTTGATTTCAAATCCTCTTCTTTGCCTTCCCTCAATATATTTGTGGACGAGAGTTATCATTTATAACTCTGCAGGTTTGTGAATTGCAGTGCCCTGAAGCTCCATTTTACAAGTCGCTTTTTTGGGAGCTGGCCGCAAAAGCGCAGGATGGCTTCAGGCCCTGTTCTGGTTCCGGGGGGCAGGCTGAGCCTGTGGTTAATTCTTCTTCCTGATGGGAAAATAGAGTGACCTGTGCCTGTCCCAACACCAAGAGCTAGACTCTCATTGGTTCCCCGTCTTCTCGATCATCCTCAGGACAAATTGCAACCTGTACGGAACAGGAGGTTAAAGGTGCTGAGGCTCCAAGTAGGGAGATTGCTAGTAAAGTGGCTGGAATGGCGAATCCGAGCACAAGGAGATGAGAAATGAGGTGCGTTTTAGAAACCTTTCCCCATCACACGGTGTACCATCTTCTGGGTTTCTCATGCATGTTTTCGATGTAGGAAGATGCCCTTGAACCTGGAGATTTGGGACCCATGCGATGGGTAGCACGCAGTATTACTTTAAAGGGTCTGCGTTTGCTCACCCAACCCCACCAAACCTCTCAGCCCCAAGAATGTCGACCCTTATGTCTCATCCAGCTGTGGGTCTAGATATGGTCAATCCAGGTTGCGTCACAGACCCTGAACGAATTGTGTAAGAATTTCTCTCTCTTTCCCTGTCTTTGTTTCATGGGTTTTTAAAAGTAATTTATTTTTATAATGGGGTTTAGCTGCTTTTCACGGCTGTGTTTATGCCACTTTACACCCACTTGACACACTAACAGAGAGATATCAATACATAGGTTTTAAGATTATTACTAGTCAGATATATTCTTGTGCGGTGAATCGGGCGTGTTGAGTCCAGTTCTCTGAGCAACGAGTAGGTCTTGTCTATTACATATTGGGTTTATGGAACGGTATCTGAGCTAATTTGAAGCTCTTGTTTTATGTATCACCCCACCTCACCTTTCCCGTTAAGCAGCCATAGTGTGTTTTCTGCATGTGTGACTCTGTTCTGTTTTGTAATTCAGTTCAAGTGTAACGGTTTTTACATTCCCTCTATAAGTGACACCTTATGAGAAGTGTCCTTTTCTGTGTGACTTATTTCACTTAGAATCGTCTTACCTAAATCCACTCATCATGCTGCTACTAGCCTTATGACATTGATTTCATGGCTGAGTGATATTCCATTGTACATAAGGACCACAACTTTTTTATCCATTTTTCGCTTTCCTGGGATATTTAAGGTGGAATGAAGTGGAGGTCCTTGTCAACAGAGCAGCCCTAAAGTTTGGGGTGCTTGTGTCTTGCTGATTTTCAATTTTCCCACTTTATCCCCCCATGCGTGGAAGTGCCCTATGGTCTCTAAGCTGTGTTTTTTAGATGTTTCAGGACACACCGTACACTTCTCCAGAGTGGCTGTTGGCAATTTACATCCCGCCCATCAGTGTAGCAAGGCTCCCATTTCTCCATGGCCTGTCCTGCATTTCTGGTTTTGACACTTTTTTCAGCATGGCCCTTTTGACCGAAGGGAAGCGAGACTTCTTTGTAGCGCTGATTTGCCTTTCCAGGTTGCTTGGTTGGCCAAAAAGGGCGTATGCGTTTTTTCCTGAATATATTCAGGAAAAAACGCATACGCCCTTTTTGGCCAAGGGCATCATTGTCAACGTTTTGCCGCTTTTCATGTGCTTTAAAGGCGATTCGAATCTACCTCCTGAAATCTGTTTCCTGCAATTCTGCCTTGATTTCAAATCCTCTTCTTTGCCTTCCCTCAATATATTTGTGGACGAGAGTTATCATTTATAACTCTGCAGGTTTGTGAATTGCAGTGCCCTGAAGCTCCATTTTACAAGTCGCTTTTTTGGGAGCTGGCCGCAAAAGCGCAGGATGGCTTCAGGCCCTGTTCTGGTTCCGGGGGGCAGGCTGAGCCTGTGGTTAATTCTTCTTCCTGATGGGAAAATAGAGTGACCTGTGCCTGTCCCAACACCAAGAGCTAGTCTCTCATTGGTTCCCAGTCTTCCCGTTCATCCTCAGGACAAATTGCAACCTGTACGGAACAGGAGGTTAAAGGTGCTGAGGCTCCAAGTAGGGAGATTGCTAGTAAAGTGGCTGGAATGGCGAACCCGAGCACAAGGAGATGAGAAATGAGGTGCGTTTTAGAAACCTTTCCCCATCACACGGTGTACCATCTTCTGGGTTTCTCATGCATGTTTTCGATGTAGGAAGTTGCCCTTGAACCTGGAGATTTGGGACCCATGCGATGGGTAGCACGCAGTATTACTTTAAAGGGTCTGCGTTTGCTCACCCAACCTCACCAAACCTCTCATTCCCAAGAGTGTCCATCCTTATGTCTCATCCAGCTGTGGGTCTAGATATGGTCAATCCAGGCTGCATCACAGCCCCTGAACGAATTGTGTAAGAATTTCTCTCTCTTTCCCTGTCTTTGTTTCATGGGTTTTTAAAAGTAATTTATTTTTATAATGGGGTTTAGCTGCTTTTCACGGCTGTGTTTATGCCGCTTTACACCCACTTGACACACTAACAGAGAGATATCAATACATAGGTTTTAAGATTATTACTAGTCAGATATATTCTTGTGCGGTGAATCGGGCGTGTTGAGTCCAGTTCTCTGAGCAACGAGTAGGTCTTGTCTATTACATATTGGGTTTATGGAACGGTATCTGAGCTAATTTGAAACTCTTGTTTTATGTATCACCCCACCTCACCTTTCCCGTTAAGCAGCCATAGTGTGTTTTCTGCATGTGTGACTCTGTTCTGTTTTGTAATTCAGTTCAAGTGTAACGGTTTTTACATTCCCTCTATAAGTGACACCTTATGAGAAGTGTCCTTTTCTGTGTGACTTATTTCACTTAGAATCGTCTTACCTAAATCCACTCATCATGCTGCTACTAGCCTTATGACATTGATTTCATGGCTGAGTGATATTCCATTGTACATAAGGACCACAATTTTTTATCCATTTTTCGCTTTCCTGGGATATTTAAGGTGGAATGAAGTGGAGGTCCTTGTCAACAGAGCAGCCCTAAACTTTGGGGTGCTTGTGTCTTGCTGATTTTCAATTTTCCCACTTTATCCCCCCATGCGTGGAAGTGCTCTATGCTCTCTAAGCTGTGTTTTTTAGATGTTTCAGGACACACCGTACACTTCTCCAGAGTGGCTGTTGGCAATTTACATCCCGCCCATCAGTGTAGCAAGGCTCCCATTTCTCCATGGCCTGTCCTGCATTTCTGGTTTTGACACTTTTTTCAGCATGGCCCTTTTGACCGATGGGAAGCGAGACTTCTTTGTAGCGCTGATTTGCCTTTCCAGGTTGCTTGGTTGGCCAAAAAGGGCGTATGCGTTTTTTCCTGAATATATTCAGGAAAAAACGCATACGCCCTTTTTGGCCAAGGGCATCATTGTCAACGTTTTGCCGCTTTTCATGTGCTTTAAAGGCGATTCGAATCTACCTCCTGAAATCTGTTTCCTGCAATTCTGCCTTGATTTCAAATCCTCTTCTTTGCCTTCCCTCAATATATTTGTGGACGAGAGTTATCATTTATAACTCTGCAGGTTTGTGAATTGCAGTGCCCTGAAGCTCCATTTTACAAGTCGCTTTTTTGGGAGCTGGCTGCAAAAGCGCAGGATGGCTTCAGGCCCTGTTCTGGTTCCGGGGGGCAGGCTGAGCCTGTGGTTAATTCTTCTTCCTGATGGGAAAATAGAGTGACCTGTGCCTGTCCCAACACCAAGAGCTAGACTCTCATTGGTTCTCCGTCTTCCCGTTCATCCTCAGGACAAATTGCAACCTGTACGGAACAGGAGGTTAAAGGTGCTGAGGCTCCAAGTAGGGAGATTGCTAGTAAAGTGGCTGGAATGGCGAATCCGAGCACAAGGAGATGAGAAATGAGGTGCGTTTTAGAAACCTTTCCCCATCACACGGTGTACCATCTTCTGGGTTTCTCATGCATGTTTTCGATGTAGGAAGCTGCCCTTGAACCTGGAGATTTGGGGCCCATGCGATGGGTAGCACGCAGTATTACTTTAAAGGGTCTGCGTTTGCTCACCCAACCTCACCAAACCTCTCAGCCCCAAGAGTGTCCACCCTTATGTCTCATCCAGCTGTGGGTCTAGATATGGTCAATCCAGGTTGCATCACAGCCCCTGAACGAATTGTGTAAGAATTTCTCTCTCTTTCCCTGTCTTTGTTTCATGGGTTTTTAAAAGTAATTTATTTTTATAATGGGGTTTAGCTGCTTTTCACGGCTGTGTTTATGCCGCTTTACACCCACTTGACACACTAACAGAGAGATATCAATACATAGGTTTTAAGATTATTACTAGTCAGATATATTCATGTGCGGTGAATCGGGCGTGTTGAGTCCAGTTCTCTGAGCAAGGAGTAGGTCTTGTCTATTACATATTGGGTTTATGGAACGGTATCTGAGCTAATTTGAAACTCTTGTTTTATGTATCAGCCCACCTCACCTTTCCCGTTAAGCAGCCATAGTTTGTTTTCTGCATGTGTGACTCTGTTCTGTTTTGTAATTCAGTTCAAGTGTAACGGTTTTTACATTCCCTCTATAAGTGACACCTTATGAGAAGTGTCCTTTTCTGTGTGACTTATTTCACTTAGAATCGTCTTACCTAAATAAACTCATCATGCTGCTACTAGCCTTATGACATTGATTTCATGGCTGAGTTATATTCCATTGTACATAAGGACCACAACTTTTTTATCCATTTTTCGCTTTCCTGGGATATTTAAGGTGGAATGAAGTGGAGGTCCTTGTCAACAGAGCAGCCCTAAACTTTGGGGTGCTTGTGTCTTGCTGATTTTCAATTTTCCCACTTTATCCCCCCATGCGTGGAAGTGCCCTGTGCTCTCTAAGCTGTGTTTTTTAGATGTTTCAGGACACACCGTACACTTCTCCAGAGTGGCTGTTGGCAATTTACATCCCACCCATCAGTGTAGCAAGGCTCCCATTTCTCCATGGCCTGTCCTGCATTTCTGGTTTTGACACTTTTTTCAGCATGGCCCTTTTGACCGATGGGAAACGAGACTTCTTTGTAGCGCTGATTTGCCTTTCCAGGTTGCTTGGTTGGCCAAAAAGGGCGTATGCGTTTTTTCCTGAATATATTCAGGAAAAAACGCATACGCCCTTTTTGGCCAAGGGCATCATTGTCAACGTTTTGCCGCTTTTCATGTGCTTTAAAGGCGATTCGAATCTACCTCCTGAAATCTGTTTCCTGCAATTCTGCCTTGATTTCAAATCCTCTTCTTTGCCTTCCCTCAATATATTTGTGGACGAGAATTATCATTTATAACTCTGCAGGTTTGTGAATTGCAGTGCCCTGAAGTTCCATTTTACAAGTCGCTTTTTTGGGAGCTGGCCGCAAAAGCGCAGGATGGCTTCAGGCCCTGTTCTGGTTCCGGGGGGCAGGCTGAGCCTGTGGTTAATTCTTCTTCCTGATGGGAAAATAGAGTGACCTGTGCCTGTCCCAACACCAAGAGCTAGACTCTCATTGGTTCCCCGTCTTCCCGTTCATCCTCAGGACAAATTGCAACCTCTACGGAACAGGAGGTTAAAGGTGCTGAGGCTCCAAGTAGGGAGATTGCTAGTAAAGTGGCTGGAATGGCGAATCCGAGCACAAGGAGATGAGAAAGGAGGTGCGTTTTAGAAACCTTTCCCCATCACACGGTGTACCATCTTCTGGGTTTCTCATGCATGTTTTCGATGTAGGAAGATGCCCTTGAACCTGGAGATTTGGGACCCATGCGATGGGTAGCACGCAGTATTACTTTAAAGGGTCTGCGTTTGCTCACCCAACCTCACCAAACCTCTCAGCCCCAACAGTGTCCACCCTTATGTCTCATCCAGCTGTGGGTCTAGATATGGTCAATCCAGGTTGCATCACAGCCCCTGAACGAATTGTGTAAGAATTTCTCTCTCTTTCCCTGTCTTTGTTTCATGGGTTTTTAAAAGTAATTTATTTTTATAATGGGGTTTAGCTGCTTTTCACGGCTGTGTTTATGACGCTTTACACCCACTTGACACACTAACAGAGAGATATCAATACATAGGTTTTAAGATTATTACTAGTCAGATATATTCATGTGCGGCGAATCGGGCGTGTTGAGTCCAGTTCTCTGAGCAAGGAGTAGGTCTTGTCTATTACATATTGGGTTTATGGAACGGTATCTGAGCTAATTTGAAACTCTTGTTTTATGTAGCACCCCACCTCACCTTTCCCGTTATGCAGCCATAGTGTGTTTTCTGCATGTGTGACTCTGTTCTGTTTTTCAATTCAGTTCAAGTGTAACGGTTTTTACATTCCCTCTATAAGTGACACCTTATGAGAAGTGTCCTTTTCTGTGTGACTTATTTCACTTAGAATCGTCTTACCTAAATCCACTCATCATGCTGCTACTAGCCTTATGACATTGATTTCTTGGCTGAGTGATATTCCATTGTACATAAGGACCACAACTTTTTTATCCATTTTTCGCTTTCCTGGGATATTTAAGGTGGAATGAAGTGGAGGTCCTTGTCAACAGAGCAGCCCTAAACTTTGGGGTGCTTGTGTCTTGCTGATTTTCAATTTTCCCACTTTATCCCCCCATGCGTGGAAGTGCCCTGTGCTCTCTAAGCTGTGTTTTTTAGATGTTTCAGGACACACCGTACACTTCTCCAGAGTGGCTGTTGGCAATTTACATCCCGCCCATCAGTGTAGCAAGGCTCCCATTTCTCCATGGCCTGTCCTGCATTTCTGGTTTTGACACTTTTTTCAGCATGGCCCTTTTGACCGATGGGAAACGAGACTTCTTTGTAGCGCTGATTTGCCTTTCCAGGTTGCTTGGTTGGCCAAAAAGGGCGTATGCGTTTTTTCCTGAATATATTCAGGAAAAAACGCATACGCCCTTTTTGGCCAAGGGCATCATTGTCAACGTTTTGCCGCTTTTCATGTGCTTTAAAGGCGATTCGAATCTACCTCCTGAAATCTGTTTCCTGCAATTCTGCCTTGATTTCAAATCCTCTTCTTTGCCTTCCCTCAATATATTTGTGGACGAGAGTTATCATTTATAACTCTGCAGGTTTGTGAATTGCAGTGCCCTGAAGCTCCATTTTACAAGTCGCTTTTTTGGGAGCTGGCCGCAAAAGCGCAGGATGGCTTCAGGCCCTCTTCTGGTTCCGGGGGGCAGGCTGAGCCTGTGGTTAATTCTTCTTCCTGATGGGAAAATAGAGTGACCTGTGCCTGTCCCAACACCAAGAGCTAGACTCTCATTGGTTCCCCGTCTTCCCGTTCATCCTCAGGACAAATTGCAACCTGTACGGAACAGGAGGTTAAAGGTGCTGAGGCTCCAAGTAGGGAGATTGCTAGTAAAGTGGCTGGAATGGCGAATCCGAGCACAAGGAGATGAGAAATGAGGTGCGTTTTAGAAACCATTCCCCATCACACGGTGTACCATCTTCTGGGTTTCTCATGCATGTTTTCGATGTAGGAAGATGCCCTTGAACCTGGAGATTTGGGACCCATGCGATGGGTAGCACGCAGTATTACTTTAAAGGGTCTGCGTTTGCTCACCCAACCCCACCAAACCTCTCAGCCCCAAGAATGTCGTCCCTTATGTCTTATCCAGCTGTGGGTCTAGATATGGTCAATCCAGGTTGCGTCACAGACCCTGAACGAATTGTGTAAGAATTTCTCTCTCTTTCCCTGTCTTTGTTTCATGGGTTTTTAAAAGTAATTTATTTTTATAATGGGGTTTAGCTGCTTTTCACGGCTGTGTTTATGCCACTTTACACCCACTTGACACACTAACAGAGAGATATCAATACATAGGTTTTAAGATTATTACTAGTCAGATATATTCTTGTGCGGTGAATCGGGCGTGTTGAGTCCAGTTCTCTGAGCAACGAGTAGGTCTTGTCTATTACATATTGGGTTTATGGAACGGTATCTGAGCTAATTTGAAACTCTTGTTTTATGTATCACCCCACCTCACCTTTCCCGTTAAGCAGCCATAGTGTGTTTTCTGCAAGTGTGACTCTGTTCTGTTTTGTAATTCAGTTCAAGTGTAACGGTTTTTACATTCCCTCTATAAGTGACACCTTATGAGAAGTGTCCTTTTCTGTGTGACTTATTTCACTTAGAATCGTCTTACCTAAATCCACTCATCATGCTGCTACTAGCCTTATGACATTGATTTCATGGCTGAGTGATATTCCATTGTACATAAGGACCACAACTTTTTTATCCATTTTTCGCTTTCCTGGGATATTTAAGGTGGAATGAAGTGGAGGTCCTTGTCAACAGAGCAGCCCTAAACTTTGGGGTGCTTGTGTCTTGCTGATTTTCAATTTTCCCACTTTATCCCCCCATGCGTGGAAGTGCCCTGTGCTCTCTAAGCTGTGTTTTTTAGATGTTTCAGGACACACCGTACACTTCTCCAGAGTGGCTGTTGGCAATTTACATCCCGCCCATCAGTGTAGCAAGGCTCCCATTTCTCCATGGCCTGTCCTGCATTTCTGGTTTTGACACTTTTTTCAGCATGGCCCTTTTGACCGATGGGAAGCGAGACTTCTTTGTAGCGCTGATTTGCCTTTCCAGGTTGCTTGGTTGGCCAAAAAGGGCGTATGCGTTTTTTCCTGAATATATTCAGGAAAAAACGCATACGCCCTTTTTGGCCAAGGGCATCATTGTCAACGTTTTGCCGCTTTTCATGTGCTTTAAAGGCGATTCGAATCTACCTCCTGAAATCTGTTTCCTGCAATTCTGCCTTGATTTCAAATCCTCTTCTTTGCCTTCCCTCAATATATTTGTGGACGAGAGTTATCATTTATAACTCTGCAGGTTTGTGAATTGCAGTGCCCTGAAGCTCCATTTTACAAGTCGCTTTTTTGGGAGCTGGCCGCAAAAGCGCAGGATGGCTTCAGGCCCTGTTCTGGTTCCGGGGGGCAGGCTGAGCCTGTGGTTAATTCTTCTTCCTGATGGGAAAATAGAGTGACCTGTGCCTGTCCCAACACCAAGAGCTAGACTCTCATTGGTTCCCCGTCTTCCCGTTCATCCTCAGGACAAATTGCAACCTGTACGGAACAGGAGGTTAAAGGTGCTGAGGCTCCAAGTAGGGAGATTGCTAGTAAAGTGGCTGGAATGGCGAATCCGAGCACAAGGAGATGAGAAATGAGGTGCGTTTTAGAAACCTTTCCCCATCACACAGTGTACCATCTTCTGGGTTTCTCATGCATGTTTTCGATGTAGGAAGATGCCTTTGAACCTGGAGATTTGGGACCCATGCGATGGGTAGCACGCAGTATTACCTTAAAGGGTCTGCGTTTGCTCACCCAAGCTCACCAAACCTCTCATCCCCAAGATTGTCCACCCTTATGTCTCATCCAGCTGTGGGTCTAGATATGGTCAATCCAGGTTGCATCACAGCCCCTGAACGAATTGTGTAAGAATTTCTCTCTCTTTCCCTGTCTTTGTTTCATGGGTTTTTAAAAGTAATTTATTTTTATAATGGGGTTTAGCTGCTTTTCACGGCTGTGTTTATGCCGCTTTACACCCACTTGACACACTAACAGAGAGATATCAATACATAGGTTTTAAGATTATTACTAGTCAGATATATTCTTGTGCGGTGATTCGGGCGTGTTGAGTCCAGTTCTCTGAGCAAGGAGTAGATCTTGTCTATTACATATTGGGTTTATGGAACGGTATCTGAGCTAATTTGAAACTCTTGTTTTATGTATCACCCCACCTCACCTTTCTCGTGAAGCTGCCATAGTGTGTTTTCTGCAAGTGTGACTCTGTTCTGTTTTGTAATTCAGTTCAAGTGTAACGGTTTTTACATTCCCTCTATAAGTGACACCTTATGAGAAGTGTCCTTTTCTGTGTGACTTATTTCACTTAGAATCGTCTTACCTAAATCCACTCATCATGCTGCTACTAGCCTTATGACATTGATTTCATGGCTGAGTGATATTCCATTGTACATAAGGACCACAACTTTTTTATCCATTTTTCGCTTTCCTGGGATATTTAAGGTGGAATGAAGTGGAGGTCCTTGTCAACAGAGCAGCCCTAAACTTTGGGGTGCTTGTGTCTTGCTGATTTTCAATTTTCCCACTTTATCCCCCCATGCGTGGAAGTGCCCTGTGCTCTCTAAGCTGTGTTTTTTAGATGTTTCAGGACACACCGTACACTTCTCCAGAGTGGCTGTTGGCAATTTACATCCCGCCCATCAGTGTAGCAAGGCTCCCATTTCTCCATGGCCTGTCCTGCATTTCTGGTTTTGACACTTTTTTCAGCATGGCCCTTTTGACCGATGGGAAGCGAGACTTCTTTGTAGCGCTGATTTGCCTTTCCAGGTTGCTTGGTTGGCCAAAAAGGGCGTATGCGTTTTTTCCTGAATATATTCAGGAAAAAACGCATACGCCCTTTTTGGCCAAGGGCATCATTGTCAACGTTTTGCCGCTTTTCATGTGCTTTAAAGGCGATTCGAATCTACCTCCTGAAATCTGTTTCCTGCAATTCTGCCTTGATTTCAAATCCTCTTCTTTGCCTTCCCTCAATATATTTGTGGACGAGAGTTATCATTTATAACTCTGCAGGTTTGTGAATTGCAGTGCCCTGAAGCTCCATTTTACAAGTCGCTTTTTTGGGAGCTGGCCGCAAAAGCGCAGGATGGCTTCAGGCCCTGTTCTGGTTCCGGGGGGCAGGCTGAGCCTGTGGTTAATTCTTCTTCCTGATGGGAAAATAGAGTGACCTGTGCCTGTCCCAACACCAAGAGCTAGTCTCTCATTGGTTCCCAGTCTTCCCGTTCATCCTCAGGACAAATTGCAACCTGTACGGAACAGGAGGTTAAAGGTTCTGAGGCTCCAAGTAGGGAGATTGCTAGTAAAGTGGCTGGAATGGCGAACCCGAGCACAAGGAGATGAGAAATGAGGTGCGTTTTAGAAACCTTTCCCCATCACACGGTGTACCATCTTCTGGGTTTCTCATGCATGTTTTCGATGTAGGAAGTTGCCCTTGAACCTGGAGATTTGGGACCCATGCGATGGGTAGCACGCAGTATTACTTTAAAGGGTCTGCGTTTGCTCACCCAACCTCACCAAACCTCTCAGCCCCAAGAGTGTCCACCCTTATGTCTCATCCAGCTGTGGGTCTAGATATGGTCAATCCAGGCTGCATCACAGCCCCTGAACGAATTGTGTAAGACTTTCTCTCTCTTTCCCTGTCTTTGTTTCATGGGTTTTTAAAAGTAATTTATTTTTATAATGGGGTTTAGCTGCTTTTCACGGCTGTGTTTATGCCGCTTTACACCCACTTGACACACTAACAGAGAGATATCAATACATAGGTTTTAAGATTATTACTAGTCAGATATATTCATGTGCGGTGAATCGGGCGTGTTGAGTCCAGTTCTCTGAGCAAGGAGTAGGTCTTGTCTATTACATATTGGGTTTATGGAACGGTATCTGAGCTAATTTGAAACTCTTGTTTTATGTATCACCCCACCTCACCTTTCCCGTTAAGCAGCCATAGTGTGTTTTCTGCATGTGTGACTCTGTTCTGTTTTGTAATTCAGTTCAAGTGTAACGGTTTTTACATTCCCTCTATAAGTGACACCTTATGAGAAGTGTCCTTTTCTGTGTGACTTATTTCACTTAGAATCGTCTTACCTAAATCCACTCATCATGCTGCTACTAGCCTTATGACATTGATTTCATGGCTGAGTGATATTCCATTGTACATAAGGACCACAACTTTTTTATCCATTTTTCGCTTTCCTGGGATATTTAAGGTGGAATGAAGTGGAGGTCCTTGTCAACAGAGCAGCCCTAAACTTTGGGGTGCTTGTGTCTTGCTGATTTTCAATTTTCCCACTTTATCCCCCCATGCGTGGAAGTGCCCTGTGCTCTCTAAGCTGTGTTTTTTAGATGTTTCAGGACACACCGTACACTTCTCCAGAGTGGCTGTTGGCAATTTACATCCCGCCCATCAGTGTAGCAAGGCTCCCATTTCTCCATGGCCTGTCCTGCATTTCTGGTTTTGACACTTTTTTCAGCATGGCCCTTTTGACCGATGGGAAGCGAGACTTCTTTGTAGCGCTGATTTGCCTTTCCAGGTTGCTTGGTTGGCCAAAAAGGGCGTATGCGTTTTTTCCTGAATATATTCAGGAAAAAACGCATACGCCCTTTTTGGCCAAGGGCATCATTGTCAACGTTTTGCCGCTTTTCATGTGCTTTAAAGGCGATTCGAATCTACCTCCTGAAATCTGTTTCCTGCAATTCTGCCTTGATTTCAAATCCTCTTCTTTGCCTTCCCTCAATATATTTGTGGACGAGAGTTATCATTTATAACTCTGCAGGTTTGTGAATTGCAGTGCCCTGAAGCTCCATTTTACAAGTCGCTTTTTTGGGAGCTGGCCGCAAAAGCGCAGGATGGCTTCAGGCCCTGTTCTGGTTCCGGGGGGCAGGCTGAGCCTGTGGTTAATTCTTCTTCCTGATGGGAAAATAGAGTGACCTGTGCCTGTCCCAACACCAAGAGCTAGTCTCTCATTGGTTCCCAGTCTTCCCGTTCATCCTCAGGACAAATTGCAACCTGTACGGAACAGGAGGTTAAAGGTGCTGAGGCTCCAAGTAGGGAGATTGCTAGTAAAGTGGCTGGAATGGCGAACCCGAGCACAAGGAGATGAGAAATGAGGTGCGTTTTAGAAACCTTTCCCCATCACACGGTGTACCATCTTCTGGGTTTCTCATGCATGTTTTCGATGTAGGAAGTTGCCCTTGAACCTGGAGATTTGGGACCCATGCGATGGGTAGCACGCAGTATTACTTTAAAGGGTCTGCGTTTGCTCACCCAACCTCACCAAACCTCTCATTCCCAAGAGTGTCCATCCTTATGTCTCATCCAGCTGTGGGTCTAGATATGGTCAATCCAGGCTGCATCACAGCCCCTGAACGAATTGTGTAAGAATTTCTCTCTCTTTCCCTGTCTTTGTTTCATGGGTTTTTAAAAGTAATTTATTTTTATAATGGGGTTTAGCTGCTTTTCACGGCTGTGTTTATGCCGCTTTACACCCACTTGACACACTAACAGAGAGATATCAATACATAGGTTTTAAGATTATTACTAGTCAGATATATTCTTGTGCGGTGAATCGGGCGTGTTGAGTCCAGTTCTCTGAGCAACGAGTAGGTCTTGTCTATTACATATTGGGTTTATGGAACGGTATCTGAGCTAATTTGAAACTCTTGTTTTATGTATCACCCCACCTCACCTTTCCCGTTAAGCAGCCATAGTGTGTTTTCTGCATGTGTGACTCTGTTCTGTTTTGTAATTCAGTTCAAGTGTAACGGTTTTTACATTCCCTCTATAAGTGACACCTTATGAGAAGTGTCCTTTTCTGTGTGACTTATTTCACTTAGAATCGTCTTACCTAAATCCACTCATCATGCTGCTACTAGCCTTATGACATTGATTTCATGGCTGAGTGATATTCCATTGTACATAAGGACCACAATTTTTTATCCATTTTTCGCTTTCCTGGGATATTTAAGGTGGAATGAAGTGGAGGTCCTTGTCAACAGAGCAGCCCTAAACTTTGGGGTGCTTGTGTCTTGCTGATTTTCAATTTTCCCACTTTATCCCCCCATGCGTGGAAGTGCTCTATGCTCTCTAAGCTGTGTTTTTTAGATGTTTCAGGACACACCGTACACTTCTCCAGAGTGGCTGTTGGCAATTTACATCCCGCCCATCAGTGTAGCAAGGCTCCCATTTCTCCATGGCCTGTCCTGCATTTCTGGTTTTGACACTTTTTTCAGCATGGCCCTTTTGACCGATGGGAAGCGAGACTTCTTTGTAGCGCTGATTTGCCTTTCCAGGTTGCTTGGTTGGCCAAAAAGGGCGTATGCGTTTTTTCCTGAATATATTCAGGAAAAAACGCATACGCCCTTTTTGGCCAAGGGCATCATTGTCAACGTTTTGCCGCTTTTCATGTGCTTTAAAGGCGATTCGAATCTACCTCCTGAAATCTGTTTCCTGCAATTCTGCCTTGATTTCAAATCCTCTTCTTTGCCTTCCCTCAATATATTTGTGGATGAGAGTTATCATTTATAACTCTGCAGGTTTGTGAATTGCAGTGCCCTGAAGCTCCATTTTACAAGTCGCTTTTTTGGGAGCTGGCTGCAAAAGCGCAGGATGGCTTCAGGCCCTGTTCTGGTTCCGGGGGGCAGGCTGAGCCTGTGGTTAATTCTTCTTCCTGATGGGAAAATAGAGTGACCTGTGCCTGTCCCAACACCAAGAGCTAGACTCTCATTGGTTCTCCGTCTTCCCGTTCATCCTCAGGACAAATTGCAACCTGTACGGAACAGGAGGTTAAAGGTGCTGAGGCTCCAAGTAGGGAGATTGCTAGTAAAGTGGCTGGAATGGCGAATCCGAGCACAAGGAGATGAGAAATGAGGTGCGTTTTAGAAACCTTTCCCCATCACACGGTGTACCATCTTCTGGGTTTCTCATGCATGTTTTCGATGTAGGAAGCTGCCCTTGAACCTGGAGATTTGGGGCCCATGCGATGGGTAGCACGCAGTATTACTTTAAAGGGTCTGCGTTTGCTCACCCAACCTCACCAAACCTCTCAGCCCCAAGAGTGTCCACCCTTATGTCTCATCCAGCTGTGGGTCTAGATATGGTCAATCCAGGTTGCATCACAGCCCCTGAACGAATTGTGTAAGAATTTCTCTCTCTTTCCCTGTCTTTGTTTCATGGGTTTTTAAAAGTAATTTATTTTTATAATGGGGTTTAGCTGCTTTTCACGGCTGTGTTTATGCCGCTTTACACCCACTTGACACACTAACAGAGAGATATCAATACATAGGTTTTAAGATTATTACTAGTCAGATATATTCATGTGCGGTGAATCGGGCGTGTTGAGTCCAGTTCTCTGAGCAAGGAGTAGGTCTTGTCTATTACATATTGGGTTTATGGAACGGTATCTGAGCTAATTTGAAACTCTTGTTTTATGTATCAGCCCACCTCACCTTTCCCGTTAAGCAGCCATAGTTTGTTTTCTGCATGTGTGACTCTGTTCTGTTTTGTAATTCAGTTCAAGTGTAACGGTTTTTACATTCCCTCTATAAGTGACACCTTATGAGAAGTGTCCTTTTCTGTGTGACTTATTTCACTTAGAATCGTCTTACCTAAATAAACTCATCATGCTGCTACTAGCCTTATGACATTGATTTCATGGCTGAGTTATATTCCATTGTACATAAGGACCACAACTTTTTTATCCATTTTTCGCTTTCCTGGGATATTTAAGGTGGAATGAAGTGGAGGTCCTTGTCAACAGAGCAGCCCTAAACTTTGGGGTGCTTGTGTCTTGCTGATTTTCAATTTTCCCACTTTATCCCCCCATGCGTGGAAGTGCCCTGTGCTCTCTAAGCTGTGTTTTTTAGATGTTTCAGGACACACCGTACACTTCTCCAGAGTGGCTGTTGGCAATTTACATCCCACCCATCAGTGTAGCAAGGCTCCCATTTCTCCATGGCCTGTCCTGCATTTCTGGTTTTGACACTTTTTTCAGCATGGCCCTTTTGACCGATGGGAAACGAGACTTCTTTGTAGCGCTGATTTGCCTTTCCAGGTTGCTTGGTTGGCCAAAAAGGGCGTATGCGTTTTTTCCTGAATATATTCAGGAAAAAACGCATACGCCCTTTTTGGCCAAGGGCATCATTGTCAACGTTTTGCCGCTTTTCATGTGCTTTAAAGGCGATTCGAATCTACCTCCTGAAATCTGTTTCCTGCAATTCTGCCTTGATTTCAAATCCTCTTCTTTGCCTTCCCTCAATATATTTGTGGACGAGAATTATCATTTATAACTCTGCAGGTTTGTGAATTGCAGTGCCCTGAAGTTCCATTTTACAAGTCGCTTTTTTGGGAGCTGGCCGCAAAAGCGCAGGATGGCTTCAGGCCCTGTTCTGGTTCCGGGGGGCAGGCTGAGCCTGTGGTTAATTCTTCTTCCTGATGGGAAAATAGAGTGACCTGTGCCTGTCCCAACACCAAGAGCTAGACTCTCATTGGTTCCCCGTCTTCCCGTTCATCCTCAGGACAAATTGCAACCTCTACGGAACAGGAGGTTAAAGGTGCTGAGGCTCCAAGTAGGGAGATTGCTAGTAAAGTGGCTGGAATGGCGAATCCGAGCACAAGGAGATGAGAAAGGAGGTGCGTTTTAGAAACCTTTCCCCATCACACGGTGTACCATCTTCTGGGTTTCTCATGCATGTTTTCGATGTAGGAAGATGCCCTTGAACCTGGAGATTTGGGACCCATGCGATGGGTAGCACGCAGTATTACTTTAAAGGGTCTGCGTTTGCTCACCCAACCTCACCAAACCTCTCAGCCCCAACAGTGTCCACCCTTATGTCTCATCCAGCTGTGGGTCTAGATATGGTCAATCCAGGTTGCATCACAGCCCCTGAACGAATTGTGTAAGACTTTCTCTCTCTTTCCCTGTCTTTGTTTCATGGGTTTTTAAAAGTAATTTATTTTTATAATGGGGTTTAGCTGCTTTTCACGGCTGTGTTTATGACGCTTTACACCCACTTGACACACTAACAGAGAGATATCAATACATAGGTTTTAAGATTATTACTAGTCAGATATATTCATGTGCGGCGAATCGGGCGTGTTGAGTCCAGTTCTCTGAGCAAGGAGTAGGTCTTGTCTATTACATATTGGGTTTATGGAACGGTATCTGAGCTAATTTGAAACTCTTGTTTTATGTAGCACCCCACCTCACCTTTCCCGTTATGCAGCCATAGTGTGTTTTCTGCATGTGTGACTCTGTTCTGTTTTTCAATTCAGTTCAAGTGTAACGGTTTTTACATTCCCTCTATAAGTGACACCTTATGAGAAGTGTCCTTTTCTGTGTGACTTATTTCACTTAGAATCGTCTTACCTAAATCCACTCATCATGCTGCTACTAGCCTTATGACATTGATTTCTTGGCTGAGTGATATTCCATTGTACATAAGGACCACAACTTTTTTATCCATTTTTCGCTTTCCTGGGATATTTAAGGTGGAATGAAGTGGAGGTCCTTGTCAACAGAGCAGCCCTAAACTTTGGGGTGCTTGTGTCTTGCTGATTTTCAATTTTCCCACTTTATCCCCCCATGCGTGGAAGTGCCCTGTGCTCTCTAAGCTGTGTTTTTTAGATGTTTCAGGACACACCGTACACTTCTCCAGAGTGGCTGTTGGCAATTTACATCCCGCCCATCAGTGTAGCAAGGCTCCCATTTCTCCATGGCCTGTCCTGCATTTCTGGTTTTGACACTTTTTTCAGCATGGCCCTTTTGACCGATGGGAAACGAGACTTCTTTGTAGCGCTGATTTGCCTTTCCAGGTTGCTTGGTTGGCCAAAAAGGGCGTATGCGTTTTTTCCTGAATATATTCAGGAAAAAACGCATACGCCCTTTTTGGCCAAGGGCATCATTGTCAACGTTTTGCCGCTTTTCATGTGCTTTAAAGGCGATTCGAATCTACCTCCTGAAATCTGTTTCCTGCAATTCTGCCTTGATTTCAAATCCTCTTCTTTGCCTTCCCTCAATATATTTGTGGACGAGAGTTATCATTTATAACTCTGCAGGTTTGTGAATTGCAGTGCCCTGAAGCTCCATTTTACAAGTCGCTTTTTTGGGAGCTGGCCGCAAAAGCGCAGGATGGCTTCAGGCCCTCTTCTGGTTCCGGGGGGCAGGCTGAGCCTGTGGTTAATTCTTCTTCCTGATGGGAAAATAGAGTGACCTGTGCCTGTCCCAACACCAAGAGCTAGACTCTCATTGGTTCCCCGTCTTCCCGTTCATCCTCAGGACAAATTGCAACCTGTACGGAACAGGAGGTTAAAGGTGCTGAGGCTCCAAGTAGGGAGATTGCTAGTAAAGTGGCTGGAATGGCGAATCCGAGCACAAGGAGATGAGAAATGAGGTGCGTTTTAGAAACCATTCCCCATCACACGGTGTACCATCTTCTGGGTTTCTCATGCATGTTTTCGATGTAGGAAGATGCCCTTGAACCTGGAGATTTGGGACCCATGCGATGGGTAGCACGCAGTATTACTTTAAAGGGTCTGCGTTTGCTCACCCAACCCCACCAAACCTCTCAGCCCCAAGAATGTCGTCCCTTATGTCTTATCCAGCTGTGGGTCTAGATATGGTCAATCCAGGTTGCGTCACAGACCCTGAACGAATTGTGTAAGAATTTCTCTCTCTTTCCCTGTCTTTGTTTCATGGGTTTTTAAAAGTAATTTATTTTTATAATGGGGTTTAGCTGCTTTTCACGGCTGTGTTTATGCCACTTTACACCCACTTGACACACTAACAGAGAGATATCAATACATAGGTTTTAAGATTATTACTAGTCAGATATATTCTTGTGCGGTGAATCGGGCGTGTTGAGTCCAGTTCTCTGAGCAACGAGTAGGTCTTGTCTATTACATATTGGGTTTATGGAACGGTATCTGAGCTAATTTGAAACTCTTGTTTTATGTATCACCCCACCTCACCTTTCCCGTTAAGCAGCCATAGTGTGTTTTCTGCAAGTGTGACTCTGTTCTGTTTTGTAATTCAGTTCAAGTGTAACGGTTTTTACATTCCCTCTATAAGTGACACCTTATGAGAAGTGTCCTTTTCTGTGTGACTTATTTCACTTAGAATCGTCTTACCTAAATCCACTCATCATGCTGCTACTAGCCTTATGACATTGATTTCATGGCTGAGTGATATTCCATTGTACATAAGGACCACAACTTTTTTATCCATTTTTCGCTTTCCTGGGATATTTAAGGTGGAATGAAGTGGAGGTCCTTGTCAACAGAGCAGCCCTAAACTTTGGGGTGCTTGTGTCTTGCTGATTTTCAATTTTCCCACTTTATCCCCCCATGCGTGGAAGTGCCCTGTGCTCTCTAAGCTGTGTTTTTTAGATGTTTCAGGACACACCGTACACTTCTCCAGAGTGGCTGTTGGCAATTTACATCCCGCCCATCAGTGTAGCAAGGCTCCCATTTCTCCATGGCCTGTCCTGCATTTCTGGTTTTGACACTTTTTTCAGCATGGCCCTTTTGACCGATGGGAAGCGAGACTTCTTTGTAGCGCTGATTTGCCTTTCCAGGTTGCTTGGTTGGCCAAAAAGGGCGTATGCGTTTTTTCCTGAATATATTCAGGAAAAAACGCATACGCCCTTTTTGGCCAAGGGCATCATTGTCAACGTTTTGCCGCTTTTCATGTGCTTTAAAGGCGATTCGAATCTACCTCCTGAAATCTGTTTCCTGCAATTCTGCCTTGATTTCAAATCCTCTTCTTTGCCTTCCCTCAATATATTTGTGGACGAGAGTTATCATTTATAACTCTGCAGGTTTGTGAATTGCAGTGCCCTGAAGCTCCATTTTACAAGTCGCTTTTTTGGGAGCTGGCCGCAAAAGCGCAGGATGGCTTCAGGCCCTGTTCTGGTTCCGGGGGGCAGGCTGAGCCTGTGGTTAATTCTTCTTCCTGATGGGAAAATAGAGTGACCTGTGCCTGTCCCAACACCAAGAGCTAGACTCTCATTGGTTCCCCGTCTTCCCGTTCATCCTCAGGACAAATTGCAACCTGTACGGAACAGGAGGTTAAAGGTGCTGAGGCTCCAAGTAGGGAGATTGCTAGTAAAGTGGCTGGAATGGCGAATCCGAGCACAAGGAGATGAGAAATGAGGTGCGTTTTAGAAACCTTTCCCCATCACACAGTGTACCATCTTCTGGGTTTCTCATGCATGTTTTCGATGTAGGAAGATGCCTTTGAACCTGGAGATTTGGGACCCATGCGATGGGTAGCACGCAGTATTACCTTAAAGGGTCTGCGTTTGCTCACCCAAGCTCACCAAACCTCTCATCCCCAAGATTGTCCACCCTTATGTCTCATCCAGCTGTGGGTCTAGATATGGTCAATCCAGGTTGCATCACAGCCCCTGAACGAATTGTGTAAGAATTTCTCTCTCTTTCCCTGTCTTTGTTTCATGGGTTTTTAAAAGTAATTTATTTTTATAATGGGGTTTAGCTGCTTTTCACGGCTGTGTTTATGCCGCTTTACACCCACTTGACACACTAACAGAGAGATATCAATACATAGGTTTTAAGATTATTACTAGTCAGATATATTCTTGTGCGGTGATTCGGGCGTGTTGAGTCCAGTTCTCTGAGCAAGGAGTAGATCTTGTCTATTACATATTGGGTTTATGGAACGGTATCTGAGCTAATTTGAAACTCTTGTTTTATGTATCACCCCACCTCACCTTTCTCGTGAAGCAGCCATAGTGTGTTTTCTGCAAGTGTGACTCTGTTCTGTTTTGTAATTCAGTTCAAGTGTAACGGTTTTTACATTCCCTCTATAAGTGACACCTTATGAGAAGTGTCCTTTTCTGTGTGACTTATTTCACTTAGAATCGTCTTACCTAAATCCACTCATCATGCTGCTACTAGCCTTATGACATTGATTTCATGGCTGAGTGATATTCCATTGTACATAAGGACCACAACTTTTTTATCCATTTTTCGCTTTCCTGGGATATTTAAGGTGGAATGAAGTGGAGGTCCTTGTCAACAGAGCAGCCCTAAACTTTGGGGTGCTTGTGTCTTGCTGATTTTCAATTTTCCCACTTTATCCCCCCATGCGTGGAAGTGCCCTGTGCTCTCTAAGCTGTGTTTTTTAGATGTTTCAGGACACACCGTACACTTCTCCAGAGTGGCTGTTGGCAATTTACATCCCGCCCATCAGTGTAGCAAGGCTCCCATTTCTCCATGGCCTGTCCTGCATTTCTGGTTTTGACACTTTTTTCAGCATGGCCCTTTTGACCGATGGGAAGCGAGACTTCTTTGTAGCGCTGATTTGCCTTTCCAGGTTGCTTGGTTGGCCAAAAAGGGCGTATGCGTTTTTTCCTGAATATATTCAGGAAAAAACGCATACGCCCTTTTTGGCCAAGGGCATCATTGTCAACGTTTTGCCGCTTTTCATGTGCTTTAAAGGCGATTCGAATCTACCTCCTGAAATCTGTTTCCTGCAATTCTGCCTTGATTTCAAATCCTCTTCTTTGCCTTCCCTCAATATATTTGTGGACGAGAGTTATCATTTATAACTCTGCAGGTTTGTGAATTGCAGTGCCCTGAAGCTCCATTTTACAAGTCGCTTTTTTGGGAGCTGGCCGCAAAAGCGCAGGATGGCTTCAGGCCCTGTTCTGGTTCCGGGGGGCAGGCTGAGCCTGTGGTTAATTCTTCTTCCTGATGGGAAAATAGAGTGACCTGTGCCTGTCCCAACACCAAGAGCTAGTCTCTCATTGGTTCCCAGTCTTTCCGTTCATCCTCAGGACAAATTGCAACCTGTACGGAACAGGAGGTTAAAGGTTCTGAGGCTCCAAGTAGGGAGATTGCTAGTAAAGTGGCTGGAATGGCGAACCCGAGCACAAGGAGATGAGAAATGAGGTGCGTTTTAGAAACCTTTCCCCATCACACGGTGTACCATCTTCTGGGTTTCTCATGCATGTTTTCGATGTAGGAAGTTGCCCTTGAACCTGGAGATTTGGGACCCATGCGATGGGTAGCACGCAGTATTACTTTAAAGGGTCTGCGTTTGCTCACCCAACCTCACCAAACCTCTCAGCCCCAAGAGTGTCCACCCTTATGTCTCATCCAGCTGTGGGTCTAGATATGGTCAATCCAGGCTGCATCACAGCCCCTGAACGAATTGTGTAAGACTTTCTCTCTCTTTCCCTGTCTTTGTTTCATGGGTTTTTAAAAGTAATTTATTTTTATAATGGGGTTTAGCTGCTTTTCACGGCTGTGTTTATGCCGCTTTACACCCACTTGACACACTAACAGAGAGATATCAATACATAGGTTTTAAGATTATTACTAGTCAGATATATTCATGTGCGGTGAATCGGGCGTGTTGAGTCCAGTTCTCTGAGCAAGGAGTAGGTCTTGTCTATTACATATTGGGTTTATGGAACGGTATCTGAGCTAATTTGAAACTCTTGTTTTATGTATCACCCCACCTCACCTTTCCCGTTAAGCAGCCATAGTGTGTTTTCTGCATGTGTGACTCTGTTCTGTTTTGTAATTCAGTTCAAGTGTAACGGTTTTTACATTCCCTCTATAAGTGACACCTTATGAGAAGTGTCCTTTTCTGTGTGACTTATTTCACTTAGAATCGTCTTACCTAAATCCACTCATCATGCTGCTACTAGCCTTATGACATTGATTTCATGGCTGAGTGATATTCCATTGTACATAAGGACCACAACTTTTTTATCCATTTTTCGCTTTCCTGGGATATTTAAGGTGGAATGAAGTGGAGGTCCTTGTCAACAGAGCAGCCCTAAACTTTGGGGTGCTTGTGTCTTGCTGATTTTCAATTTTCCCACTTTATCCCCCCATGCGTGGAAGTGCCCTGTGCTCTCTAAGCTGTGTTTTTTAGATGTTTCAGGACACACCGTACACTTCTCCAGAGTGGCTGTTGGCAATTTACATCCCGCCCATCAGTGTAGCAAGGCTCCCATTTCTCCATGGCCTGTCCTGCATTTCTGGTTTTGACACTTTTTTCAGCATGGCCCTTTTGACCGATGGGAAGCGAGACTTCTTTGTAGCGCTGATTTGCCTTTCCAGGTTGCTTGGTTGGCCAAAAAGGGCGTATGCGTTTTTTCCTGAATATATTCAGGAAAAAACGCATACGCCCTTTTTGGCCAAGGGCATCATTGTCAACGTTTTGCCGCTTTTCATGTGCTTTAAAGGCGATTCGAATCTACCTCCTGAAATCTGTTTCCTGCAATTCTGCCTTGATTTCAAATCCTCTTCTTTGCCTTCCCTCAATATATTTGTGGACGAGAGTTATCATTTATAACTCTGCAGGTTTGTGAATTGCAGTGCCCTGAAGCTCCATTTTACAAGTCGCTTTTTTGGGAGCTGGCCGCAAAAGCGCAAGATGGCTTCAGGCCCTGTTCTGGTTCCGGGGGGCAGGCTGAGCCTGTGGTTAATTCTTCTTCCTGATGGGAAAATAGAGTGACCTGTGCCTGTCCCAACACCAAGAGCTAGTCTCTCATTGGTTCCCCGTCTTCCCGTTCATCCTCAGGACAAATTGCAACCTGTACGGAACAGGAGGTTAAAGGTGCTGATGCTCCAAGTAGGGAGATTGCTAGTAAAGTGGCTGGAATGGCGAACCCGAGCACAAGGAGATGAGAAATGAGGTGCGTTTTAGAAACCTTTCCCCATCACACGGTGTACCATCTTCTGGGTTTCTCATGCATGTTTTCGATGTAGGAAGATGCCCTTGAACCTGGAGATTTGGGACCCATGCGATGGGTAGCACGCAGTATTACTTTAAAGGGTCTGCGTTTGCTCACCCAAGCTCACCAAACCTCTCAGCCCCAAGAGTGTCCACCCTTATGTCTCATCCAGCTGTGGGTCTAGATATGGTCAATCCAGGTTGCATCACAGCCCCTGAACGAATTGTGTAAGAATTTCTCTCTCTTTCCCTGTCTTTGTTTCATGGGTTTTTAAAAGTAATTTATTTTTATAATGGGGTTTAGCTGCTTTTCACGGCTGTGTTTATGCCGCTTTACACCCACTTGACACACTAACAGAGAGATATCAATACATAGGTTTTAAGATTATTACTAGTCAGATATATTCTTGTGCGGTGATTCGGGCGTGTTGAGTCCAGTTCTCTGAGCAAGGAGTAGATCTTGTCTATTACATATTGGGTTTATGGAACGGTATCTGAGCTAATTTGAAACTCTTGTTTTATGTATCACCCCACCTCACCTTTCCCGTTAAGCAGCCATAGTGTGTTTTCTGCAAGTGTGACTCTGTTCTGTTTTGTAATTCAGTTCAAGTGTAACGGTTTTTACATTCCCTCTATAAGTGACACCTTATGAGAAGTGTCCTTTTCTGTGTGACTTATTTCACTTAGAATCGTCTTACCTAAATCCACTCATCATGCTGCTACTAGCCTTATGACATTGATTTCATGGCTGAGTGATATTCCATTGTACATAAGGACCACAACTTTTTTATCCATTTTTCGCTTTCCTGGGATATTTAAGGTGGAATGAAGTGGAGGTCCTTGTCAACAGAGCAGCCCTAAACTTTGGGGTGCTTGTGTCTTGCTGATTTTCAATTTTCCCACTTTATCCCCCCATGCGTGGAAGTGCCCTGTGCTCTCTAAGCTGTGTTTTTTAGATGTTTCAGGACACACCGTACACTTCTCCAGAGTGGCTGTTGGCAATTTACATCCCGCCCATCAGTGTAGCAAGGCTCCCATTTCTCCATGGCCTGTCCTGCATTTCTGGTTTTGACACTTTTTTCAGCATGGCCCTTTTGACCGATGGGAAGCGAGACTTCTTTGTAGCGCTGATTTGCCTTTCCAGGTTGCTTGGTTGGCCAAAAAGGGCGTATGCGTTTTTTCCTGAATATATTCAGGAAAAAACGCATACGCCCTTTTTGGCCAAGGGCATCATTGTCAACGTTTTGCCGCTTTTCATGTGCTTTAAAGGCGATTCGAATCTACCTCCTGAAATCTGTTTCCTGCAATTCTGCCTTGATTTCAAATCCTCTTCTTTGCCTTCCCTCAATATATTTGTGGACGAGAGTTATCATTTATAACTCTGCAGGTTTGTGAATTGCAGTGCCCTGAAGCTCCATTTTACAAGTCGCTTTTTTGGGAGCTGGCCGCAAAAGCGCAGGATGGCTTAAGGCCCTGTTCTGGTTCCGGGGGGCAGGCTGAGCCTGTGGTTAATTCTTCTTCCTGATGGGAAAATAGAGTGACCTGTGCCTGTCCCAACACCAAGAGCTAGACTCTCATTGGTTCCCCGTCTTCCCGTTCATCCTCAGGACAAATTGCAACCTGTACGGAACAGGAGGTTAAAGGTGCTGAGGCTCCAAGTAGGGAGATTGCTAGTAAAGTGGCTGGAATGGCGAATCCGAGCACAAGGAGATGAGAAATGAGGTGCGTTTTAGAAACCTTTCCCCATCACACAGTGTACCATCTTCTGGGTTTCTCATGCATGTTTTCGATGTAGGAAGATGCCCTTGAACCTGGAGATTTGGGACCCATGCGATGGGTAGCACGCAGTATTACCTTAAAGGGTCTGCGTTTGCTCACCCAAGCTCACCAAACCTCTCAGCCCCAAGAGTGTCCACCCTTATGTCTCATCCAGCTGTGGGTCTAGATATGGTCAATCCAGGTTGCATCACAGCCCCTGAACGAATTGTGTAAGAATTTCTCTCTCTTTCCCTGTCTTTGTTTCATGGGTTTTTAAAAGTAATTTATTTTTATAATGGGGTTTAGCTGCTTTTCACGGCTGTGTTTATGCCGCTTTACACCCACTTGACACACTAACAGAGAGATATCAATACATAGGTTTTAAGATTATTACTAGTCAGATATATTCTTGTGCGGTGATTCGGGCGTGTTGAGTCCAGTTCTCTGAGCAAGGAGTAGATCTTGTCTATTACATATTGGGTTTATGGAACGGTATCTGAGCTAATTTGAAACTCTTGTTTTATGTATCACCCCACCTCACCTTTCCCGTTAAGCAGCCATAGTGTGTTTTCTGCAAGTGTGACTCTGTTCTGTTTTGTAATTCAGTTCAAGTGTAACGGTTTTTACATTCCCTCTATAAGTGACACCTTATGAGAAGTGTCCTTTTCTGTGTGACTTATTTCACTTAGAATCGTCTTACCTAAATCCACTCATCATGCTGCTACTAGCCTTATGACATTGATTTCATGGCTGAGTGATATTCCATTGTACATAAGGACCACAACTTTTTTATCCATTTTTCGCTTTCCTGGGATATTTAAGGTGGAATGAAGTGGAGGTCCTTGTCAACAGAGCAGCCCTAAACTTTGGGGTGCTTGTGTCTTGCTGATTTTCAATTTTCCCACTTTATCCCCCCATGCGTGGAAGTGCCCTGTGCTCTCTAAGCTGTGTTTTTTAGATGTTTCAGGACACACCGTACACTTCTCCAGAGTGGCTGTTGGCAATTTACATCCCGCCCATCAGTGTAGCAAGGCTCCCATTTCTCCATGGCCTGTCCTGCATTTCTGGTTTTGACACTTTTTTCAGCATGGCCCTTTTGACCGATGGGAAGCGAGACTTCTTTGTAGCGCTGATTTGCCTTTCCAGGTTGCTTGGTTGGCCAAAAAGGGCGTATGCGTTTTTTCCTGAATATATTCAGGAAAAAACGCATACGCCCTTTTTGGCCAAGGGCATCATTGTCAACGTTTTGCCGCTTTTCATGTGCTTTAAAGCCGATTCGAATCTACCTCCTGAAATCTGTTTCCTGCAATTCTGCCTTGATTTCAAATCCTCTTCTTTGCCTTCCCTCAATATATTTGTGGACGAGAGTTATCATTTATAACTCTGCAGGTTTGTGAATTGCAGTGCCCTGAAGCTCCATTTTACAAGTCGCTTTTTTGGGAGCTGGCCGCAAAAGCGCAGGATGGCTTCAGGCCCTGTTCTGGTTCCGGGGGGCAGGCTGAGCCTGTGGTTAATTCTTCTTCCTGATGGGAAAATAGAGTGACCTGTGCCTGTCCCAACACCAAGAGCTAGACTCTCATTGGTTCCCCGTCTTCCCGTTCATCCTCAGGACAAATTGCAACCTCTACGGAACAGGAGGTTAAAGGTGCTGAGGCTCCAAGTAGGGAGATTGCTAGTAAAGTGGCTGGAATGGCGAATCCGAGCACAAGGAGATGAGAAATGAGGTGCGTTTTAGAAACCTTTCCCCATCACACAGTGTACCATCTTCTGGGTTTCTCATGCATGTTTTCGATGTAGGAAGATGCCCTTGAACCTGGAGATTTGGGACCCATGCGATGGGTAGCACGCAGTATTACTTTAAAGGGTCTGCGTTTGCTCACCCAACCTCACCAAACCTCTCAGCCCCAAGAGTGTCCACCCTTATGTCTCATCCAGCTGTGGGTCTAGATATGGTCAATCCAGGTTGCATCACAGCCCCTGAACGAATTGTGTAAGAATTTCTCTCTCTTTCCCTGTCTTTGTTTCATGGGTTTTTAAAAGTAATTTATTTTTATAATGGGGTTTAGCTGCTTTTCACGGCTGTGTTTATGCCGCTTTACACCCACTTGACACACTAACAGAGAGATATCAATACATAGGTTTTAAGATTATTACTAGTCAGATATATTCATGTGCGGTGAATCGGGCGTGTTGAGTCCAGTTCTCTGAGCAAGGAGTAGGTCTTGTCTATTACATATTGGGTTTATGGAACGGTATCTGAGCTAATTTGAAACTCTTGTTTTATGTATCACCCCACCTCACCTTTCCCGTTAAGCAGCCATAGTGTGTTTTCTGCATGTGTGACTCTGTTCTGTTTTGTAATTCAGTTCAAGTGTAACGGTTTTTACATTCCCTCTATAAGTGACACCTTATGAGAAGTGTCCTTTTCTGTGTGACTTATTTCACTTAGAATCGTCTTACCTAAATCCACTCATCATGCTGCTACTAGCCTTATGACATTGATTTCATGGCTGAGTGATATTCCATTGTACATAAGGACCACAACTTTTTTATCCATTTTTCGCTTTCCTGGGATATTTAAGGTGGAATGAAGTGGAGGTCCTTGTCAACAGAGCAGCCCTAAACTTTGGGGTGCTTGTGTCTTGCTGATTTTCAATTTTCCCACTTTATCCCCCCATGCGTGGAAGTGCCCTGTTGTCTCTAAGCTGTGTTTTTTAGATGTTTCAGGACACACCGTACACTTCTCCAGAGTGGCTGTTGGCAATTTACATGCCGCCCATCAGTGTAGCAAGGCTCCCATTTCTCCATGGCCTGTCCTGCATTTCTGGTTTTGACACTTTTTTCAGCATGGCCCTTTTGACCGATGGGAAGCGAGACTTCTTTGTAGCGCTGATTTGCCTTTCCAGGTTGCTTGGTTGGCCAAAAAGGGCGTATGCGTTTTTTCCTGAATATATTCAGGAAAAAACGCATACGCCCTTTTTGGCCAAGGGCATCATTGTCAACGTTTTGCCGCTTTTCATGTGCTTTAAAGGCGATTCGAATCTACCTCCTGAAATCTGTTTCCTGCAATTCTGCCTTGATTTCAAATCCTCTTCTTTGCCTTCCCTCAATATATTTGTGGACGAGAGTTATCATTTATAACTCTGCAGGTTTGTGAATTGCAGTGCCCTGAAGCTCCATTTTACAAGTCGCTTTTTTGGGAGCTGGCCGCAAAAGCGCAGGATGGCTTCAGGCCCTGTTCTGGTTCCGGGGGGCAGGCTGAGCCTGTGGTTAATTCTTCTTCCTGATGGGAAAATAGAGTGACCTGTGCCTGTCCCAACACCAAGAGCTAGTCTCTCATTGGTTCCCAGGCTTCCCGTTCATCCTCAGGACAAATTGCAACCTGTACGGAACAGGAGGTTAAAGGTGCTGAGGCTCCAAGTAGGGAGATTGCTAGTAAAGTGGCTGGAATGGCGAACCCGAGCACAAGGAGATGAGAAATGAGGTGCGTTTTAGAAACCTTTCCCCATCACACGGTGTACCATCTTCTGGGTTTCTCATGCATGTTTTCGATGTAGGAAGTTGCCCTTGAACCTGGAGATTTGGGACCCATGCGATGGGTAGCACGCAGTATTACTTTAAAGGGTCTGCGTTTGCTCACCCAAGCTCACCAAACCTCTCAGCCCCAAGAGTGTCCACCCTTATGTCTCATCCAGCTGTGGGTCTAGATATGGTCAATCCAGGTTGCATCACAGCCCCTGAACGAATTGTGTAAGAATTTCTCTCTCTTTCCCTGTCTTTGTTTCATGGGTTTTTAAAAGTAATTTATTTTTATAATGGGGTTTAGCTGCTTTTCACGGCTGTGTTTATGCCGCTTTACACCCACTTGACACACTAACAGAGAGATATCAATACATAGGTTTTAAGATTATTACTAGTCAGATATATTCATGTGCGGTGAATCGGGCGTGTTGAGTCCAGTTCTCTGAGCAAGGAGTAGGTCTTGTCTATTACATATTGGGTTTATGGAACGGTATCTGAGCTAATTTGAAACTCTTGTTTTATGTATCACCCCACCTCACCTTTCCCGTTAAGCAGCCATAGTGTGTTTTCTGCATGTGTGACTCTGTTCTGTTTTGTAATTCAGTTCAAGTGTAACGGTTTTTACATTCCCTCTATAAGTGACACCTTATGAGAAGTGTCCTTTTCTGTGTGACTTATTTCACTTAGAATCGTCTTACCTAAATCCACTCATCATGCTGCTACTAGCCTTATGACATTGATTTCATGGCTGAGTGATATTCCATTGTACATAAGGACCACAACTTTTTTATCCATTTTTCACTTTCCTGGGATATTTAAGGTGGAATGAAGTGGAGGTCCTTGTCAACAGAGCAGCCCTAAACTTTGGGGTGCTTGTGTCTTGCTGATTTTCAATTTTCCCTCTTTATCCCCCCATGCGTGGAAGTGCCCTGTTGTCTGTAAGCTGTGTTTTTTAGATGTTTCAGGACACACCGTACACTTCTCCAGAGTGGCTGTTGGCTATTTACATCCCGCCCATCAGTGTAGCAAGGCTCCCATTTCTCCATGGCCTGTCCTGCATTTCTGGTTTTGACACTTTTTTCAGCATGGCCCTTTTGACCGATGGGAAGCGAGACTTCTTTGTAGCGCTGATTTGCCTTTCCAGGTTGCTTGGTTGGCCAAAAAGGGCGTATGCGTTTTTTCCTGAATATATTCAGGAAAAAACGCATACGCCCTTTTTGGCCAAGGGCATCATTGTCAACGTTTTGCCGCTTTTCATGTGCTTTAAAGGCGATTCGAATCTACCTCCTGAAATCTGTTTCCTGCAATTCTGCCTTGATTTCAAATCCTCTTCTTTGCCTTCCCTCAATATATTTGTGGACGAGAGTTATCATTTATAACTCTGCAGGTTTGTGAATTGCAGTGCCCTGAAGCTCCATTTTACAAGTCGCTTTTTTGGGAGCTGGCCGCAAAAGCGCAGGATGGCTTCAGGCCCTGTTCTGGTTCCGGGGGGCAGGCTGAGCCTGTGGTTAATTCTTCTTCCTGATGGGAAAATAGAGTGACCTGTGCCTGTCCCAACACCAAGAGCTAGTCTCTCATTGGTTCCCAGTCTTCCCGTTCATCCTCAGGACAAATTGCAACCTGTACGGAACAGGAGGTTAAAGGTTCTGAGGCTCCAAGTAGGGAGATTGCTAGTAAAGTGGCTGGAATGGCGAACCCGAGCACAAGGAGATGAGAAATGAGGTGCGTTTTAGAAACCTTTCCCCATCACACGGTGTACCATCTTCTGGGTTTCTCATGCATGTTTTCGATGTAGGAAGTTGCCCTTGAACCTGGAGATTTGGGACCCATGCGATGGGTAGCACGCAGTATTACTTTAAAGGGTCTGCGTTTGCTCACCCAACCTCACCAAACCTCTCAGCCCCAAGAGTGTCCACCCTTATGTCTCATCCAGCTGTGGGTCTAGATATGGTCAATCCAGGCTGCATCACAGCCCCTGAACGAATTGTGTAAGACTTTCTCTCTCTTTCCCTGTCTTTGTTTCATGGGTTTTTAAAAGTAATTTATTTTTATAATGGGGTTTAGCTGCTTTTCACGGCTGTGTTTATGCCGCTTTACACCCACTTGACACACTAACAGAGAGATATCAATACATAGGTTTTAAGATTATTACTAGTCAGATATATTCATGTGCGGTGAATCGGGCGTGTTGAGTCCAGTTCTCTGAGCAAGGAGTAGGTCTTGTCTATTACATATTGGGTTTATGGAACGGTATCTGAGCTAATTTGAAACTCTTGTTTTATGTATCACCCCACCTCACCTTTCCCGTTAAGCAGCCATAGTGTGTTTTCTGCATGTGTGACTCTGTTCTGTTTTGTAATTCAGTTCAAGTGTAACGGTTTTTACATTCCCTCTATAAGTGACACCTTATGAGAAGTGTCCTTTTCTGTGTGACTTATTTCACTTAGAATCGTCTTACCTAAATCCACTCATCATGCTGCTACTAGCCTTATGACATTGATTTCATGGCTGAGTGATATTCCATTGTACATAAGGACCACAACTTTTTTATCCATTTTTCGCTTTCCTGGGATATTTAAGGTGGAATGAAGTGGAGGTCCTTGTCAACAGAGCAGCCCTAAACTTTGGGGTGCTTGTGTCTTGCTGATTTTCAATTTTCCCACTTTATCCCCCCATGCGTGGAAGTGCCCTGTGCTCTCTAAGCTGTGTTTTTTAGATGTTTCAGGACACACCGTACACTTCTCCAGAGTGGCTGTTGGCAATTTACATCCCGCCCATCAGTGTAGCAAGGCTCCCATTTCTCCATGGCCTGTCCTGCATTTCTGGTTTTGACACTTTTTTCAGCATGGCCCTTTTGACCGATGGGAAGCGAGACTTCTTTGTAGCGCTGATTTGCCTTTCCAGGTTGCTTGGTTGGCCAAAAAGGGCGTATGCGTTTTTTCCTGAATATATTCAGGAAAAAACGCATACGCCCTTTTTGGCCAAGGGCATCATTGTCAACGTTTTGCCGCTTTTCATGTGCTTTAAAGGCGATTCGAATCTACCTCCTGAAATCTGTTTCCTGCAATTCTGCCTTGATTTCAAATCCTCTTCTTTGCCTTCCCTCAATATATTTGTGGACGAGAGTTATCATTTATAACTCTGCAGGTTTGTGAATTGCAGTGCCCTGAAGCTCCATTTTACAAGTCGCTTTTTTGGGAGCTGGCCGCAAAAGCGCAAGATGGCTTCAGGCCCTGTTCTGGTTCCGGGGGGCAGGCTGAGCCTGTGGTTAATTCTTCTTCCTGATGGGAAAATAGAGTGACCTGTGCCTGTCCCAACACCAAGAGCTAGTCTCTCATTGGTTCCCCGTCTTCCCGTTCATCCTCAGGACAAATTGCAACCTGTACGGAACAGGAGGTTAAAGGTGCTGATGCTCCAAGTAGGGAGATTGCTAGTAAAGTGGCTGGAATGGCGAACCCGAGCACAAGGAGATGAGAAATGAGGTGCGTTTTAGAAACCTTTCCCCATCACACGGTGTACCATCTTCTGGGTTTCTCATGCATGTTTTCGATGTAGGAAGATGCCCTTGAACCTGGAGATTTGGGACCCATGCGATGGGTAGCACGCAGTATTACTTTAAAGGGTCTGCGTTTGCTCACCCAAGCTCACCAAACCTCTCAGCCCCAAGAGTGTCCACCCTTATGTCTCATCCAGCTGTGGGTCTAGATATGGTCAATCCAGGTTGCATCACAGCCCCTGAACGAATTGTGTAAGAATTTCTCTCTCTTTCCCTGTCTTTGTTTCATGGGTTTTTAAAAGTAATTTATTTTTATAATGGGGTTTAGCTGCTTTTCACGACTGTGTTTATGCCGCTTTACACCCACTTGACACACTAACAGAGAGATATCAATACATAGGTTTTAAGATTATTACTAGTCAGATATATTCTTGTGCGGTGATTCGGGCGTGTTGAGTCCAGTTCTCTGAGCAAGGAGTAGATCTTGTCTATTACATATTGGGTTTATGGAACGGTATCTGAGCTAATTTGAAACTCTTGTTTTATGTATCACCCCACCTCACCTTTCCCGTTAAGCAGCCATAGTGTGTTTTCTGCAAGTGTGACTCTGTTCTGTTTTGTAATTCAGTTCAAGTGTAACGGTTTTTACATTCCCTCTATAAGTGACACCTTATGAGAAGTGTCCTTTTCTGTGTGACTTATTTCACTTAGAATCGTCTTACCTAAATCCACTCATCATGCTGCTACTAGCCTTATGACATTGATTTCATGGCTGAGTGATATTCCATTGTACATAAGGACCACAACTTTTTTATCCATTTTTCGCTTTCCTGGGATATTTAAGGTGGAATGAAGTGGAGGTCCTTGTCAACAGAGCAGCCCTAAACTTTGGGGTGCTTGTGTCTTGCTGATTTTCAATTTTCCCACTTTATCCCCCCATGCGTGGAAGTGCCCTGTGCTCTCTAAGCTGTGTTTTTTAGATGTTTCAGGACACACCGTACACTTCTCCAGAGTGGCTGTTGGCAATTTACATCCCGCCCATCAGTGTAGCAAGGCTCCCATTTCTCCATGGCCTGTCCTGCATTTCTGGTTTTGACACTTTTTTCAGCATGGCCCTTTTGACCGATGGGAAGCGAGACTTCTTTGTAGCGCTGATTTGCCTTTCCAGGTTGCTTGGTTGGCCAAAAAGGGCGTATGCGTTTTTTCCTGAATATATTCAGGAAAAAACGCATACGCCCTTTTTGGCCAAGGGCATCATTGTCAACGTTTTGCCGCTTTTCATGTGCTTTAAAGGCGATTCGAATCTACCTCCTGAAATCTGTTTCCTGCAATTCTGCCTTGATTTCAAATCCTCTTCTTTGCCTTCCCTCAATATATTTGTGGACGAGAGTTATCATTTATAACTCTGCAGGTTTGTGAATTGCAGTGCCCTGAAGCTCCATTTTACAAGTCGCTTTTTTGGGAGCTGGCCGCAAAAGCGCAGGATGGCTTAAGGCCCTGTTCTGGTTCCGGGGGGCAGGCTGAGCCTGTGGTTAATTCTTCTTCCTGATGGGAAAATAGAGTGACCTGTGCCTGTCCCAACACCAAGAGCTAGACTCTCATTGGTTCCCCGTCTTCCCGTTCATCCTCAGGACAAATTGCAACCTGTACGGAACAGGAGGTTAAAGGTGCTGAGGCTCCAAGTAGGGAGATTGCTAGTAAAGTGGCTGGAATGGCGAATCCGAGCACAAGGAGATGAGAAATGAGGTGCGTTTTAGAAACCTTTCCCCATCACACAGTGTACCATCTTCTGGGTTTCTCATGCATGTTTTCGATGTAGGAAGATGCCCTTGAACCTGGAGATTTGGGACCCATGCGATGGGTAGCACGCAGTATTACCTTAAAGGGTCTGCGTTTGCTCACCCAAGCTCACCAAACCTCTCAGCCCCAAGAGTGTCCACCCTTATGTCTCATCCAGCTGTGGGTCTAGATATGGTCAATCCAGGTTGCATCACAGCCCCTGAACGAATTGTGTAAGAATTTCTCTCTCTTTCCCTGTCTTTGTTTCATGGGTTTTTAAAAGTAATTTATTTTTATAATGGGGTTTAGCTGCTTTTCACGGCTGTGTTTATGCCGCTTTACACCCACTTGACACACTAACAGAGAGATATCAATACATAGGTTTTAAGATTATTACTAGTCAGATATATTCTTGTGCGGTGATTCGGGCGTGTTGAGTCCAGTTCTCTGAGCAAGGAGTAGATCTTGTCTATTACATATTGGGTTTATGGAACGGTATCTGAGCTAATTTGAAACTCTTGTTTTATGTATCACCCCACCTCACCTTTCCCGTTAAGCAGCCATAGTGTGTTTTCTGCAAGTGTGACTCTGTTCTGTTTTGTAATTCAGTTCAAGTGTAACGGTTTTTACATTCCCTCTATAAGTGACACCTTATGAGAAGTGTCCTTTTCTGTGTGACTTATTTCACTTAGAATCGTCTTACCTAAATCCACTCATCATGCTGCTACTAGCCTTATGACATTGATTTCATGGCTGAGTGATATTCCATTGTACATAAGGACCACAACTTTTTTATCCATTTTTCGCTTTCCTGGGATATTTAAGGTGGAATGAAGTGGAGGTCCTTGTCAACAGAGCAGCCCTAAACTTTGGGGTGCTTGTGTCTTGCTGATTTTCAATTTTCCCACTTTATCCCCCCATGCGTGGAAGTGCCCTGTGCTCTCTAAGCTGTGTTTTTTAGATGTTTCAGGACACACCGTACACTTCTCCAGAGTGGCTGTTGGCAATTTACATCCCGCCCATCAGTGTAGCAAGGCTCCCATTTCTCCATGGCCTGTCCTGCATTTCTGGTTTTGACACTTTTTTCAGCATGGCCCTTTTGACCGATGGGAAGCGAGACTTCTTTGTAGCGCTGATTTGCCTTTCCAGGTTGCTTGGTTGGCCAAAAAGGGCGTATGCGTTTTTTCCTGAATATATTCAGGAAAAAACGCATACGCCCTTTTTGGCCAAGGGCATCATTGTCAACGTTTTGCCGCTTTTCATGTGCTTTAAAGCCGATTCGAATCTACCTCCTGAAATCTGTTTCCTGCAATTCTGCCTTGATTTCAAATCCTCTTCTTTGCCTTCCCTCAATATATTTGTGGACGAGAGTTATCATTTATAACTCTGCAGGTTTGTGAATTGCAGTGCCCTGAAGCTCCATTTTACAAGTCGCTTTTTTGGGAGCTGGCCGCAAAAGCGCAGGATGGCTTCAGGCCCTGTTCTGGTTCCGGGGGGCAGGCTGAGCCTGTGGTTAATTCTTCTTCCTGATGGGAAAATAGAGTGACCTGTGCCTGTCCCAACACCAAGAGCTAGACTCTCATTGGTTCCCCGTCTTCCCGTTCATCCTCAGGACAAATTGCAACCTCTACGGAACAGGAGGTTAAAGGTGCTGAGGCTCCAAGTAGGGAGATTGCTAGTAAAGTGGCTGGAATGGCGAATCCGAGCACAAGGAGATGAGAAATGAGGTGCGTTTTAGAAACCTTTCCCCATCACACAGTGTACCATCTTCTGGGTTTCTCATGCATGTTTTCGATGTAGGAAGATGCCCTTGAACCTGGAGATTTGGGACCCATGCGATGGGTAGCACGCAGTATTACTTTAAAGGGTCTGCGTTTGCTCACCCAACCTCACCAAACCTCTCAGCCCCAAGAGTGTCCACCCTTATGTCTCATCCAGCTGTGGGTCTAGATATGGTCAATCCAGGTTGCATCACAGCCCCTGAACGAATTGTGTAAGAATTTCTCTCTCTTTCCCTGTCTTTGTTTCATGGGTTTTTAAAAGTAATTTATTTTTATAATGGGGTTTAGCTGCTTTTCACGGCTGTGTTTATGCCGCTTTACACCCACTTGACACACTAACAGAGAGATATCAATACATAGGTTTTAAGATTATTACTAGTCAGATATATTCATGTGCGGTGAATCGGGCGTGTTGAGTCCAGTTCTCTGAGCAAGGAGTAGGTCTTGTCTATTACATATTGGGTTTATGGAACGGTATCTGAGCTAATTTGAAACTCTTGTTTTATGTATCACCCCACCTCACCTTTCCCGTTAAGCAGCCATAGTGTGTTTTCTGCATGTGTGACTCTGTTCTGTTTTGTAATTCAGTTCAAGTGTAACGGTTTTTACATTCCCTCTATAAGTGACACCTTATGAGAAGTGTCCTTTTCTGTGTGACTTATTTCACTTAGAATCATCTTACCTAAATCCACTCATCATGCTGCTACTAGCCTTATGACATTGATTTCATGGCTGAGTGATATTCCATTGTACATAAGGACCACAACTTTTTTATCCATTTTTCGCTTTCCTGGGATATTTAAGGTGGAATGAAGTGGAGGTCCTTGTCAACAGAGCAGCCCTAAACTTTGGGGTGCTTGTGTCTTGCTGATTTTCAATTTTCCCACTTTATCCCCCCATGCGTGGAAGTGCCCTGTTGTCTCTAAGCTGTGTTTTTTAGATGTTTCAGGACACACCGTACACTTCTCCAGAGTGGCTGTTGGCAATTTACATGCCGCCCATCAGTGTAGCAAGGCTCCCATTTCTCCATGGCCTGTCCTGCATTTCTGGTTTTGACACTTTTTTCAGCATGGCCCTTTTGACCGATGGGAAGCGAGACTTCTTTGTAGCGCTGATTTGCCTTTCCAGGTTGCTTGGTTGGCCAAAAAGGGCGTATGCGTTTTTTCCTGAATATATTCAGGAAAAAACGCATACGCCCTTTTTGGCCAAGGGCATCATTGTCAACGTTTTGCCGCTTTTCATGTGCTTTAAAGGCGATTCGAATCTACCTCCTGAAATCTGTTTCCTGCAATTCTGCCTTGATTTCAAATCCTCTTCTTTGCCTTCCCTCAATATATTTGTGGACGAGAGTTATCATTTATAACTCTGCAGGTTTGTGAATTGCAGTGCCCTGAAGCTCCATTTTACAAGTCGCTTTTTTGGGAGCTGGCCGCAAAAGCGCAAGATGGCTTCAGGCCCTGTTCTGGTTCCGGGGGGCAGGCTGAGCCTGTGGTTAATTCTTCTTCCTGATGGGAAAATAGAGTGACCTGTGCCTGTCCCAACACCAAGAGCTAGTCTCTCATTGGTTCCCCGTCTTCCCGTTCATCCTCAGGACAAATTGCAACCTGTACGGAACAGGAGGTTAAAGGTGCTGATGCTCCAAGTAGGGAGATTGCTAGTAAAGTGGCTGGAATGGCGAACCCGAGCACAAGGAGATGAGAAATGAGGTGCGTTTTAGAAACCTTTCCCCATCACACGGTGTACCATCTTCTGGGTTTCTCATGCATGTTTTCGATGTAGGAAGATGCCCTTGAACCTGGAGATTTGGGACCCATGCGATGGGTAGCACGCAGTATTACTTTAAAGGGTCTGCGTTTGCTCACCCAAGCTCACCAAACCTCTCAGCCCCAAGAGTGTCCACCCTTATGTCTCATCCAGCTGTGGGTCTAGATATGGTCAATCCAGGTTGCATCACAGCCCCTGAACGAATTGTGTAAGAATTTCTCTCTCTTTCCCTGTCTTTGTTTCATGGGTTTTTAAAAGTAATTTATTTTTATAATGGGGTTTAGCTGCTTTTCACGGCTGTGTTTATGCCGCTTTACACCCACTTGACACACTAACAGAGAGATATCAATACATAGGTTTTAAGATTATTACTAGTCAGATATATTCTTGTGCGGTGATTCGGGCGTGTTGAGTCCAGTTCTCTGAGCAAGGAGTAGATCTTGTCTATTACATATTGGGTTTATGGAACGGTATCTGAGCTAATTTGAAACTCTTGTTTTATGTATCACCCCACCTCACCTTTCCCGTTAAGCAGCCATAGTGTGTTTTCTGCAAGTGTGACTCTGTTCTGTTTTGTAATTCAGTTCAAGTGTAACGGTTTTTACATTCCCTCTATAAGTGACACCTTATGAGAAGTGTCCTTTTCTGTGTGACTTATTTCACTTAGAATCGTCTTACCTAAATCCACTCATCATGCTGCTACTAGCCTTATGACATTGATTTCATGGCTGAGTGATATTCCATTGTACATAAGGACCACAACTTTTTTATCCATTTTTCGCTTTCCTGGGATATTTAAGGTGGAATGAAGTGGAGGTCCTTGTCAACAGAGCAGCCCTAAACTTTGGGGTGCTTGTGTCTTGCTGATTTTCAATTTTCCCACTTTATCCCCCCATGCGTGGAAGTGCCCTGTGCTCTCTAAGCTGTGTTTTTTAGATGTTTCAGGACACACCGTACACTTCTCCAGAGTGGCTGTTGGCAATTTACATCCCGCCCATCAGTGTAGCAAGGCTCCCATTTCTCCATGGCCTGTCCTGCATTTCTGGTTTTGACACTTTTTTCAGCATGGCCCTTTTGACCGATGGGAAGCGAGACTTCTTTGTAGCGCTGATTTGCCTTTCCAGGTTGCTTGGTTGGCCAAAAAGGGCGTATGCGTTTTTTCCTGAATATATTCAGGAAAAAACGCATACGCCCTTTTGGCCAAGGGCATCATTGTCAACGTTTTGCCGCTTTTCATGTGCTTTAAAGGCGATTCGAATCTACCTCCTGAAATCTGTTTCCTGCAATTCTGCCTTGATTTCAAATCCTCTTCTTTGCCTTCCTCAATATATTTGTGGACGAGAGTTATCATTTATAACTCTGCAGGTTTGTGAATTGCAGTGCCCTGAAGCTCCATTTTACAAGTCGCTTTTTTGGGAGCTGGCCGCAAAAGCGCAGGATGGCTTAAGGCCCTGTTCTGGTTCCGGGGGGCAGGCTGAGCCTGTGGTTAATTCTTCTTCCTGATGGGAAAATAGAGTGACCTGTGCCTGTCCCAACACCAAGAGCTAGACTCTCATTGGTTCCCCGTCTTCCCGTTCATCCTCAGGACAAATTGCAACCTGTACGGAACAGGAGGTTAAAGGTGCTGAGGCTCCAAGTAGGGAGATTGCTAGTAAAGTGGCTGGAATGGCGAATCCGAGCACAAGGAGATGAGAAATGAGGTGCGTTTTAGAAACCTTTTCCCCATCACACAGTGTACCATCTTCTGGGTTTCTCATGCATGTTTTCGATGTAGGAAGATGCCCTTGAACCTGGAGATTTGGGACCCATGCGATGGGTAGCACGCAGTATTACCTTAAAGGGTCTGCGTTTGCTCACCCAAGCTCACCAAACCTCTCAGCCCCAAGAGTGTCCACCCTTATGTCTCATCCAGCTGTGGGTCTAGATATGGTCAATCCAGGTTGCATCACAGCCCCTGAACGAATTGTGTAAGAATTTCTCTCTCTTTCCCTGTCTTTGTTTCATGGGTTTTTAAAGTAATTTATTTTTATAATGGGGTTTAGCTGCTTTTCACGGCTGTGTTTATGCCGCTTTACACCCACTTGACACACTAACAGAGAGATATCAATACATAGGTTTTAAGATTATTACTAGTCAGATATATTCTTGTGCGGTGATTCGGGCGTGTTGAGTCCAGTTCTCTGAGCAAGGAGTAGATCTTGTCTATTTACATATTGGGTTTATGGAACGGTATCTGAGCTAATTTGAAACTCTTGTTTTATGTATCACCCCACCTCACCTTTCCCGTTAAGCAGCCATAGTGTGTTTTCTGCAAGTGTGACTCTGTTCTGTTTTGTAATTCAGTTCAAGTGTAACGGTTTTACATTCCCTCTATAAGTGACACCTTATGAGAAGTGTCCTTTTCTGTGTGACTTATTTCACTTAGAATCGTCTTACCTAAATCCACTCATCATGCTGCTACTAGCCTTATGACATTGATTTCATGGCTGAGTGATATTCCATTGTACATAAGGACCACAACTTTTTTATCCATTTTTCGCTTTCCTGGGATATTTAAGGTGGAATGAAGTGGAGGTCCTTGTCAACAGAGCAGCCCTAAACTTTGGGGTGCTTGTGTCTTGCTGATTTTCAATTTTCCCACTTTATCCCCCCATGCGTGGAAGTGCCCTGTGCTCTCTAAGCTGTGTTTTTTAGATGTTTCAGGACACACCGTACA